>NC_091060.1:139616014-139923264 GCF_000393655.2 Nicotiana sylvestris
TTATCACGTGGTTAGTAAGTGAACGACACTTTGATTCTTGCGAAAAATAAATCTAACCAGTAAATTCGAGCCAAAATCAGATAATCACTAAAATCAAACCCAATTTAATACTAGACCAAATATGAAAATACAGATATGAGACAAAAGAAAAAAGATAAAAAAAAAAAAAAAAACATACCTAAAAAGCAGAGAAACAGCACTAATGACCAAATAAAGGTCTGGAATTCTTAATTCTTGAGATTCAACTGCGACAGAGGAAATAACAGCGGCAAGCAGCTTGAATGTTCTACGAAATCCCAGGAAATATCAATAAAAAAATGCTGGAATTCGAAAATAGCTTTTGCACCTTTTTACTTCGGTCGTGGTTGTTTTCCTTGCGACATTTTGAAGCCCGCATTGTACGTGTGAGAGATTTATGCATAGAAGAAAGAGTCGTGGGCCCAGATCTCAGCGGAAAAAATTGAATTCCCATTGTTATGAAAGATTTTGAGCCAGGGAGAGATAAAACATGCTGGGTTTGAGGAGATTCTCCTACACGCCTACTGGATTTTCGAGGTCTTTCCATGGTTGACCGCATAGCTCATGGTTGTAGCTCCCTTGTTGAGGATGAAAAGTGAGTGATCGAAGAAGGGTAACGGCGCTGCTGAAAGGAATTTTAAGGAATTAGGTTTTTTTTTCTAAAGGGGTCTCCAATTGTCTTAGATCATCTTCTAGGTCTAGATTTTAGGTATTTTAACGAGAGGGGGGGCTTGGCCGGTTCGGGTAGACTAATTATTTTTGGCTGAATTTTTTGGATTGATTTTGGCTTTAAAAATGGCTCAATTGCTTAATTTAAAACCTCATTGCAATTAAATACTTATTCCCTTTTTTTTTCTTTTTCTTTAGTTAAAAATGCTAGAAATTAAAATTCTAGATTATCCAAAAGTGTGAAATTAAACTAATTAGCTAATTATAAAAAATTATAAACAATACTTAATTCTAAATTAAAAGAGAAAAATCAATAAGCTGAAAATGACAAAAAATATAAAAATGAGTTATTTTTGTAATTTTTGAATTCTTATAAAATAAATAATTACTGGTTAATCCTAAAAATGTAAAAACAAATCCTAAATGCAATGCATGATATTTTTGGTATTTTTCATGATTAAAATAAAAATTAAATGTGCACAAAATGCAGACAATTAATAAAATCCTATAAAAATGGCAAATAATTGAAAAAAATCTATTTTCTTTGATTTTAGAGGAGCAATTCATTTAGGGCAAAAATCACGTGCTCACATAGGGTTGGCACCGATCAGGTTTTCACGGATCATTAGAGGTTGCAGTATTTGTTCAAGCAAAAATAGCTCAATTTGAGGCAAAGGAGGTGGTTGGAGCTATTGAAAGACTATGATATCACCATCTTATATCATCCTGGGAAGGCCAATGTGGTGACCGATGCTTTGAGTAGGAAGTCAGCTAGTATGGGCAGTCTTGCGTACATTCCAATCGGTGAGAGACTGCTTACATTAGATGTTTAGGCCTTAGCCAATCAGTTCGTGAGGTTGGATGTTTCTGAGCCCAATCGTGTTTTAACTTGCACAGTTGCTCGATCTTCATTGTTTGATCGTATCAGGGAGTGGCAGTATGATGACCCTCATTTTCTTGTCCTTAGGGACACAGTGCGGTACGGTGATGCCAAGCAGGTTACGATTGGAGATGATGGAGTTTTGAGGATGCAGGGTCGTGTTTGTGTGCCTAATATGGATGGGCTTTGTGAGTTGATTCTAGAGGAGGCCCACAGTTCTCGGTATTCTATTCATCCGGTCGCCGCCAAGATGTATCAGGACTTACGGCAGCATTATTGGTGGAGGAGGATGAAGAAGGATATAGTTGCATATGTAGCTCGATATCTAAATTGTCAGCAAGTAAACTACAAGCATCAGAGACCTGGTGGTTTGCTTTAGAAAATAAAGATCCTGAGTGGAAGTGGGAGCGTATCACTATGGATTTCATTGTTGGAATCCCACGGACTCAGAGAAAGTTTGATGCAGTTTGGGTCATTGTGGATAGATTGACCAAGTCAGCGTATTTCATTCCTGTGATAGTTACCTATTCTTCAGAGCGGCTGGTAGAGATTTATATCCGTGAGATCGTTCGTCTTCACAGTGTGCCCGTGTCTATCATTTCTGATCGAGGTACGCAGTTTACCTCTCACTTTTGGAGGGTAGTACAACGTGAGTTGGGTACGCGGGTTGAGTTGAGCACAACATTTCATTCTCAGACGGACGGAAAGTCTGAGCGTACTATTCAAACCTTGGAAGATATGCTCCGTGCATGTGTTATAGACTTTGGACGATCGTGGGATCAGTTCTTGCCACTAGCGGAGTTTGCCTACAACAACACCTATCAGTCGAGCATCCAGATGGCTCCCTATGAGGCATTATATGGTAGACGTCGATCGCTGGTTGGATGGTTTGAGTCGGGGGAGACTCGGTTATTGGGTACAGATTTGGTACAGGATGCCTTGGATAAGGTTAAGATCATTCAGGATAGATTTTGCACAACTCAGTCCAGGCAGAAGATTTATGCCGACTGTAGGGTTCGAGATATGGCATTCATGGTCGGAGAGTGAGTGTTGCTTCTAGTATCACCCATGAAGGGTGTAATGAGGTTCGAAAAGAATGGCATGTTGAACCCTAGGTACATCGGGCCTTTTGAGATCCTTGAGCGAGCGGGAGATGTGGCCTACAGACTTGTGTTGCCACCAGTCTTATCAGCGGTACATCCAGTATTTCATGTGTCCATGCTTCGAAAGTATCACAGCAATTCATCCCATGTGTTAGATTTTAGCACTGTCCAGTTGGACAAGGATTTGACCTATGAGGAGGAGTTGGTAGCTATTCTAGACTAGCAGGTTTGTCAGTTGAGGTCGAAAAGTTATCGTTCAGTTCGAGTGCAGTGGAGAGGTCAGCCTGTTGAGACAGCTACCTCGGAGTCCGAGTCCGATATGCTGAGCAGATATTCCCATATATTTACCAGCTCAGGTAATTTTCTATGTTCGTTCGAGGAAGAACGATTGTTTTAGAGGTGGAGAATGTGATGACCCAAAAGGTCATCTTATATTTTAGGACTCGATTCTATGTTCCGAGGCCTATTTAAAATCTTATTTTTACCCTCCTCATTTGTGTGCACAGTTCGAGCGTGTTTCCGGAAAGCTTTTATGTTGAAAGTAAATGAAAATAATAATTTTTGCCTTTAAAAGTTGATTTAGTTGACTTTGGTCAATGTTTTGAGTAGATAGACCCGGACTCCTGTTTTGACAATCCCAGTGGGTCCATATCGAAATATGGGACCTGGGTGTATGCCCAGAATCGAATTCCGATGTCCTTAGCTCAAGATGTGAATTTTTGATGAAAATTGAAAGTTTGAAAATTGAATGGTTTTAAGTATTTGGTTAATGTTTAATCTCGTTGGTATCAGATTCGTATTTTGGTTTCGGAGCTCGATACAGTTTCAGTATGATATTTAAGAGTTGTCTGTGAAATTTGGTGAGAAACGGAGTTGGTTTGACGTGATTCAGACATCCGGTTGTGAAAATAGAAGTTTTAAAATTTCTTGAAAATTTCATTCAATTTGGTGCTAAATTCATAGTTATAGGTGTTATTTTGGCGATTTGATCGCGTGGGCAAGTCCGTATGATATTTTAGACTTGTGTGCATGTTTTATTTGGAGCCCCGAGGGCTCGGGTGAGTTTCAGACAGGTTAAGGGATGTTTTAGACTTAGAAATCTGGTGTGTTTTGCTGCAGCTGGTGTTCTGATATTTTGTGCTTCGCGATCACGAAGGGGAATCTGGGTTGGGAAGGATTTCACTCTACGTGAACGAGAAGGCTGGATCGCGAACGCGGAGCGATGGGGGATTTACCCTTCGCGAAAGCGACCAGCCCAACGAGAACGTGATGCTTTAGGGACCTAGGGGAAGAGTCACTTATTCTTCATCACGAACGCGAGCGAGGGCTTGCGAACGCGAAGGCCAGTGGGCGTAGCCTTCGTGAACGCGATGGGAATTTCGTGATCGTGTAATTCTTTAGGAAGTTGCTCTTTGCGAACGCAACAGTGTCCTCGCGAACACGATGAACACTGTTGCTCAACTATTAAACAGTCCCATTACGGGACTTAGGCCATTCTTTCAAATTTTCAAAAGCCAAACGACCTAGGGGAGATTCTCTTAAGCTAGTTTCTTCCCCAAAGTGTTCGTAAGTGATTCCAAACCATTTTTTTTCAATTACCCATTGCATTCCATGAATTTAAAACCTAAAATCTAGGATTTCCATGGTAGAAATTTGGGGTTTGGGTAGAATTAGGGATTTTATGGAAATTGGGATCTAGACATCAATTTGGGGTCGGATTTCAAAACTAATTGCATATTCGGGCTCGGGGGTGAATGGGTGAATGAGTTTTTGTCCGAACCTCGAGTTGTGACTAAGCGGGCCCGGGGTCAATTTTTTGACTTTTTGGAGTAAAGTTTGGGAAATCTAAATTTATGCATTATAGTTGATTCTTTTAGCAATAGTTGATGTTATTGAGTTAATTGTGGCTAGATACGAGTGGTTCGAAGGTGGATACTAGATGAAAAGCGGTAATTGAGCATTGAGTGGCCCGCGGAGCGAGGTAAGTGTCGTGGTTAATCTTGGCTTGAGAGATTAGGTCTTATTTGCCTATTTGCTAAGTGTTTAAATGTTGAATACAACGTATAGGTGAGGTGACGAGTACCTATGCGTTTTATGTTGAGTCATGAAATGCTAGTGAGTCTTATTCATAAAATTATAGCTTTTCATGGTCATATTATCCATGTTTAGACTAGTTTATTGTTATGTTGATCGTTCTTATCATATGTACGGATTTTGACATTGATTGAGTATTGACTCAAAGTCGAGGTTGATATTGTGGAAGCAAATGTTGAAGTAAGACTTGTTGTTATCATTTCTATCTCCCTATTATTATTGTTCCTTGTTTTGGTGAGGGAGAATGTTAATGCACGAAGGGTGATGCCGTGCCATGTTATGAGAGAGTTAATGCACTAAGGATAATGTCGTGCCATTCTTATTTGATTTATATGGTGAGGGTGAGAGTAAAAGCATGAAGGGTGATGTCGTGCCGTTTATTGATTATCTGATGAGGTTGAGAGTAAAAGCACGAAGGGTGATGCCGTGCATTTTCCGTTACTGTATTTACTTATTATTACTGGTTCAAGGTGTTCTAGCTGCTTAAATTTCTTTACTGCTGTGTTTTTCTTTATCTTGCAATCCCCTCAGCATGTTTCCCCTCTCGTTATTATCTGTTATGCTTCTATTAGTTGTTATTGTGCTCATATATTGTTTAAGTGCACAGGTATATGTATGTGTCTTTTCCTAGCCTCGTCACTACTTCACCGAGGTTAGGCTCGCACTTACCAGTACATGGGGTCGGTTATACTGATACTGCACTCTGCACTTTCTGTGCAGATTTTGGTACTGTCCTGAGTTGACCCCGAGTTTAGTAGCTGGACTTCATTGATAGGAGACCAAAGTAGATCTGTTGGCGTTCGCAAACCCTGGAGTCTCTTCCGAGACTTGTTACTTTACTGTTTCTTTCTTTCAGAACAGTGTAGTATCTTTCAGACCTTGTTTGTAGTAAACTGTAGTAGCTCGTGAGTTGTGACTCCATATCCTAAATGTTTCAGTTGCTTTGGGTTTTATAATATTCTGTTTAGCTTAATTAAATTCTATTATTCAAAATTTGCTGAAGTTGATTTTGTGAATACTCTAACATTGACTTGCCTAGCAAGTGAAATGTTAGGCATCATCACGGTCCTGAAGATGGGAATTCCAGGTCGTGACACACATTGCAGACAAACATGCTTGACTATATATTAAAACAATGCTATAACATGGGAGAGTTAGGAATTACTTTGCAGGAAATAGTAGATTAGTAGGAAGAGATTCATTAAAGCAGAATTTGAGCAAACAATTTCTACAAGGATCCTAGAAATCCAAGGCATGAATGTGAACTCATGATAAGCAAAGGACATGACGTTAAGGCTACATGACCATTTAGGCAAACTTAAGACGGCAGAAACCGCTTGGATCAAATATGTAGAGTGAAGGTCTACTACACATGTTTAAACCTATCAAGTTCAATAATAGAGAACATGAAGCTGCAGAACACCATGGACACAATAGAATTACAGAAAGTATATGACAATACAATGCTGAGAGTTCACAAATAACAAAGAGACTTTAAGGTATGCTTGTCTAAAAGTTCAAACAATGTTGGCATACATAATACAGATACATGAACAAGTAGAGGAATAATATTATGGCTGCAAAGGGTCAAGAATGCTAACCAGTTGCGAAGAGAGTTGAACAAAAGAGTGAGTAACTCAGAATCTCAGCAATGACAACAAAGTAAAGACAACACTGAGAACCCCAAGTCCTAGTGCGTCAGAGTTCACAAGAGCTTCAGTGAGCCCCGAGTAGTGCTCGCAATATGGAGGGCAAATAGAGAAGATTCTAGTGGCCTTGGCTTTCAGCCGGCCACAATCAAGAGAGCAGAAATAATATGTAAGGTGAAAGTGAGAGAATAGTAATAATGGTTAAGCGATTCCAGCTCTGTTCAAAGGGAATTAGCGGAAGGGTTTATATAGTAGCAGAAATTGAAAGAACAAACATGGAAAACAATTTATCAAACACAAAATGAGAAAAGAAAACCACACGCAATCAATAATAGAATTGGTAAAGGAAAAAAATTGTAATTTCAAACCCTAGTTCAACGAAAAAACAAAGATTGGCCAAGGATCTTGGTAAATCGGACTCATATAACCTAGTGGTAATGAAATATCGTCTAAGTCTCGAAGATTGATGACGATTGTTCATAACTCAAGGCGTGGTACTTTGCCAAAAATAGGCAAGTACTAAGTGATGTAAAAAATGTGTAAGTAACAAGATGACAGAACGTATAAGGTAAGGAAATCGTGGATTGATTCCATTTTTGGGTGGGAATCAGAGAGAAATTAGGAGGCAGCCGCTAGGGTTTCTCGGAAGAGGAAAGGGGTTGAGAGGTTTTGAGTGCGACTGATAAGAGGGAATGAGGATTAGGGTTTTGGGTTGGGTTAATTAAAAGAGGAGATGACATGTGGGTCGATGATCTCCCAAGATCAACAGTCAGGATTTTAAGGGAGGCAGATCAGGTTAAATGGACGAGTATAGGGTAGTGGGTCGTTGACATTGGGCTGGGGGTTTTTGGGGTGTTGGGCTAATGGTTTGGGCCAAAATTTGGTCCGAAAATTAGCCTATTTTGGGCCACCTCTTGAAACCATTTTAAAATTAATAAAAGTAAATTATTAAAATATCTAATAAATGGTAAAAATAGTTTTTATGTTATACAAATACATAAAAAATGACTACATATTATAAAAATATAAAACGCTACTTTAGCATGAATAATATAATAAACACAATCATTTGTAGAATATAGGCTATTTTTGCAAAATTATGTAAATAACTTAAAAATATAAATTTGCTTATATAAAAATAGAGTAAAAATATTCTCGAACATATATGCTGATGCAAATAATAACTTTGGGTAATTAAATTGTCGCAAAATAAATAAAGGGGTAATTAATAAATGTTTAAGTAATTTACATGTAGGAAAATTAATTTTAAAACTCTAAAAATTGAGGAAAATTATAGAAAATACTTATATAAATCTTGTAAATCAAATAGTGATGCAAAAATGACATTTTGAAAATATATATACTATTTGAAAATATGTGAGGGCAAAATTGAGTATCAACAACTGCCCCTCTTTACCCGAGAATGATGAATGAGTTGTCGAGTAAAGAAAATGATGACCAAGTTTGGTCGAATTAAGTGGGAAATGATGTGATTTAAAAAATGGGTGTCGAACCCTGATTCTTGAGTTGCCTACATATTCTTGGTATTACGGGAATTACGCTGTGTGTAGTTCTGGATCCAATGGCAAACAAAACCGACGGAGTTGTTATAAGAATGGTCATTTGTTTCGAAGAGGTTCTCTTGAGTAAGATAGTGCTGTAAGTAATGGACAATTTTTAGGTGGAGTCATGAATGAGAATTTTGGACGTTATGGGTATATAAGGCAGATATTCAAACGGTCATAGAGTAGAAAGAAGTCAATTACTGTTAGTCAGTTACATTTGAGATTGTCAAAGGATGTGAACATTGTGAACAGAAATAGGAGCGAAGATTGCTCCCGTTTGTAGAACGGTTACCTCCCAAATCACCTGCAAAACTTAAAGCACAATACAAGCGAATATATATGGGTTATAGCAAAAATTTAAACATGATGCAAATTCCCTTTGGACCATGAAAGTTGTCTTTGGATGATGAGGATGATGTCCTTAGACCATGACGTCCTGGGCCATGAAGCGTATGATAAGGGATTCGTAGGCCATGAAATAGTGTTCTCGGGCCATGAGGATGGTGCCTCTAGATTATGACACCTTTGAATAATGATGTGCAGTTTTGAGAGATCCTCAAGGCATGGAATGGTGTCTTCCGTCTATGAGGATGGTGCATTCGGACTACGACGCCTTCGAACAAAATGACGATCATTTTGCCTATGAAATTCAAAGAAATGACGATATCGATAGAGGAGACAGGTGATGCTTAGTCATATGCGAGGACGAGTCAAGACATGGCTTAGTCTTGTATGGGATGAGGGCAGTGCTTAGCCTTATGCGAAGGAAAAGGATAGTGCTTAGCCTTATGCAGTGTAGTGGAGACATTGTTTAGTCTTATGTAAGGAAATGAGACAGTGCTTAGTCTCTTGACAAGGAAAGGCAATGCTTAGCCTCGTGCAAGGAATAGAGACAATGCTTAGTCTCATGCAAAGGAAGGGTGACAATGGTTAGTCTCTGATAAAGAAGGTAGTGCTTGTCACACCTCCTTTTTTCCGAGGAGATAGAGAGTTTTTCCAATTAAAGTGACATAATTTGAAATGGGATTATTTATTTATTCGGAGTCGCCACTTGGGATAATTTATGGTATCCCAAGTCACCGGTTTACTTTAGATCACAAATCGAGGAAATTTAGCTCTGTTTAATAGTCCGCGAAACCAGAAGACCGGGTAAGAAATTAAAAACCTTGCTCAACTATTAGTATTTGGCCTAACTATCTGATTTAATACATATTAAAAACCTATTGTGCATTTTAACTTTATAACCGCTTTTAATGGAGTTTTAATTGCTTTTAGGATTTATGGAATTTGTTTGAACAAGTCGCGATGTCGCGCACTCGTTTATTTTTGTACACATTGCTAATTGTGCCACGTGAAACACACCCACAATTTACACATGTTAATTTTATTATTATTTGAAGTTATGGTCAAGTTGCATGAAATGCACACCCGGATTGAAAATTATGTATCGCGACCAGGCCACTGGAATCGTACCCATGGCCATGATAATTTATTAATCGCGCCTAAAGCAAACTACAAAATTCGAAAGTTATTTATTCCTAATTTGGAGATTAATGTAATGCATGATTTATAGATATAATATTACTCCTCAAATCGACATACTCAAAGCAGTGAAGCAAAAAGCCCCGACAAATGTGCCACATTGCTAACAACAAATGAATGCAAGTCCCATTTTTAAGAGTGGTTGAAATATATGGACATATTTTTACATTAAAACCACTAGGAATCTAAAGGATGTCTTCTTATATTCAACAGATACAACTTTCAGGTAGAAATGCAGTTGATGCTTTGAATTTATTTATTTTTTCCGGTAACCAAGGTTCATGTTTTTCTTCCTGAAACATCATTAAATATACATCCCTATACCTAAAAACTCAATTGAGTCTCCAAATAATCATCTTAAATAAGCTAAAATGAAAACAAATATAAATGCAAAAGCTTACAGAACACAGAGACAAAATAAGCTCAGGAACATTTAAGTTCACAAAATGAGCTAAAAGCATACTTTTTATTTTACAAGATCAAAATATTATCCCAAACAAATCTTGAAATAAGATAAATAATTACATAACCAAATGGAATAAAAGGGAAAGGAAAGAAAAACATGTAAAAATCAAGACATAAAAAATAGTAAACCTCATTAATCAAGTCATCTGAAAAGCTCCGTAAACCTTTTAGCTAGAAATTCCTTTATTATTTTGAAGATGAGAACCTCAAAACAAAATGACACAGTAATCAAATGTACGAAAAGAACTCTCACGAATTGAACCGGAGCTGCTGAACGGAAACCTCGTCGGCGACGACCTCAAGCATAGATCTTCAACAGGACTAATGGAGGATTCTAGAGCTGTTTTAATGGCGTTTTTGAGGCAGTATTTCAGCTGGTTTTGAGCTGAAACTTCAGCTTACTTCATGGAGTTTTTCGGCTACTCCCATGGCTAGAAATGAGTTTTAATGATGGTTTTGAGAGGTATAGATGTTGCATTTTTGGGGCTGGAGTTGAAGAGTTGGGTGACAGCTGATTTCTAAAGGGATGTGTCTGATTTTTTTCTTGGATGGGTGGGGGGTATGTTGCTTCTCTATTCAGAATGAGAGAGAGATGGAGACGATGGTTTTTTTTTTGAATCTGCAGCTGTCAGCTCTTAGGTATTCAAAGGTTTGTGGCTGATTTTTTTTTCTTTTTAAGGGAAATGGGGGTGCTGCTAGATTAAAGGGGTTTATAGGCTAAGAAGGTTGGGCCTATGTGGGGATCCGAATTTGGGCCTAAATTCTACAAGTCTTGCAATTTCGCTAAATTAAATAGAAAAAATGAAACTATTTTTTGTGTTTTAAAATTTTTTATTTTAAAATATTGAAGATAAAAATATCTATAAACTCAAATAAATATTAAAAATACTCTGAATAGTAAATATAATCTTTAAAAATTGCGCAGGTCAAAAATTACGTGCTAACAACTGCCCTTCTTTGCTTGGAAACTCGAAAAGTTTTTCTGCAAAGAATTAAGTAAGCAACGTAATTGACTTCTGACTCGACACTTATTCAAATGATATAAATATGGATAAAAGATTGTGATCGAACCCTGGTATCTGAGCTGCCTATATATCTTTGGCTATAAAGAAATTAGGCCACGTGTAGTTCGGAAGTGAGAAGAGATGGAGTATGTGGAGAGGATGAGAGAGTCGAGTGAGGTACTGTTCGAGGCTCCAATATGTGGTCCTATTATTACATTAAAATCAAAATCTAAAGGAACTAAACAAGCCTATCAGCTATGAGTTACAAGATTCCTATCTATAAGTTTTCTGAAGCTTGATCTTGAGTCTTCAATGGTTCTTCATGAAGACCTTTGATTGGAATCTTGATGCTTGCTGGCAGCAGGTGCTAGTTCATTCTTCTAAGGATTCTTCTGATAAAAATAGGAAATGCAGTGCTCATGACTTCAGCCATGTCTTGAGCAGTTCACATCGTTCATCTACTTCTGCATTTTGGATTCACTTCTTTTTTTTTCTTTTCTTTATTTTGGATTGAGACTTCTTCTTCTGGTCATCTTGAACCCTGTGTCGTGAGGCAAAACCTGCTCAGACACCAAAACAAATGAACGAATGAAATTTTTCTGCCCCAGTTTTCACTAGGAAAATTTCGTGAGTTATTGACAAAATTGTAGATCACCTATGATATTGATGCAATGATGAGATTAAAACTAAAGACTCGACTATGATGGGCGTCTCCTGTAAGATTGAGCTTAAGGAAAACTATAAACTAAGTTTGACTAAACTAAAAATTGACCCTATTCTCCAGGTGGGATCCCCTGAACTTTAAGAAAAACTAAAGATTAACAACTTAAGAAAGCTAAAAGCTAACCCCATTCTCCAGGCGGGACCCCTGAACTTAAGTAAACTAAAGACTAATGACTTAAGGAAACTAAAACTGACCTTATTTTTCAGGCGGGACACCTGAACTTAAGGAAAACTAAGACTAACAATCTAAGAGAATTAAAAGCCGACTTTATTTTCTAGGCAGAACCCTTGAACTTAAGAAAAACTAATGATTACCAACTTAACAAAATTGAAAACTAACCATATTCTCCAGGCGGGACCCCTGAACTTGAGGAAAACTAAAGACTAACAATTTAAGAGAATTAAAAGCTGACCCTATTTTCCAGGCGAGACCCCTGAACTTAAGGAAAACTAAAGATTAATGACTTAAGAAAATTAAAACTGACCCTATTTCCAGGCGGGGCCCCTGAACTTAAGGAAAACTAAGACTAACAACCTAAGAGAATTAAAAGCTGACCCTATTTTCCAGGAGGGACCCCAGAACTTAAGGAAAACTAAAGATTAACAACTTAAGAAGACTAAAACTGCTACTTTTTTTATCTAGACTTTTTTTAATTATCCTAGGAGAAAATTCATCAGACTAGGTTTTTTTATCTTAGGAATAAAATTCATCAGACTAAGACTTCTATCCTAGGAGAAAATTCATCATACTAGGGCTTTTTTATCTTAGGAGAAAAATTCATCAGACTAAGACTTCTATCCTAGGAGAAAGTTCATCAGACTAGGTCTTTTTGCCTTAGGGGAAAGATTTACCAAACTAAGACTTTTATACTAGGAGAAAATTCATCAAACTAAGATTTCTATTCTAGGAGAAAGATTCATCAGACTAGGTTTCTTATCTTAGGAGAAAAATTCGTCAGACTAAGACGTTTATCATAGGAGAAAATTCATCAGACTATGTTTTCTTTGTCTTAGGAGAAAGGTTCATCAGACTAAGATTTTTATTGGGAGGCCACTCCATCAGACTAGGATGTATTACCCTAGTAGGAAGAATGTGAAGAGCAATGGCAAGACTTTATGCACACTAGCAAG
Source organism: Nicotiana sylvestris (assembly GCF_000393655.2). Taxonomy (NCBI): domain Eukaryota; kingdom Viridiplantae; phylum Streptophyta; class Magnoliopsida; order Solanales; family Solanaceae; genus Nicotiana; species Nicotiana sylvestris. Next base: position 139,628,858 of record NC_091060.1, read on the forward strand.
AAAAACAAAGGCAAAAATTTGAGAAACTTCCATTTGTCGGCTCTTCTCTTCTCTTCTTTTTCTCTTTTTTCTTCTTTTTTTTTGAACCACTTTCCTTGCATTGCTTTGTTCCTGTTTCAAACAAAGAAAACTTTGTCAGTTTTAAAAGTGGTGGTCAGTTTGTGGCCTTGAGTCTTGGGCAACTTAGCTTTGTGATCATCAAGCCTTTAAAAGACCGACTGTATTGGTAGTTGGTTGCACTGCTGGGAGACTCTGTTGTTATTTTCAAGGGACCTTTACTTTCTATATCAACCCTAATTATTTCACTCCCAGCGCCATTGGTGTTTTTTGGCTCAATCAGCCTTATCTCGAAAAAAAGATTTCTTTTCTTGAATAACCTTTTCTGAAATCTTGAATGACTTTTGCTTTTGGAGAAATTTGTCTGTCAGAGAGAATCACAACTGGAAGTGCCTTTTGCACGATGTGCACACTCCATAGTTCTTGTTCGGTACTACAGAGAATCCTTGCTTAACCTTGAGGTTATCTTTGCTTGCTTTGGCTAAGTAGGCTAACAAGAGTCTTTTGGGGGGACGCCTTTGCATGAATCTTCAAGGCATGTTGACTGTAACAACTGAGTGTGCTGACCAAATTTACTTTGTGCAACTGAAAAGCTGGTAGCAGATTTTGAAATCTTTTCTTGCTTGTTTTGACAAGGACTGACTCAGAGTGAAGGACACAATGATGCAACAAAACAATATTAACAAGAAATGCCCCTCTTGGGAAGGACAGAAGGAAGAGTTTTTTTTTCCAATAACTAGCCTTAATGATCATGACAGACATTTTGGACTCAACGACCTAATTTATCAAACTAATCTAATCTTTCCTTTTACCATTCCTCTGACTTTTAAAGTCGGGCTTGTTTGTGTCAATTCTCTGCATCAGCTTCACGACTCATCTCTACTTACCGTCACCTTACAATACCCGTGATAGTGCCCGTGAGGGTTTTCACTAGTAAGACTCTCATTTTTTTTCTTTTTCTTTTTCTTTTTCTCTCCCTTTTTGGGAGCAACTTGATAGTGTTCTACGTCGTGTGACAACTGTTGCTCATTGCATGTGTCTCTTGACATTCTTGAAGGTTGATCAGGAGGTCTTTATTTGGAAGGCTTTTGGATAGGGTTGGAAAGAAATGACGGCATTAAGGTGTCACGATCCTTAACCTAGACCCGGTCATGATGGTGCCTCTCGTGAAGACAAGGCCAACCGACACAACACCCAATTCATTTCAACAATTAAAAGTAATAAAATTTAAGGCATTAATATGATAATAATCCCAAAATAAAGGTGAATAATACAATCTGCGGAAAACAACACGGCCCGACATCAGAGTGTCACCAGTCATGAGCATCTAATAACCGATTAAAAGTAGGAAGAGTCTACATAGTCTATTACAGAACTAAAACAAGGGAAAATAAGGTACGGGGAGAAGCATTGGGATGCAAACGCCGAGCAATTACCTAGTGAACTCCGAACCGCCTGAGCTGGAAGCAATCAGCACTCACTAGCGGGACCCGAAGCTCCTATATCTTCACACAGGGTGCAGGGAGTAATGTGGGTACTCCGACTTAGTGAGTAATAACAATAAATGAAGACTGAACAATAAGAAATCACGTAAGACACAATAATATGCTATAAAGAAGTAGGGTAAAACCAGTAAAAGGCAACGAAATAGTGAAATCTTATAAAAACACCTTAGTTTAGAATAAGCTTCTTTAAAAACACCTTTTTAATAGTTAAACAAGTAAATGAAAAGCAGCTAGAAAAGATTAACACATAAAATTCGCCCCTCGGGCACAATGTCAACAGAATCATCCCCTCAGGCAATAACATGGAACAACACCAGCCACTCGGGCTATATCTCATATCACAATGGGTACCCGCACTCACTAGGGATGTACAGACTCTGGGAGGGGCCCCTTGCGGCCCAAGCGCAATATCAAGCCATCTCGTGGCATAATCAATAGACTCTCGGCCTCATATCAAGCCACCTCGTGGCGTACAACTCAGGCCATCGGCCTAATAATCATAATCAATACAACACTAATGCGGCATGCAGCCCGATCCCATAATAGTCCTCACAACACAGGCCCTCGGCCTTACTCAGTCAAAAATCTCTAAAAGCCACTCGAGCACAGTAAAATATGATGCTCAGCCCAAAATATCATTTAAAGTGTTAAAAACAGAGTAAACATGTTGAGTTATAAAAACAGTATATTATAACATGACTGAGTGCATATAAAAAATCAAAACAGTGAGGAAATAGCAGTAAGAATCCCCTAAGGGTCCAAATAGTTGCCACGGGGCCCTAATATGGCATTTATCCCAAAATATGATGATAGCAAATAGTTTTCAAACAATACGCGGTAAAACAGTCATTCGGGATAGACTAAGTCACAATCCCCAACTGTGAACGGCCCCACGCTCATCATCTAGCGTGTGCGTCACCTCAATATAGCACAACTATGTGAAATCTGGGGTTTCATACCCTTAGGACAATATTTACAATTATTACTCACCTCTATCCGGTCCAAATTCTAGCCCGCGATGCCTTTGCCTCTCGAATCGGCCTCCGGATGCTCCAAATCTAACCAAAATTAGTGCAAAACCATCAAAATATGCTAAGGGAACAAAGCCCACTCGAAAGAAATCAAATTACAACACAAATCCAGAAATTGGCCAAACCCGATCCCCGGGCCCACATCTCGAATTTCGATAAAAATTACATCAGTAGACTCCTTATCACTCCCCGAGTTCATTCATATCAAAATCACCAAAATTCAACCACAAATGACCCATCAAATCCCTAATTTTAGGTCTCCAATTACAAGCCATAGTCCTTCAATATAAGGCTTAAATTTCATGATTAATTAGGTAGAAAACACATTAGGATTGAGTATTAAGTCCATAAATCTTACCTCAAAGTGTTCCCCCTTGATTCCCTCTTCAATCCTCTTCAAAAAGCTCCAAAATCGCTTAAAAATGGTGAAAGTTAGACCCAAAATCGTGGACAATGGCTATTTAAACATTCTGTCCAAGCATTCAAATCCTCCTTCGCGAACGCGGTCAAAGACTCGAGTTCGCGAAGCACAAACTTAAGTTGACCAAAATTTCCTCTTACGCGAACGCGACCAGCCCTCGCGAACGCGAAAGCTTAAGTCTCTTACTCACCGCGAACGCGACACTACATCTGCGAACGCAAAGAACAAACCAACCTGGACCCAACTGCTCATCTTACTCCTACGCGAACGCGGCATGAACCTCGCGAACGCGATGACCACGAGACTCAACCCTTCGTGATCGCGGGACCCCCTTCGCGGACGCGAAGGCTAACTTCACAGCCTCCCAGCCTAACCCTTCGTGAACGCGAGGAACTACTCACGAACGCGCAGGCCAATTTTCTGAAACACACACAAAGCAGTTTCTACAACATTCCACAACATGATAGTCAGTTTAACCACCTGAAACTCACTCGAGGCGCTCGAGACCTCAACCAAACATGCCAACATATCCCATAACATCATTCAAACTTGTTCCAACCTTCGAAACGCTCAAAACAATATCAAAACACCAAATTCACATCAGATTCAAGCCTAAGAATTCCAAAATCTTCTAAATTCCACTTTCAATCAAAAGTTCTATCAAACCACGTTCGAATGACCTGAAATTTTACACACACATCCCAAATGATATAGCGGAACTACTACAACTCTCGGAATTCCATTCCGACCCCTATATCAAAATCTCACCTATCAACCGGAAATCGCCAAAAATCCAATTTCGCCAATTCAAGCCTAAATCCACTCTGGACCTCCAAAACTCATTCCGATCACGCTCCTAAGTCCCAAACCTCCTCTCGAAGCTATCCGAAACATCAGAACTCACATCCGAGCCCTCTAACATATAAGTCAACATCCGGTTGACGTTTCCAACCTAAGCTCCCTTAAAAGAGACTAAGTGTCTCAAACCTTACCAAATCCTTTACGAACCCGAGCCAATCAACCTGATCACATATAGAACCATTAAAAAAGCAATAAGAAGTAGAAATGGGGGAAACAAAGTGGTAACTCATGAGACGACTGGTCGGATCGTCACATCCTCCCCAACTTAAACAAATGTTCGTCCTCGAACGAGTCAAGAAACATACCTGAAGCCTCAAACAGGTGAGGATATCTGCTCCACATCTCCCGCTCGTTCTCCCAAGTAGCCTCCTCCATGGGCCAACCTCTCCACTATACTTTCACAGAAGCTATATTCTTTGACCTCAACTTTCGAACCTGATGACCCAAAATAGCTACTGGCTCCACATCATAGGTCAAATCATCATCCAACTGAACCGTGCTAAAATCCAGAACATGAGACGGATCCCCAATATACTTTCGGAGCATAGAAACATGAAATACCGGATGCACACTCGACAAGTTGGGTGGCAAAGCAAGCTCACAAGCCACCTCCCCAATCCTCCGAAGCACCTCAAAAGGCCCAATGAACCAAGGACTCAATTTACCTTTCTTCCCAAATCTCATAACGCCCTTCATGGGTGAAACCTTCAACAAAACCTTCTCACCAACCATGTGAGACACATCTCAAACCTTCCTGTTAGCATAACTCTTTTGCCTCGACTGCGCTATAAGAAGCCTCTCCTGAATCACCTTCACCTTTTCTAATGCATCCTGTACCAAGTCTGTCCCCAATAGCCTAGCCTCACCCGGCTCGAACCAACCAACTGGAGATCTACACCGCCTCTCATACAAAGCCTCACATGGAACCATGTGAATACTCGACTGGTAGCTGTTGTTATAAGCAAACTCTGCAAGCGGTAGAAACTGATCCTATGACCCTCCGAAATCAATGACACAAGCATGCAACATGTCCTCCAATATCTGAATAGTGCGCTTTGACTGCCCGTCCGTTTGTGGGTGAAAAGTTGTGCTCAACTCAACCTGAGTACCCAACTCTCGCTGCACAGGTCACCAAAATTGCAATGTAAACTAAGTGCCCCTATCTGAAATGATGGAAACTGGGACACCATGCAACCGAACAATCTCTCGGATATAGATCTCTACCAACCGCTCTAAAGAATAGGTAGTATACACAGAAATGAAGTGCACGGACTTGGTCAGCCGATCCACAATCACCCAAATAGCATCGAACTTCTCCAAAGTTTGTGGAAGTCCAAATACAAAGTCCATAGTGATCCGCTCCCACTTCCACTCTAGAATATCCATCCGCTGAAGCACCACTCGGTCTCTGATGCTCATATTTCACCTGTTGACAATTGAGACACCGAGATACAAATCCCACAATGCCTTTCTTCATTCTCCTCCACTAATAATGCTGCCTCAAATCCTGATACATCTTCGCGCACCCGAATGAATGGAATACCGCGAGTTATGGGCCTCCTCCAAAATCAACTCCTGAAGCCCATCCACATTAGGCATACATATCCGGCCCTGCATCCTCAATACCCCATGATCACCAATGGTCACATCTCTGGCATCATCATGCTGAACTCGGTCCTTAAGGATAAGCAAATGCGGATCATCATACTGGCGCTTTATGATGCGATCATATAAAGAAGACCGATAAACCACACAAGCCAATACCCGACTGGGCTCCAAAATATCCAACCTCACGAACCGATTGGTCAAGTCCTAAACATCAGCTGCAAGAGGTCTCTCCCCAATTAGAATATATGCCAATCTCCCCATACTCACCGTTTTTCGGCTCAAAGCATCGGCCACCACATTGGCCTTTCCTGAATGGTACAATATAGTGATATCATAATCCTTTAGCAACTCCAACCACCTCCGCTGCCTCAAATTGAGATCCTTCTGCTTGAACACGTGTTGGAGGCTACGATGATCAGTAAACACCTCCCAAGACACACTATACAAGTAATGCCTCCAAATCTTCAACGTGTGAAATATAACAGCCAACTCCAAATCATGAACGGTGTAGTTCTTCTCATGGGGATTCAACTGACGAGAAGCATAAGCGATAACTCTACCCTCCTGCATCAGTACATAACCAATACTAACTCTCAAAGCATAACAATAGATGGTATATGAACCTGAAGTTGATGTCAAAACTAATACTGGTGCTATGGTCAATGTTGTCTTGAGCTTTTGAATGCTCTCTTTACACTCGTCCAACCATACAAATGAAGCACCCTTCTGAGTCAACTTGGTCAAGGGCAATGCGATATATGAGAATCCCTGAATAAACCGACGATAATAGCTTGCCAAACCAAGAAAGCTGCGAATCTCTGTGGCTGAGGATGGTCTGGGCCAACTCTAAACCGCCTCTATCTTCTTCGGATCAACCTAAATACCCTCGCTAGACACCACGTGCCCCAAGAAAGCCACTAAACTGAGCCAAAACTCACACTTGGAGAATTTTGCATAAAGTTTCTCCTCCCTCAATCTCTAGAACACAACCCTCAAATGCTCCGCATGCTCTTCCTGACTACGCGAATACACCAGAATATCATCAATGAAGACTATGACAAACGAGTCGAGATAAGGCCGGAACACGCTATTCATCAAATGCATGAACACTGTTGGGGCATTGATCAGCCCAAAAGATATCACCAAGAACTCATAATGACCATATTGGGTCCTGAAATATCTGAGAACACTCTCACTCCCTGAAGCTGGCCAAATAAATCATTAATGCGAGGCAAAGGATACTTGTTCTTAACTGTTACTTTGTTCAATTGCCTATAATCAATGCACATCCTCATAGTGCCATCCTTTTTCTTCACAAATAGAACAAGCGCACCCCAAGGTGATACACTAGGCCGAATGAACCCCTTATCAAGGAGTTCCTGAAGTTGCTCCTTTAACTCTTTCAACTCTACTGGTGCCATACGATACGACATAATAAAAATGGGATGAGTGCCCGACACCAGGTCAATACCAAAATCAATATCCCTATCCGGTGGCATGCTCGGCAGGTCTACAAGAAACACATCGGGAAAATCCCTCACAACTGGAACAGAATCAATACTGGGAGTCTCAATACCGACATCCCTCACAAAGGCTAGGTACGAAAGACAACCCTTCCCGACCATATGCTGGGCCTTCAAGAATGAGATCACTCTACGGGGAACATAATCAGTCACACCTCGCCACTCAGTCCGTGGCAAATCCGGTATAGCCAATGTGACTGTCTTAGCATGACAGTACAGAATAACACGACACAGAGATAGCCTATCCATGCCTAAGATGACATCGAAATCCACCATAAACAATAATAAAATATCCACACTGGTCTCCAGACCCCTAATATTTACCACACACGATCGGTACACACGGTCTACAACAACAGTATCACCCACCGGGGTAGATACATGAATAGGTAAAGCAAAAAACTCATGGGGCGTACCCAAATAACGAGAAAAGTATGATGACACATAAGAAAAGGTGGAACCAGGATCAAATAATATAGAGACATCTCTATGACAGACTGAAACAATACCTGTAATGACAGCATCAGGAGCAATACCATCAAGTCTAGCTGTAAGTGCATAGAAACGGACCTGACCACCACCTGACCGACCTCCTTCTCTAGGGAAAATCCTAGCCGACTGACCTCTACCCCTAGCTGGGTGGGTGGGTGGTGGTGAAGTAACTGGTGCTGAAGCCGATGGTTGACTCCTCTGCTGAGAGAACCCGCAAGATGATGAGGACACTGCCTCCATATATGACCCATCTCTCCACGCTCATAACAACTCCCGGGAGCTGGAGAAGGGGACTAAAGGGAATCCCTAGCACCAGAATGACTAGCAGATGCACCTGGCATAGAAGAGCCCTAAACTGACAGAGCACGGGATGAACTCTGCGCTAGAAGGGCATTAAGTGATGACTGGCCCTAATGAGAACTGTGAAAACCATGACCCGATGACACCCCACGATAACCTGGATGAGCTGGCTGAGCATGCCTAAATGGACGGCCTTTGTCGTGCTAAAACTGACCTCTTGAAGGAGCACCACCATAACTACCAGATCCCCGAGGCCTCTTGGACTCCCTCTCATCTCGCTCCTAGCGACGAACTGACTCAATCTCACGAGCAATGTCTACAACCTCCTCAAAAGTAGAACCAGACACCCTCTCCCTAGTCATGAGAATAAGAAGCTGATATGTAAGGCCATCAACAAACCTCTTAATCCTCTCTCTATCTGTCGAAACCAACCAAATAGCATGACGAGCTAACTTTGAGAACTTCATATCATATTGTGACACAGTCATATCTCCCTTACGCAATCACTCAAACTACCTGCGCAGCTCCTCTCTGTGAGACTGCGGCACATACTTCTCCAAAAAGAGAACGGAGAATTGCTACCAGGTAAGGGGTGCTGCACCAATAGGCCTACGCCTCTCATAAGCCTCCCACCAAGTGAAGGCAGCGCCATAAAACTGAAAAGTAGTAAAAGCGACCCCGCTAGTCTCCAGAATACACAATGTGCGAAGAATTCTCTGACATTTGTCCAAGAAACCCTGGGCATCCTCGCCCTCTGCACCACTGAAAGTCGGAGGCTGAAGTCTACCAAACCTCTCCAACCTGTGCTGCTCGTCCTCTGGCATGGAAGGTGCTACATAGTCCTGAGCATGTTCAACTAGTTGGGCTGGATGTGCCCCCGGTGTCTGAAGTGGCGGGAGTCTAAGTGCCTCCCCCGGTCTGAGAAGTAGCTGCGGTTGTAGTAATTGAAACCGCTCGAGCTAGGCCAATACATACTGATAGAATTTGAGCCAAGGCCTCCTGAAGACCTAGAATCATAATGGGCATAGCTGGTGCCTGAGCTGGTGCTGCTGGGGCGTCCATAACTGGGACCTGATCCTGAACTGGGGCGGCTGGTGGATCTACAGGTGCTGCCCTAGCTGCTGTGCAGGCCATACCCCTGCCCCTACCGTGACTACGACCACATCTTCGGCCTCTAGTGGCCACAACTGGTGGTACTGGTGGTCATCCATCCTAACCAGTAGCGTGTGTCCTTACCATCTGTGAGAGAATAGAATAACATAAGTCTAGTACTCGGATCAATAGATTCGCATGATAAGAATTTCAAGAATATGACGTTTTTCCTAAAGGTTCTGTAGCCTCTCGAGGATAAATACAGACGTCTCCGTACTGATCCGCAAGAATCCACTAAACCTGCTCATGACTCGTGAGACCTATGTAACATAGGCTATGATATCAACTTGTCACGACCCTAAACCTAGACCCGATCATGATGGTGCCTCTCATGAAGACAAGGCCAGCCGGCACAACACCCGATTAATTTCAACAATTAAAAGTAACAAATTTAAGTCATTAACATGATAATAATCCCAAAATAAAGATGAATAATACAATTTGCGGAAAACAACACGGCCCGACATCGGGGTGTCACCAGTCATGAGTAGATAATAATCGATTAAAAGTAGGAAGAGTCTACATAGTCTATTACAAAACTAAACAAGGGAAAATAAGGTAGGGGAGAAGCACTAGGCTGCGAATGCCGAGTAGCTACCTAGTGAACTCCGAACCGCCTGAGCTGGAAGCAATCAACACTCGTTAGCAGGACCCGAGGCTCTTGTATCTGTACACAGGGTGCATGGAGTAATGTGAGTACTCTGACTCAGTGAGTAATAAAAATAAATGAAGACTGAGCGATGAGAAATCACGTAAGACACAATAATATGCTATAAAGAAGCAAGGTAAAACCGGTAAAAGGCAACGAAACATTGAAATCTTATAAAAATACCTTAGTTTAGAATAAGCTTCTTTAAAAACACCCTTTTAACAGTTAACACAAGTAAATGAAAAGCAACTAGAAAATATAAACACATAAAATCCGCCCCTCGGGCACAATGTCAACAGAATCAGCCCCTCGGGCTATATCTCATATCACAATGGGTACCCGCGCTCACTGGGGGTGTACAGACTCCGGGAGGGGCTCCTTGCGACCCAAGCGCAATATCAAGCCATCTCGTGGCATAATCAAGGCGAAGATAAAAGAGTTCGACACCTGAAAACCCCGAAACAAAGCCCGTATTCTTCCTAAACCCCCTATTCTTAGCATGACGGATATTGAATAAAGGGACGACCGAGGGGGTACTGATTTGAGGGAAGCATAAAGGAAGACGCCGAAAGGTTATGTTAAAAGAGATGTAGACTCTCAGCCTCATATCAAGCCACCTCGTGGCATAGATGGCCTCATAATCATAATCAATACAACACTGATGCGGCGTACAGCCCGATCCCATAATAGTCCTCACAACACAGGCCCTCAGCCCTACTCAGTCAGAAATCTCTAAAATCCACTCGGGCACAGTAAAATATGATGCCCAGCCCAAAATATCATTTAAAGTGTTAAAAAACAGTTAAACATGACTGAGTTATAAAAACAGTATATTATAACATGACTGAGTGCAGATATAAAATCAAAACAGTGAGAAAATAGCAGTAAGAATCCCCTAACGCTCCAAAAAGTTGGCACGAGTCCCTAATATGGCATTTAGCCCAAAATATGATGATAGCGATCAGTTTTCAATCAATACGTGGTAAAATAGTCATTCGAGATGGACTAAATCACAATCCCCAATGGTGCACGACCCCACGCTCGTCATCTAGAGTGTGTGTCACCTCAATATAGACAACAATGTCAAATCTGGGGTTTCATACCCTCAGGACAACATTTACAATCATTACTCACCTCTATCCGGTCCAAATTCTAGCTTGTGATGCCTTTGCCTCTCAAATCGGCCTCCGGATGCTCCAAGTCTAACCAAATTCAGTGCAAAACCATCAAAATATGCTAAGGGAACAAAGTCCACTCGAAAGAAATCAAATTACAACACAAATCCTGAAATTGGCCACCTGACCCCCCGGCCCACATCTCGAATTTTGCTAAAAATTACATCAATAGACTCCTTATCACTCTCTGAGTTCATTCATATCAAAATCACCAAAATCCAACCACAAATGGCCCCTCAAATCCCTAATTTTAGGTCTCAAATTACATGCCCTAGTCCTTCAATATTAGGCTTAAATTCCATGGTTAATTAGGTGGAAAATACATTAGGATTGAGTATTAAGTCCATAAATCCTACCTACAAGTGTTCCCCCTTGATTCCCTATTCAATCCTCTTCAAAAAGCTCCAAAATCGCTCAAAAATGGTGAAAGTTAGACCCAAAATCGTGAACAATGGCTATTTAAACATTCTGCCCAGGCATTCAAATCCTTCTTCGCGAACGCGGTCAAAGCCTCGCGTTCGCGAAGCACAAACTTAAGTTGACCAAAATTCCCTCTTGTGCGAACGCGACCACCCCCTGCGAACGCGAAAGCTTAACTCTCTTACTCACCGCGAACGCGACACTATATCCGCGAACGCGACGAACAAACTAACCTGGACCCAGCTGCTCACCTTACTCCTATGCGAACGCGGCATTAACATCCGAACGCGATGACCACGAGCCTCAACCCTTTGCGATCACAGGATCCCCTTCACGAATACGAAGGCCAACTTCACAGCCTCCCAGCCTAAATCTTCACGAACGCGAGGGCCTACTCACGAACGCAAAGGCCAATTGTCTACAACACACACATAGTGGTTTGTGCAACTTTCCACAACATGAAATAGTCCGTTTAACCACCCGAAACTCACCCGAGGCCCTCGAGACCTCAACCAAACATGACAACATATCCCATTACATCATTCGAACTTGTTCCAACCTTCGGAACGCCCAAAACAACATCAAAACACCAAATTTGCATCGGATTCAAGCATAAGAATTCCAAAATCTTCTAAATTCCGCTTTCGATCAAAAAGTCTAGCAAACCACGTTCGAATGACCTGAAATTTTTCACACACATCCCAAATGACATAACGGAACTATTGCAACTCTCGGAATTCAATTCTGATCCCTATATCAAAATCTCACCTATCAACCGGAATTCACCAAAAATCCAATTTCGCAATTCAAGCCTAAATCCACTCCGGACCTCCAAAACTCATTCCGATCATGTTCCTAAGTCCCAAATCACCTCTCGAAGCTATTCGAACCATCGGAACTCACATACGAGCCCTCTAACACATAAGTCAATATCCAATTGACTTTTCTAACCTAAGCTCCCTCAAAAGTGACTAAGTGTTTCAAACCTTACCAAATCCTTTCCGAACCCGAGCCAATCAACTCGATCACATATAGAACCATTAGACAAAGCAATAAGAAGCAAAAAATGGAGGAAACAGAGCGGTAACTCATGAGTCGATTGAATGGGTCATCATAGAAGGCTCAAAGTAGACTCAAAATGATGGGTTGTGCACTTACAACTCTTGGAATCGACTCTTTCAAAAACTTAAACAAACTCATGCCCCATTTTTAGATACTTGATATTTTTCTTTTTCTCTTTTTTTTGAATTCTTATTTGGTTAGACAGAACTGTGTAAGGCTGCATACGTATCCTTTTTTAAAGGAATCAGGTCAATTGTAGTTCAAACATCTGACCTAACTATTTTTTTTCTTTTTTTCTTTCTTTCTCTTCCTTTATCTTTCTTCTTCTTTTTTTCTTTTTCTTTCTCCTTTTTCTTTTCTTCTCTTCTTTTTTCTTTTGTTTCCAAAATAAGTTGCCCCGACTTTTATTTTCTGAGGGCATGGACCTTTGACTGATATTTTTTCTCTCTTTTTTTTCACTTGAACTTATAAGAGTTTCCCCATTTTATACTCTTGGGGTATGGATTTTTCATTTCATCATTTTTTTGACTGTTAACTTGAAACTTGATTTCAAAAGAGGGTGATCAAAGAAAATAACACAAGCTCAAAAGGGGTAGCGAAAGGTATAAAGTGTTTGGGTAGCAGAAAAATTGCCTCCCAACCTCGAGAACGCCAAACATAGTATCCTTTCATGATCACAACATTGACGAACATGTCTATCTTCTTGGTATGTCTCATGCAATTTTTAACAGTTGGATCATGGCGTGTCATGGCCGAAAGATACTTTCCATCCATTAATGTCAAGCTTTTCTCCAAATTTCAATTGATTCTTCCTCAAACCCGATCTTCACAATGATTCAAAGGTAGATATCCATAACCTCCATGGGTATGACTATTCTAGAGTGAATTTTACTCGAGCTTATTTACAACTCTTTATTCATCCTCAAAAGTGTCTTTTTTTCAGTTATCCAATTCATGATTAAATCAATTTTCTAAGATCTGGCCAAAAATTCTGCATGCATGTCATGTCACTAAAACTACCGGTGAAAGAACTAAGCATGAAATGACACAAAAGGACAAATTGTATTTCATTGAGTAAATGATGGAAGGGTTTAACAACAAGACAAACAACCTAAAATTCGAAGTACAACCCTAAAATAACCTGAATAATGAAAATAGCAATAGAACAAATAGACAAGACTCAAATAGACAAAATAGATAGATGGAAGGATTTGACTCAATAAAACATATAATATAGATCACAATCCTGAAATAACCTAGATAATAGAAAAAAATATCAAAACAAGATACCAAGATTCCTTCCTAGTGAGGAGGGAATGACTTTTCAATTGCTAAGCTTGACATCCAGTCACAAATTTGCTCATCAGAATCACCAGGGCCTTCTCCAATTTCAATTAGTTTTTCCTAGATCATCCTTTCTGTTTCTCTTTTCAAATCCTGATAGCTTTCAACATTGTGCCCCTGGGCATTGGAATGGTATTCACACATTTTAGAAGGGTCAAAGCTTCTTGCACGTGAGTCCACATTATTTGGAGGAATGGGTGCAATCATGCCATAATGCTTTAATTTCTCAAACAGGCTTGCATAGGACTCTCCTATTGGTGTATAATAATCTTTCGACCTTTGTTCCCCTCTATACCCCTGGCTTGGATGTGGGTTATAGGGCACTTGAAAATTTTGTGGAGGCTGGTGGAAATTTTGCAGTGCTGGTGCCCACCTTTTTGGGTGTCTTGGTGGCTGGACAACATATTGAGGTGGAACAACAAAGTATTGTGGGTTTTGAGGTGGATAGTAGTACTTAGGGGAATCATCAAAAACCAGACGAGGCTGGTCATACCTTCGAGATGCTCTCCTAGGACCTCTTTTCGGTCCTGATGTCATCATGGTTTCTTTATCCTCCTTATTCGGGTCGCTAAAATTAACAGATTCAATCTGGGCAGCCTGAGTTGCGGCTTTGAGAACTGCTTGACTTATAATTCTGCCTATCTTAAGGCCATTCTCAACCATTTCCCCAATTCTAATTGCTTCCGAGAAGGATTTGCCTACTGCGAACATCATGTTTTGAAAATACTCTGGCTCTTTGTCACGACCCGGATTTCTCACCCTCGGGAGTCGTGATGGCGCCTACTAATGGAAGCTAGGCAAGTCAAACCTTAACTACTTGCTACACTTTCATTTTTGCTTTTTTTTAACAAACACCAGTCGATAATATGATAAAAGCGGAATTTTAAATAAATAAGCGGAATTCAACAATTATATATCTTAAGGCTACGTCTATTACAACTTTTAAAACCTCAAATACCCCAAAACCTGGTGTCACAGTGTCACAGACTGTCTAAGAGTTACTACATACAAGGTCTGAAGAAATATAATACACTGTTTCTAAACAAAAGGAAATGAAACAGGAAATAGAGATAGAGGGAGATGCCAGGGCCTGCGGACGCCTGCAGGTCTACCTTGGGTCTCTGGGTGGGCTGAAGGAAGCACTCCAACTACTGTTCGAAAGCTGCTCCTGGATCTGCACACAGTGCAAAGTGTAGTATCAGCACAACCGACCTCATGTGCTGGTAAGTGTCTAGCCTAACCTCGGCGAAGTAGTGACGAGGCTAGGACCAGACCACCAAATAAACCTGTATAGTTCATATATATATATATATATACAGCGGAAAAGAAATACAGAAATAACCAGTCAATGTGGGAGGGGGAAACATGTTGTGAGGAAGATAATAATTTCGAATAGAAAGGCATAAGTAAGGAAAGAATAACATAACTAAAATATCAACAAGGAAGCAGAAATCAACAATTGCATGGCATTACCCTTCGTGCTTTTACTCTCAGCCTAACCAAAAGAGTTATATAATAAAAATGTGCACGACATCACCCTTCGTGCTTTTACTCTCATCCTCACCAAAACAATCATATAATCAAAATGTGTATAGCATCATCCTTCGTGCTTTTACTCTCTTTCCTCGCCATATAATCAATAGAATCGGCACGGAATGGTACGTCGTATGGCACGACATCACCCTTCGTGCTTTACACTCTTTTCTTACAATAACAAATAATGCACGGCATCACCCTTCGTGCTTTATACTCTTTCCTCACAATAACAAAAAATGCACGGCATCACCCTTCGTGCTTTAATACTCTTCCTCACCCAAACAATAATCACAAGCAAAGGGGCAAGGGAATAAACAAAATAGTAATAGAGATCCCAGCAAGGGAACAACAGTTAAACAATTAAATCCCAACAAGGGAACAACAAATAAATCAACAATAGCCCGACAAGGGTGATAACATAAGTATCTCTTCTCTTTCTCAATTTTATTTCACAACTCGAGCCAATGCTCTAGAGGTTCGATTATCACTTATACTTTCACAATTCATTTCATAACTTGAGCCAATGCTCTAAAAGTTCAATTCTCACTTATACTTTCACAATTTCACTATACAACGTGAGCCAACGTTCCTCAATGTTAATAGGTCACAATTTTTTCCACAAACTTTATACAACAATTAGAAATCTTCACCAAGGCATTAATAATACAACGAAATCATGAAAATCACAACATAAGACTCACGGTCATGCTTGACACCAACGTATAGATACTCGTCACCATACCTATATGTCGTACTCGACAAGAAGCAAATAGCAAATAGGACACAACTCATAATCCCTCATGCTAAGGTTAGACCAAACACTTACCTCGATGCCACGAACACAACTCAAGGTTCAATTATAGCTTTACAACTTGATTCCACCACCAATTCGCTCGTATCTAGTCACAATTTACTTAATTACATCAATAAACGCTAAATGAATAAATTTCGAATGCATGAAAATGAGTTTTCCAAAGTTTTACCCAAAAAGTCAAAAATTGCCCCCGGGCCCACGTGGTCAAAACCCGAGGTTCGAACCAAAACCCGATTACCCATTCCCCCACGAGCTCAAATATGTAATTTGTTTTGAAATCGGACCTCAAATCGAGGTCCAAGTCCCCAATTTTTGAAAAACCTAGGTTCTACCCAAATCACCCAATTTCCCCCATGAAAATAATCGATTTGAAGTTGAAATCATGTTAAAAGATGTTAACGATTGAAGAAAACTAGTTAAAAATGACTTACAATTGATTTGGAGAAGAAAGGTTGTTTGAAAAATCGTCTCTTACGTTTTTTGGGGTTTTTGAAAAGTACAAAATAACTGAAAATCTCGTCTATTTATACCCCTACCAGACCCTCTCCGCGGACCGCATAAAAAGGACTGCGACCGCGAGCTCCACCGTGGACCGCAAGAAATCGAGCGTGTCCGTGAAGGCTTGTCTTGCTCACCGCGGACCGCACAAATCCCACCGCGGTCGCGGACTCCCCACCGCAGTTGCGAAGCTTCCACCGCGGACCGCGAGACCTGGCTTCAAAGACCTGCAACTTCTCTGAATCTGCAACTTTTTCCTAAGTGTAAAAACATCCCGAAACTTACCTGAGCCCTCGGTGCTCCAAACCAAATGTCATTCTAACTCAAAAATATCATATGGACTTACTCGTGTAATCAAATCATCAAAATAACCTCATGAACATCAAATTAAATCTCGAGATCAATGAAATTTTCTCAAAACTTCTTTAAACATAAATTTTGCAATTTAAGTCCGAATCACATCATGTGACATCCGTTTTTCACCAAATTCCACTTAAATGTCTTAAATCATATATAAGACTTGTACCGGGAGTCGGAACCAAAATACGGTCCTGACACCATCATGTTTTAATCAAATTTCATTTCAAATTTCTTTAAACAATTTCAGAAAACAATTTCCTTTAAAAAATTCATTTCTCGTGCTTGGGACCTCGGAATTTGATTCCGGGCATACGCTCGAGTCCCATATTTTCCTACGGACCCTCTGGGACCGTCAAATCACGGTTCGGATCCGTTTACCCAAACGTTGACCGAAGTCAAATTAGCTCATTTTATAATCAAAACTTATCATTTTTCACAGATTATCATATTTAAGCTTCCGGCTACGAGCCCGGACTGCGCACACAAATCGAGGTGACTCTAAATGAGATTTTCAAGGCCTCAAAACATGGAAGTTTCATTTTAAAACAAGTGATGACCCAAAAGGTCATCACATTCTCCACCTCTAAAACAATCGTTCGTCCTCGAACGGACAGAAGAAGGAAGTACCTAAGTCGGGGAAAAGATGGGGATAACGGCTCTGCATATCGGGCTCGGACTCCCAGGTCGATGCCTCAGGAGGCTGACCTCCCCACTGAACATGAACAGAAGGAAAACTCTTTGACCTCAACTAACGAACCTGCCGGTCTAGAATAGCTACCGGCTCCTCCTCATAATACGAGTCCTTGTCCAACTGGACAGGGCTGAAATCTAACATGTGGGATGGATCGCCGTGATATTTCCGGAGCATGGACACATGAAACACTAGATGCACAGCTGATAAGCTCGACGGCAACACAAGTCTATAAGCCACTTCTCCTACTCGATCAAGAATCTCAAACGGACTGATGAACCTAGGACTAAGCTTGCCCTTCTTCCTAAATCTCATCACACCCTTCATAGCCGATACTCGGAACAATACCCGCTCTCCAACCATAAAAGCTACATCTCGAAACTTGCGGTCTGCATAACTCTTTTGCCTGGACTAAGCTATACGAAGCCTATCCTGAATAATCATGACCTTGTCCAAAGCCTCCTGAACCAGATCCGTACCCAACAATCGAGCCTCTCTCGGCTCAAACCATCCAACCGGAGATCGACCCCGCCTACCATATAAAGCCTCATAAGGAGCCATCTGGATACTCGACTGATAACTGTTGTTGTAGGCAAACTCTGCTAAAGGAAAAAACTGATCCCACGAGCCTCCAAAGTCAATGACACAAGCTCGGAGCATATCCTCCAAAATATGAATAGTCTGCTCGGACTGCCCGCCCGTCTGAGGATGAAATGTTGTACTCAACTCAACCTGGGTGCCTAACTCTCGCTGAACTGCTCTCCAGAAACGCGAGGTAAACTGCATACCTCGGTCTGAAATGATAGATACAGGCACACCATAAAAGATGAACAATCTCCCGGATATAGATCTCATCTAACCTCTCGGATGAATAGGAGACTGCCACAGGAATGAAATGTGCTGACTTGGTCAGCCTATCAACAATGACCCATACTACATCGAACTTCCTCCGAGTTTGCGAGAGTCCAACAATAAAATCCATAATGATCTGCTCCTACTTCCACTCGGGAAGCTCAATCCTCTAAAATAAACCACCAGGACTCTGATGCTCGTACTTAACCTACTGACAATTCAAACACCGAGCTACATATGCTACGATATCGTTCTTCATTCTACGCCACCAATAATGTTGCCGCAAATCTCGATACATCTTCGCGGCGCCCGGATGAATAGAGTGTCGGGAGCTATGGGCCTCCTCTAAAATCAACTCTCGGAGCACATCCACATTAGGCACACAAACTCGACACTACAATCTCAAAACTCCATCATCATCTAAGGTAACCTGCTTGGCACCTCCGTGTCGCACTGTGTCTCTAAGGACACACAAATGGGGATCATCATACTGTCGATCATGGATACGCTCCAATAAATAAAAACGAGCGACCGTGCAGGCCAATACACGACTAGGCTCAGAAATATCCAGCCTTGCAAACTGATTGGCCAAAGCCTGAACGCCCAAAGCAAATGGTCTCTCACCGACTGGAATATAAGCAAGACTGCCCATACCGGCTGACTTCCTACTCAAGGCATCGACCACCACATTGGCCTTTCCCGGGTGATATAAGATAGTGATATCATAATCCTTCAACAACTCCAACCACCTCCTCTGCCTCAAATTCAGCTTCTTTTGCTTGAACAAATACTGAAGACTCTTGTGATTCGTGAACACCTCACATGCCACGCCATACAGATAATGCCTCCAAATCTTCAATGCATGAATTATGGCTGCCAACTCTAAATCATGAACCAGATAGTTCTTCTCATGAATCTTCAACTGCCGCGAAGCATAGGCAATGACCTTGTCATCCTGTATCAACACTGCACCAAGCCCAATACGGGAAACATCACAATAAACTGTATAAGGCCCTGAACCTGTGGGCAAAACCAACACCGGTGCCGTAGTCAGAGCTGTCTTAAGCTTCTAAAAGCTCGCCTCACACTCGTCCAACTATCTGAACTGGGTACCCTTCTGGGTCAACCTGGTTATCGGGGCTGCGATAGATGAAAACCCCTCCACGAACTGACGGTAGTAGCCTGCCAATCCTAAAAAACTCCGAATCTCTATAGCTGATGCTAGTCTAGGCCAGTTCTTGACTGCCTCAATCTTCTTCGAATCAACCTGAATACCCTCTACTGACACAACATGACCCAGGAATGCAACTGAACTCAACTAGAACTCACACTTCGAGAATTTAACATATAACTGACTATCCCTCAAGGTCTGAAAAACAACTTTAAGATGTTGCTCGTGTTCCTCCCGACTACGGGAATATATCAAAATATCATCAATAAAGACTATCACGAATAAGTCCAAATAATGCCTAAACACTCGGTTCATCAAATCCATAAAAGCTGTTGGGGCATTGGTCAACCCAAATGACATGACCAGGAACTCATAGTGCCCGTACCGATTGCGGAAATCGGATGCCCTAATCCTCATCTGATGGTAGCCAGATCTCAAATCAATCTTTGAAAACACCTTGGCACTCTGAAGCTGATCAAAAAAATCATCAATCCTCGGCAATTGATACTTATTCTTGATTGTAACCTTGTTCAACTGCCGGTAATCAATACACATTCTCATCGATCCGTCCTTCTTCTCAACAAACAACACTGGCACACCCCAAGGCGAAACACTCGGCCTAATGAAACCCTTCTCAAGTAAGTCTTACAACTTCTCCTTCAACTCTTTCAACTCAGGTGCGGCCATATGATACTGCAGGATAGAAATGGGCTAAGTGCCCGGAGCCAAATCAATGCAAAAATCAATATCCCTGTCGGGTGGCATACCCGGCAAGTCTGAAGGGAATACCTCAGGAAACTCATGAACAACGGGCACAGAATCAATAGAGGGAATCTCAGCACTAGAATCACGAACATATGCCAAATAGGCCAAACACCTCTTCTCGACCATATGCCGAGCCTTCACATATGAGATAACACTGCAGGTAGAATGACCAGGAGTCCCTCTCCACTCTAAACTAGGCAAATCCAATAAGGCTAAGGTCATAGTCTTGGCATGACAGTCCAAGATAGCGTGGTAAGGTGATAACCAGTCCATCCCCAATATAACATCGATATCGACCATGTCTAGAAGCAACAAATCCACACGAGTCTGAAGACCCCCAATCACCACAATACAAGAATGATGGACTCGGTATACCACAATAGAATCACCCACCGGTATAGACACATAAATAGGAATACTCAATGAATCACTAGGCATGACGAGATACGGTGCAAAATAAGATGACACATACGAGTAGATAGACCCTGGATCAAATAACACTGAAGCATCTCTATCACAAACTAAAATAGTACTTGTAATGACTGCATCTGAAGCCTCAGCCTCGGGCCTGGCTGGAAGGGCGTAACATCGGGGCTGGGCTCCACCACCCTAAACTATATCTCTGGGACGGCCTGCAGCTGGCTGGCCTCCACCTCTAGCGGCTTGAGCTCCACCTCTAGTACCTCTACCTCCACCTCTAGCACCTCTACCCCCACCTCTAGCTGGCTGGGCGAGCTGTGGAACACCTAGTGCCTGCATTATAGCACAAGAACCCTGATGCTGAGAGCCACTTGGTGCTCGAGGGCAAAACCTGGCAATGTGACCCGGATCACCACATATGTAACAAGCCCTCGGCTGCTGAGACTGCTGGCCTTGATGACTTAAATGACCACCCCGAAAACTCTGAAGCGGCGGTGCACTGATAGGATCAGGTGGTGCACTATAGGACTGCTGATCGGAATACTGCATCTGGGGACCACGACCACCTGAAGTACCGTGAGAAACCTGGAGCGTGACTAAAAGGGCCTAGGAGGATGGCCTCTACCATACGAATCTCGACCTCCGGATGAGGTACCACTGAATCAGCCTGAATGATGGCCCCTCTTATTTTACCCATGACCGCCTCCTTGTGACAGAACAATCTCAACTCTACGGGCCACATTGGCCGCCTCCTAAAAAGTAATCTCTCTCCCAACCCCTGTAGCCATCTGAAGACGAATCGACTGAATAAGACCGTTAATAAACCTCCTCACCCTCTCTCTCTCTCTCTCGGTGGGGAGTATGATGAGAGCATGGCGAGCTAAGTCGATGAACCTGATCTCATACTGGGTAACAGTCATGGAACCCTACTGGAGGCGCTCAAACTGCCTCTAATAGGCCTCTCTCCGAGTAACGGAGAGAAACATCTCTAGGAATAACACTGTAAACTGCTCCCAAGTCAAGGCTGGTGATCCGGCTGGTCTCGCTAAGCAATAACCCCTCCACCAAGTCTTGGTAGATCTAGACAAGCAAAATATAGCAAAATCGACCCCATTGGTCTCAACAATACCCATGTTCCTGAGAACCTCGTGGCAGCTGTCTAGATAATCCTTGGGATCCTCAGTAGATGCACTGCTGAAAGTAGAAGTGAAGAGCTTGGTGAACCTATCTAGTCTCCACAAAGCATCGGCGGACATAGCCGCTCCATCACCGGTCTGAGCTATCACACCCAGTTGTACTGCTCCAACTGGCTGAACCGCTAGAGTTTGAATCTGAGGAGTTGCCTGCTCCAGAGTGTGAGTAGCAGGAGTCTGGGCCCCTCCTCCAGCCTGAGAGACGGCTGGTGCTACCAGAAGCAAGCCTGCCCGGGTGACACTCTCCATGAGGCCCACTAATCGGACCAGAGCATTCTGAAGAACTGGGGTAGCAATAAACCCCTCTGGGACCTGAGTTGGGCCCACCGGAACTGCTGGATCCGGAACCTCCTCATCAAAATCAACCTGAGGCTCCGTCACTGGGGCTACTGCTCGGGGCTGAGATCTGCCCCTACCTCAACTTCTACACGGCCTCGCCCTCTTCCTCTCGTAGGATGCTGGGGGCTCAGGCTGCTGAGTAGAGGATGAGGAAGCGCGTGTTCTCGCCATCTGTGAAAGAAGAGAGTAGAAGTTCAATTAGCATTGAGAAACAAAATCGCACGATAGGAAAGAATAAATGTGAAGTTTTTCCTAACTCAGTAGCCTCTAAGGGATAAATATAGATGTCTCCGTACCGATCCCTCAGATTCTACTAAGCTTGTTTGTGAACAGTGAGACCTATGTAACCTAGAGCTCTGATACCAACTTGTCACGACCCGAATTTCCCACCCTCGAGAGTCATGATGGCGCCTACTAATGGGAGCTAGGCAAGCCAAACCTTAACTACTTGCTACATTTTCATTTTTGCTTCTTTTTAACAAACACCAGTCGATAATATGATAAAAGCGGAATTTTAAATAAATTAGCGAAATTCAACAATTATATATCTTAAGACTGCGTCTATTACAACTTCTAAAACCTCAAATACCCCAAAACCTAGTGTCATAGTGTCACAGACTGTCTAAGAGTTACTACATACAAGGTCTAAAGAAATACAATACACTGTTTCTGAACAAAATGAAATGAAACAAGAAATAGAGATAGAGGGAGATGCCAGGGCATGCGGATGCCTGCAGGTCTACCTTGGGTCTCCGGGTGGGCTGAAGGAAGCACTCCAACTACTGTCCGAAAGCTGCTCCTGGATCTGTACACAGTACAGAGTATAGTATCAGCACAACCGACCCTATGTGCTGGTAAGTGTCTAGCCTAACCTCGGAGAAGTAGTGACGAGACTACGACCAGACCACCAAATAAATCTGTGCAGTTTATATATATATACAGCGGAAAAGAAATACAGAAATAACCAGTCAATGTGGGAGGGGGAAACATACTGTGGGGAAGATAATAATTCCGAATAGAAAGACATCAAGTAAGGAAAGAAACAACATAACTAAAATATCAATAAGGAAGCAGAAATCAACAATTGCACTGCATCACCCTTCGTGCTTTTACTCTCAGCCTTACCAAAGCAGTTATACAATAATAATGTGCACGACATCACCCTTCGTTCTTTTACTCTCATCCTCAACAAAATAATCATATAATCAAAATGTGCACGGTATCACCCTTCGTGCTTTTACTCTCTTTCCTCGCCATATAATCCATAGAATCAGCACATAATGGTACGTCGTGCGACACAACATCACCCTTTGTGCTTTACACTCTTTTCTTACAATAACAAACAATGCACGACATCACCCTTCGTGCTTTATACTCTTTCCTCACAATAACAAAGAATGCACGACATCACCCTTCGTGTTTTAAGACTCTTCCTCACCCAAACAACAATCACAAGCAAAGGGGCAAAGGAATAAACAAAATAGCAATAGAGATCCCGTCAAGGGAACAACAGTTAAACAATTAAATCCCGACAAAGGAACAACAAATAAATCAACAATAGCCCGGCAAGGGTGACAACATAATGATCTCTTCTCTTTCTCAATTTTACTTCACAATTCACTTCACAATTCGAGCCAATGCTCTAGAGGTTCGATTATCACTTATACTTACACAATTCATTTCACAACTTGAGCCAATGTTCTGAAAGTTCAATTGTCACTTATACTTTCACAATTTCGCTATACAACGTAGGCCAATATTCCTCAATGTTCATAGGCCACAATTCTTTCCACAAACTTTATACAACAATTAGAAATCTTCACCAAGGCATGAATAATACAACAAAATCATGAAAATCACAATATAAGACTCATGGTCATTCTTGACACCAACATATAGATACTCGTCACCATGCCTATACATCATACTCGACAAGAAGCAAATAGCAAATAGGACACAACTCCTAATCCCTCAAGCAAAGGTTAGACCAAACACTTACCTCGATGCCACGAACACAACTCAAGGTTCAATTATAGCTTTACCCCTTGATTTCACCGCCAATTCACTCGTATCTAGTCACAATATTCTTAATTACATCAATAAACGCTAAATGAAAAAATTTCGAATGCATGAAAATGAGTTTTCCAAAGTTTTACCCAAAAAGTCAAAAATCGCCCCCGAGCCCACGTGGTCAAAACCTGAGGTTCGAACCAAAACCCGATTACCCATTACCCCATGAGCTCAAATATGTAATTTGTTTTGAAATCGGACCTCAAATCGAGGTCCAAATCTCCAATTTTTGAGAAACATAGGTTCTACCCAAAACACCCAATTTCCCCCATGAAAATAATTGATTTGAAGTTGAAATCATGTTAAAAGATGTTAATGATTGAAGAAAACTAGTTAAAAATGACTTACAATTGATTTGGAGAAGAAATGTTGTTTGAAAAATCGCATATGTTTTTGGGATTTTTGAAAAGTGCAAAATAACTAAAATTCTCGTCTATATATACCCCTCTCAAACCCTCTCTGCGGACCGCATAAAAAGGACTGCGACCGCGGAGTTCCATCGCGGACCGCAAGAAATCGAGCGAGGCCGCAAAGGATTGGACTTGCTCACCGCGGACCGCACAAATCCCACCACAGTCGCGGAGTACCCACCGCGGTTGCGAAGCTTCCACCGCGGACCGCGAGACTTGGCTTCAAAAACCTGCAACTTCTCTGAATATATAACTTTTTCCTAAGTGTAAAAACATCCCGAAACACACCCGAGCCCTCGGGTCTCCAAACCAAATGTCATATTAACTCAAAAATATCATATGGACTTACTCGTGTAATCAAATCAAAAATAACCTCATGAACATCAAATTAAATCTCGAGATCAATGAAATTTTCTCAAAACTTCTTTAAACATAAATTTTGCAATTTAAGTCCGAATCACATCATGTGACATCCGTTTTCACCAAATTCCACAGAAATATCTTAAATCATATATAAGACCTGTACCGGGTGCCGGAACCAAAATACGGGTCCGACACCATCATGTTCTAATCAAATTTCATTTCAAATTTCTTTAAACAATTCCAGAAAACAATTTCCTTTTAAAAATTCATTTCTCGAGCTTGGGACCTCAGAATTCAATTTCGGGCATACGCCCGAGTCCCATATTTTCCTACGGACCCTCCAGAACCGTCAAATCACGGGTCCGGGTCCGTTTACCCAAAACATTGACCGAAGTCAAATTAGCTCATTTTATAATCAAAACTTATCATTTTTCACAGATTATTATATTTAAGCTTTCCGGCTACGGGCCCGGACTGTGCACATAAATCGAGGTGACTCTAAATGAGGTTTTCAAGGCCTCAGAACACAGAAGCTCCGGTTTTAAACAAGTGATGACCTAAAGGTCATCACACTTTTGAGCCTGAAGGAAGATAGTGATTAACTCGTGGTCATCCATGGGTGGCTTACTCTAGCGCTTGCTCTCTCCATTTAATGGATACTTCTTGAAACTTTCAGTTGGTTTCCTCTTCATATTTGAAAGGGAATTGCGGTCCGGGGAAATGTCCACGTTGTATTAGAACTATTTGATAAAGGCCCGGGCCATGTCATCCCAAACATGCCAGTGAGAGGTGTCTTGATCAGTAAACCATTCAGAGGCTATCCCCATAAGGCTTTCCCCAAAATAAGCCATTAGTAATTCTTCATTTCCTCCCGCACCTCTTAGTTGATTGCAATACCTTTTTAAGTGGGCTATAAGATCACCGTGTCCATCATAATTTTCGAATTTGAGAGTCTAGAAACCAGGTGGCAAGTGGACATCGGGAAACATACATAAATCCTTGAAGGCAATACTCTTATGACCTGCCAACCCTTGCATGTTTTCAGCTTTTGTTTTAAGCTTTTTATTTTTTGGGTCATTTCTTCCTGTGCCATCTTTCGGGCAGGCTTCTCAATCTTTGCAGGAACATCAAATAGGTACGAGTGGTACTTAGGAGAGTGGTACTGTTCTTGCTGAGTAGCAAATTATCACTCATGGCTTTTCTTCTGTACCATTGTTGGGTGTGGGATAGTGAAGACGAGCATAATAGCAGTGGTTGTCTAATTAGTTGTCAATGACACACTTTGGGAGCGCGCAATAGAAGTTCCAGTTGTAGTCGTACAGTTGGGATAAAGACTAAACCCGGGTGGATAATTTGATCAAACAATGAGACCTGAATGGTAGTAGTCGAGATGGATGTGAACTCTAGGAAACCATGAATAGAAAAGGGCGGTCCTCGGCCGTTGGCCCATGCTTGACACATTTCGGTCATTTGTTGTTTCAGTATTCTATTTTCCTCGACCACAGTAGACTCTTGTTAAACCCTCTGACCCTGAGTCTCTTGACCACTTGTAACAGCTTCGATCTCAGTTATCAATGGCATTTTTCCATTGGATCTTGTGTTGCCAGCTTACCACAAATTCACCACCTCAAACTTTCTTTATAATTCAAAAAAGAGACATTTTAGAATGGACTAAGTCGGTCCTTATTATTATCAACATCATTGTTTTAACACTTTTTTTTTAAAAATGATCGATCGAACCTGATGTGGGTTGCCTACGTATTATGTGGGAACATGAATCAGATCTTACATTGTTCGGGAAGATCGGGAATAAAGTAAATAAACTAACTCTTTTTTTAAGATTTTGATTTTTTTTAATTTCCGAAAGAAAGACTTATAAAGAAGAAAGAATTTTTTTGGATTTCGATTTGTTTGTTTTTTAAGAATTTTTTAAAAGAAAAACTTATAAAGAAGAAAGAATTTTTTTTTGAATTTTGGACTCTTTTTTCTTGGGATTTCGAAGGAAAAACTTCTAAAAGAAGAAAGAAAATATTTTTGAATTTTTGAACTTTTATTTTGAATTTATGAAAGAAATACTTCTAAAGAAAAAAAGAAAATATTTTAAAATTTTGAATTTTCTTTTCAATTTTTGAAAGAAGAATGAACATATTTTTGGATTTTAAGAAAAAATTAAAAGAAAATATTTTTGTATTTTTAAAAATTGAGGTTTAAAAGAAAGACATTCTAAAGAAGGAAGTAATGGAAAATATTTTTGGATTTTTTTGAAAACTGTGGGCTGGAACTGATGAGGTTTGCCTACATATCTCACATCCGATGAGAATCAAACCCGTGTAGTTCGACAGTTTTGACGGAATAGGGAAACATGACTTATTGAAAACATTGACTTATTTTCTTTTCTCTTTTTTTTTTCAAAATTTTTGTAGAGTTTCGGATTTCAAATACCTATCTTTCACTCTTTTTTTTTACGTTTTTTATTTTCTTTCCTTATTCTAGAAGCCAGTCAACATGCAAACTGAAACAAACAAATATGCAAGTAGCACGTAAGATGCATCAAGATGGTTATTTTAATACGAGTACACCTGTCCTAGATAGACCCAACCCTTGTTTTGAGTCCCTAAAGTCAAATGCACGTGATGCAAACAAACGTTCCTACCAGGGATCCTGCATGAGGCTATGTTATTCTAAGTTTAAATCCTGAGGTATATTCTTCTAGACCTGGCTTACCAGAGCGGACAACTCGAGCCGAGAGGGGGCGGCGTACCAAATATACAGAAGCTTCACCGGCTTCGCAACTTGTCTGATCCTCGTTCTAAAATTAGGATATGACTCTAACAGAAAAGAAGCCACGCCAGCGTGCAGTTCCTAGAAGATTTAGAAGACTCAGATAGAAGAAGGGTTTTGTAAAAGTTTTACATACAATTCAAGCAATATAAAAGCAGTATTTAGCACGTTAGGCTCAAACACATAAAAAATCAGATAATAAACAAAAACCAAGTATAACAGTTATTCTCAGCTCGAATTCTGAACTCTGAACCAGAGATTCTGGATTCTTGTCCCCAGCAGAGTTACCAGAGCTGTCACACCTCCTTGTTCCCGAGGGGATATGGAGTTTTTCTAATTGAAGTGACATAATTCGAAATGGGATTATTTATTTATTCAGAGTTGCCACTTGGAATAATTTATGGTGTCCCAAGTCACCGGTTTACTTTAGATCCCAAATCGAGAAAATTTAACTCTATTTTAAAGTCCGCAAAACTAGAAGATCAGGTAAGGAATTCTGTTAACCCGAGAGAAGATGTGAGGCACTTTCGAGTTCCGTAGTGTTAGCACGGTCGCTCAAATATTAGTAATTGGCCTAATTATCTGATTTAATACATATTTAAAACCTATTGTGCCTTTTAACTTTATAGCCGCTTTTAATAGAGTTTTTATTGCTTTTAGGATTTATGAAATTTTTTTGAACAAGTCGCAAAGTCGCACACTCGTTTGTTTTTGTACACATTGCTAATCGCACCACGTGAAACACACCCACGATTTACAACCTATTGATTTTATTAGTATTTGAAATTATGATCGAGTTGCATGAAATGCACATCCGAATTGAAAATTATGAATCGTGATCATGCCACAGGAACCGTGCCCATGTCCACGATAATTTATTAATTGCGCCTAAAGTAAACTACGATATTTGAAAGTTATTTATTCCTAATTTGGAGATTAATGTAAAGCATGATTTATGTATATAATATTACTCCTCAAACTGACATACTCAAAGTAATGGGAAGCACAAAGCCCTAAGAAATGTGCCATATTGCTAATAAGAAATGAATGCAAGTCCCATTTTCAAGATTGATCAAAATATATGGACATATTTTTACACTAGAACTACTAGGAATGTAAATGATGTCTTCTTATATATTCAACAGATGCAACTTTCAGGTAGAAATGAAGTCGATACTTTGAATTTATTTATTTTTCCTGGTAAGCAATGTTCATATTTTTCTTCGTGAAACATCATTAAATATGCATCCCTATACCTAAAAACTCAATTGAGTCTCCAAATAATCAGCTTAAATGAGCTAAAATAAAAAATATATATAAAGGCAAAAGCTTACAGAACAAAGAGACAAAATAAGCTCAGGAACATGTAGGTTCATAATATGAGCTAAAAGCATACTGTTTATTTTACAAGATCAAAATTTTATCCCAAACAAATCTTGAAACAAGAGAAATAATTACATAACCAAATGGAATAAAAGGGAAAGGAAAGAAAAACATGTAAAATTCAATAAATAAAAAAAAGCAAACCTCATTAATCAAGTCATCTCAAAAGCTCCATAACCTTTTAGCTAGAAATTCCTTTATTATTTTGAAGATGAGAACCTTAAAACAAAATGACACATGCATCAAATCTACGAAAAGAACTCTCACGAATTAAACCGGAGTTGCTAAACGAAAACCTCGTCGGCGACGACCTCGAGCACAAAACTTTAACGGGATTAATAAAGGATTTTGGAATTGTTATAATGGCGTTTTTGAGGTAGTATTTCTGCTGGTTTTGAGCTGAAGTTTCAGCTTACTTCATTGAGTTTTTAGACAACTTCCATGGCAAGAAATGAAGTTTTAATGGTGGTTTTGAGAGGTGTAGATGCTGCGTTTTTAGGGCTGGAGTTAAGGAGTTGGGTGACGGCTGATTTCTAAAGGTAGGTGTCTGATTTTTCTCTTGTGTGTGGGGGGGGGGGGGGATGGTCTGCCGCTTCTCTATTCAGAATGAGAGAGATAGAGACGATGGTCTTTTTGTTTTTTTTTTTGAAATCTGCAGCTGTCAGCTCTTAGATATTCAAAGGTTTGTGGCTGATTTTTTTTCTTTTTAAGGGAAGTGGGGGTGCTGCTTGGTTAAAAGGGTTATGGGATAAGAAGGTTCGGCCTATGTGGGGATCCAAATTTGGGCCTTAATTCTACAAGTCTTGCAATTTGGCTAAATTAAATAGAAAAAATAAAATTATTATTTTGTGTTTTTAATTCTTTTATTTTAAAACATTGAAGATAAAAATATTTATAAACTCAAATAAATATTAAAAAATGCTCCGAATTCTAAATATAATCTTTAAAAATCACGTGGGTCAAAAATTACGTGCTTACATTGCTTAGCCTTATGCAATTATGGAGGCTGCTTAGCCTCATGCAAGAACTGGAGACAAGGCTTAGTCTCATGCAAAGAAAGGTAGTGCTTAGCCTTATACAATCACTGAGGCAATGCTTAACCTCATGAAAAAAATGAAGACAATGCTTAGTCTCATGCAAGGAAAGGCAGTGCTTAGCCTTTTGCAATTACGGAGGCAATGCTTAGCCTCATGCAAGAAATGGACACAATGCTTAGTCTCATGCAAGGAAGGGAGACAATGCTTAGTCTATGAAAAAGAAGGCAGTGCTTAGCCTTATGCAATTACTGTCACACCTCCTTTTTACCACCCGAGAGGGGATATATTAGAGTTTTTCCAACTAAAGTGACATTATTTGAAATGGAATTATTTTATTTATTTTTAGAGTCGTCACTTGGGATAATTTATTTGGTGTCCCAAGTCACCGGTTTATTTTTTAAATCCTAAATCGAGGAGAATTTTTACTTTATTTAAAAGTCTGCGAAATCAGAAATCTAGGTAAAGAATTCTGTTAACCTGGGAGAAGGTGTTAGGCATTCCCGAGCTTCGTGGTTTTAGCAAGGTCGCTTTAATCATACTTGGCTCAATTAAATTGTCTAATTACTAGTTGTAGAACCTATGTGCATCTACCCCTTTACCGCTTTTATTTGCTTAATTACTCTTAATTAAGGAACTATCTAAAAAAACGAATCACGCGTACGTGTACTCATTTCGTTTGGCGCATCAAAAATCATATCATGCGTACGTGTCCATAATTAATCACTCTTTATTATTATTAAGAAAGTTTAGCCAAAGTTGCGCGAACGCATACCTCGAATTTATTTTTGGTATCATAATTATGTTATGGGAATGTGTACATAATTACGATAGTAGATTATAAGCGTGTCTAAAGCAAACTATGGTGTTCAAATTGGTCTTTCTAAGGTTTAAGGATTATTGGAAAGTTATTGATGCAGGGCTTTACCTGCTAGTTTTTACTATACCGGCCATCTATTTCGTATTTTGTATTTTGTATTTCATATCTCTTATACTGCTGTTATTTTATTATGCATTTTTATGGTACTAATATATCGGCTCCTGTTGCTTTTTTGAGCCGAGGATGTCCTGGAAACAACCTCTCTACCCATCGGGGTAGGGGTAAGGTCTGCGTACATATTACCCTCCCCAGACCCCACTTGTGGGATTATATTGGATCGTTGTTGTTGGATAAGCCTAGTAAAAGAAGTGTGGCTTTGACTAGGAAATGTTAATATAACCAAATACATTATAAACGAATTCATTACTAATATTTTATTCACATGATCTGATTTGAACTAAAACCAGTGTTCGACTTAATATTTATCATTCTCCAAAATGGGTCGATTTAAAGTTGGGCCCGAAAAGCAAAGCATTAGCATCTCAATTTTGCATACTTAATACTTTTGCATACATGGTCAAATTTAGTATTACAAGCATATAAAATTCGACTGGAAAATTCATCAAGGTACTGCCATCTGGACAATCAATCATCAATTATCAGTATTGAACCAACCCGTACTTTCATTTTTTGATAAGAACGAAAATGATAAACAAAAATGTAGTGAGGCAAATTTGTGAATGAAAGAGTCAGAAGTGGGTTAGCTTCTAGAAAAGCAAAAATTGGCTCAAGAAAGAGAACAAATTATTTTTCAGAAGCAATAAAAAAGAACACCCACTTAGAACTGCAACAAATCCGTACTATGATACTATTTTTACATTTGTTGTTAAAGCTTTTAGATTTGTAGGGCACCCCACAGAAAACTTGCAAGTATTTCAGTACTTCCACTTCTACCTATTTCAGCCAAACTAATTAATAACACCATGAATTAATGGAGGAGAGCTTTAAAACAAATTCAATAGCTAAGAAAAAGCTAAATCTACGACACTTAATATGAATATGACGTGAAGAGTTAATTGAAACAAAAGTAATAATGCCACATATCAATAAAGATAGAATATCTTAACAATTTTTACGGCTAAAACGCTAGATCTATAAAATCACAAATAGTTGTAGCACAAACAAACATAACTTTCATTCATAAGCTCAACGAAGATGTAATAGGTGAATATACACATACCTAGTAACAAAAAATAACTGAAAAGCAGATGAATCAACCAAAAACGGTGTCAAATAATGTCTCAGTTACCCCTCCAAAATTCCAGCGGTACAACAGCAGAAAATTCACGGCGAAATCAACCTTCAATAGCTTTGGAATCCAAAAAAAAGTGCCCGAAATCTCATTCTTAGATCTCATTTTTTTAGTTTTGGATTTCGGAATTCTCTTATAATCCGTGGAGGCGTGTGAATGGATTCCCCCGTGAATGTGAATATCTGTGAGTCTATGAGTGTGGATGAGTGATATGAGATGCAAGTGAGGAGAGTGAGATGGAAGATAGAGGTGATGCTCGTTCTTTTTCTGTTCAAGAACGCCGCTCCTGGGTCTTTCTAAAAGGGAGGTGTCTGTTCCTCGTCTTTTGTCAAAGATATCTAGGTTTTTTAATTAAAGGGTAGGGCGTTTGGGTAAGTTAGGTGGGCTGGGCATTTTTTGAGGAATTGGGCCATGCAAATTGGCCCATATCCGAAATTAGACCCAAAAATAGCTTAATCCTCTTTTCTTTCTTTGTTTTCTTTTTCTTTTTCTTTAATTTTGAAAATCCTAAGTAAATTAATTAAGTCCTAAATTAATCTATTTTTGTAGAAATTAAAATTCTTTATCTATTTCTAACATTAAACAACTAATTGACCCAAAATTAAAGAAAAATGCTAATTTTAAAAACTAAAATCTAAATATGTAAAAATGACCATTTTTGTAATTTTTTCGTTAATAATGCAATTAAATCAATGTAATTAATTCCTATATACAAATTGAACCTAAGATGTCATGAAATTAAAATGTGACAATTTTTTTATGATTTTCTTATGATTTTAAAATATTAAACATGCATGAAATGCAACTAAATAAAGAAAAACTCGTAAAAATTAATTAAAATTATTTTGGATTTATTTTTAGGAGTTATTTTCATGTAGGGCAAAAATTAGGTGCTCAAAGCTGCCCCTCTTTACTCGGAAACATAAAGAGTTTTCGGGCAAAGATAAAGTGAGCAATTACGAGCAATTTTTGCCTATTTGAAACTTCATGGGAAATATTTTTTTTAAAAAAAAGTCTGACCGAACCTTGCTTCGGAGGTTGCCTAGATATCCTTGGCTATAAAGGAATTAGGTCAGTGTAGTTTTGGAAGTTTTGGTAGCTGAGACTACCGCAAAACTGTGATTTCACTGTTGTTGCTGCTGTTTCTGCTTGTTGATCTCCTTATTACACCAAAATGAAAATATAAAATGCTAAACTAGCTAAGCCTATCAACTACGAGTTACAAGATTCCTATCTATAAACCTTCTAAAGTTTGATCTTGAGTCTTGACTGATTTTTTTCTGTAGGCTCTCATGAGAATCTTGATGCTCGTTAGCCGCAACCGCTGGTTCATACTTCTTCAGCTTTTCGGATCAAGGCGGGACATGCAAAGCTTGTGACTCCAATTATATCTTGAGCAGTCCATATCTTTTCTCCGCTTCTACACTTAAAGTTCACTTCTTTTCTTATTTTTCTTTTCTTTTATTTGGATTGAGACTTCTTCTTTTGGTAGTCTCAAGCCTCGTGCCTTATGGTAAAAACCTGTTCAGGCACCAAAACAAACAAACAAACGAAATTTTTCTGCCCCAGTTTTCACTAGGAAAATTTCGTGAGTTATTGCACCAAAATCTAAAATATTTCTTTATTGAAAGCAATAAAATCAGGATTGTGTGTACTTGAGAAAAAGAGATTAGGGAGTGGAGACCCTCTATCTAAAATGAAATCAACTGGGGATTGGAGACCCTAAATTGGAAAGATTACCAGGTTATGCTGGCATCAACTAGGGAGTGGGACCCTATACTGGAAAATACTACCAGGTTATGCTGGCAGGGTCACCGAGTTATGCCGAAAAGGTCCTCGGGTTATGCCGGGGAAGTCATCGGGTTATACCAAAAAGTCATCGGGTTATGCTAGAAAGGTCCTCGGGTTATGCCAGGGAAGTCATCGGGTTATGTCGGAAAGGTCGTCGGGTTATGCCGGAAAAATCATCGGGTTATGACGGAAATGTCCTCGGGTTATGTCGGGGAAGGTTGATAACTAGAGATTCTAGTTCAGTTTGCACTCCTTTTTACTTGAGTTTTGGATTAAAAATGTATACAAATAGTCCCAAAGACTTACATGTTGTACTTGTTTGCATGGTTTGGTCAAAAAAAGTGACAAGTAGTCAAAACCAGCCCAAAAAGGAGTGAAACATGCACAAGTACCAAGAACAAGTCAAGGCACTACTGCAGCTGCAAAAGACTCACCGCGGCCGCAGACCATTTAGTGCGGTCCGCGGTGGATGAGTTCAGAGAGGGGCACTTTTGGAGCTTAAAGCAGTGTGGTCCACGAAGGATTTCTCGCGGGTGTAGTTAGCCTCTTTGCGACCGCAATCCATTTTATGTGGTCCGCGGAAAGGGGATTCAGAGAGTTGGGAGTTTGAAGATTGGAAGCCAATGCGGTCCGCAGTCCATTTTGTGCAGAGCGTAGTGAAGCCACCGTGTTCGCAGTGCATTTTATGCGGTCCGCAGTGGCTAGATTCAGAGACTAAGCATTTTAGCTAAAAAGCCTCACCGCGGCCGCGGTGCATTTTTCGCGGTCCGCATACCTCCGTCTGAGGTATTTTTGTCCAGAAAATTTGACCTAGTATAAATACTTTCTTTTCACATTTTTAGGGTATCTGTTCGAATCCAGAGCACGTGAACGACGGTTTTGTTCAATTTTGAGTAATTTGTAGCTAGTTTAACACTGAATCTTCAATTATTTACTTTGTAATCAAATTATATGGGTTATTCTTCATCTATTTATCGTTTTCTTCCATTATTA
The DNA here is from genome assembly GCF_000393655.2 of Nicotiana sylvestris. Lineage (NCBI taxonomy): Eukaryota > Viridiplantae > Streptophyta > Magnoliopsida > Solanales > Solanaceae > Nicotiana > Nicotiana sylvestris. The sequence goes on from NC_091060.1 coordinate 139,664,054, forward strand.
TAAGTAGCTAGACCCATTAGCTAGGGTTGTGGCTCAATCCTAGTGTGGGTATTTGATGGGTTATTTGTTCTAAGGCTTAGATGTTCACGAGTAGTTGATATTTGGATTGATTTGTGTTTTCCATGTTGAATTGGTGGTTGCAAACACTAATTTGTGCCTTTTTGACTTGGGCTCCTCTTGAGAAAGAGAGTTTGAGTCTAGGGAAATTAGTCCAACATGGAATTAGGGTGTAATCAAGAGATTGATAAGGGGTGTAATCAAGAGATTGATAGCCCCAATTAAAGGGTTAAACCTAGATATAGTAATACCCAACTGGAGCCTATATTGCTTGCACAATTTTGACACCCAATTGGTCTTGAGAAAGTCAATTAGGGCAAAGTCACTCAAGCTACCGAGAGGTATAGAGTGAGTAGTTTCGTGCATTGGCTATATCGCAATCCCCAACATAATAACTTTGCGTTAGGCTTTAGATCCCGTCAAGTATTCACCTAGGATAAAGTCACTTTCCTAGTGCATCTTTAACTATTTAGAAAACCTTACAAGAATTTACTCTTAGTTTAATTTAGCATCTCAATAGTATAAAAGTAGAAGTAACAAATAACAATTATGATTGGAAGTGTAATTATGAGCACTACGCATTTCTAGTTTAGATAGGAATCCAATTCCCAATCAATCTAGCTCCGTGTTGATTCGATCCCGACCATCTCGGGTAAAAGCTACATCAACCGCTCTTGCTAGTTTGTAGTAGTGTAGGGTTGGACCCGATCACTTTTTTGGCACCGCTGCCGGAGAGCTAACGGTTTTGGCTATTTATCTAAATAGTTTATTGTATTATTTTTCTTTCCTTCGGTGTTACTAATTTGTGAGTGTCGCTAATTCAGGTACAAAATGACAGCAAACAATGCACCTCTTGGAGATCTTCCACCAGGGGAGGAGGTAGATGACAATATTGATGATAAGGTTCTTATAGTACCTCAAGCTCAAAGGAGAGGCCGCCAGGTCAATGACAATGTTCCAGAACCTCTCCCGCCACCTCCAAGAGTGGCTCCTCGGGTGCTTCCAAATGAAGGATATGCTAGTGTAAGTGTCCCGCCCCAGATTCGGGCGGGCAATTTTCAAATTACAAATGTGATGCTGACTTTGTTGGAGTAGCGAGGGTATTTCATGGGTGCTTCCCATCAGAATGCATATAAACATCTCAAGGGTTTTGTGGATACGTGTTGGCGAAGCAAGAAAACAAATGTGTCCGAGGATGCCCTTTGGTTGAGATTATTCCCTTTTTCACTTAGAGGGAAGGCATTGGATTGGCTCGAGAGGCTTCCCAACCATTCTATCACTACATGTGATGAGTTGGCCGATAAGTTCATAGCCAAGTTTTTTTCACCGGGACATATGACAACATTAAGGGATGATATCTTAGCATTCAAACAGGAACCAAATGAGCCCCTTCACGAAATCTGGGATCGATATAGAACTATGGTCAAGGAATGCCCCAACAATGATATGACTAAGGCAATGATTCAACAAACATTTTATCGAGGTATAAACACGACCAATCAATGTGTAGGGAACCAGTTAGTAGGGGTAATTTCATGAAGCTGCCTTATGCTGAGGCTTGTGACATTCTTGATGAGATGACTGCCACGTCCTCCGCTTGGAAAAGTAGAGCCAATGTGCCGCAGGGTGACCCCACGGTCATTCACTTGCACAAAGAGATCCATGATCATGGGCAGGTAATAGCATAATTGACAACCACAATGAACCAGTTAGCAAAGGCATAGTTACAGCAGGTTCAAAATCCACGCAGGCCAATGCTATGGAGGGTGTCAACATGTTAGTGAACAAAAGAAGACAAAGAGGTCAACAGAACCAAGGGAGTTAGGATCAATATGACAATGATAGTGGTGGATTCCAAGATGATGGTTATTATGAGCCGAATGAAGAAGTGCAATATGTGAACAACTATCAAGGCCAGAGGGGAAATTCTTCCAACCAACAACAATAGAGACCCCAAGGCAATTGGGGAAATCAGCAACAAGGGAATACTAATTGGGGGAACAACAACCAAAATGGAAATTAGGGCAATCAGTACAATAATCAGAACAATCAGGGTAATTGAAATGGCAATAACAACAACTAGGGTGAAAAAAACAATCAAGGCGGTTGGAACAATGACAACCAAGGAAATTGGGGGCAAGGCTTTCAAAGGCCCCCAGTGTATCAACAACCGAAGAATCTACCCCATTTCCATCCCAAGGTCCTATTTCTTCCAACAATGAAATGGGGAGAATCAAAATGATGTTTGAATAGATGATGAAAAAGAATGCTGACTTTGATTCCCAGTTGGCATCCCACAATACTTCAATTAGAAACTTGGAGGTTCAATTAGGCCAAATCTCACAATCCTTGAATACTCGCCCAAAGGGGTCTTTACCTAGTGATACAGTAGCTAACCCGAAGGGTGGTAACAATTCCGGGCATGTAATGGAGGTAACTACAAGAAGTGGACAAGGCGGTGATGTGAATGCCTCCAAACAAAAAGAAATTTTGAGTGATGAAGTTGAGTTGCAAGAGGATGAGATCCCTTTGGTGGTTGAGAATGTGATTGATGAGAACGTAAATGAGGAAGTGAGGATTGATATCCATGATGTTGAGATGGAAACTCAGAATGATGTGAACCCATATAGGGAACACGTAATAGACATGCCAGAAATGGTTGTGCCTAAAATCAAGGCTCCTTTGCCAAGGCCACCCCATCTTATCCTCAAAGGCTCGCGAAGCAGAAAAATGAGAATCAGTTTAAGAAGTTTATTGACATGATGAAGAGCATATCCATCAATGTGCCTTTGGTGGAGGCTCTAAAGCAAATGTGGGGTTATGCTAAATTCATGAAAGACTTGGTGACAAAGAAACGATCCATGGATTGTGAGACTATTAAGATTACCCACCAAGTTAGTGCAATAGTACACTCAATGGCTCCGAAGCTAGAAGATCCCGGTGCCTTCACCATTCCTTGCACCATTAGAAATGCGAACTTTGCAAAAGCTCTATGTGATTTGGGGGAAAGTATCAACTTGATGCCCTACTCAGTTTTCAAGACTAGGTATTGGGCAATCGAGGCCGACTTCCATGAGATTGCAAATGGACAATAGAACAATGAAGAGACCTTTGGGCATAATTGATGATGTTCTTGTCCGGGTGGACAAATTTATCTTGCTGGCTAATTTTGTGATCTTGGATTGTAAGGTAGATTTTGAGGTTCTGATCATATTAGGAAGACCTTTACTTGCAACTGGGAAGACCTTAGTTAATACGGAAGCAGGGGAACTCACCTTCTAGGTGGGTGATGAGAAAATGGTCTTTTATATGTGCAAGTCAATAAAGTATCCCAACAGTTCTGAAGTGTGCTCTTTTGTGTATCTTGTCATGGCAGTGATAGTTGATGATACTAGTGCAATGATCAATATGGAGGACCCTCTTGAGGCGGTATTGTTGAATCTTGATGTTAATGAGGATGAAGGCCGAGTGGAGTGTGTCAATGCTTTACATGGAATGAGCTCTTACTCCTATGAGCCTCGAAAACTCTCTTTGGATCTTGAGAATAGGAAGACTCCACCAACAAAGCCCTCAATCGAGGATCCTCCGGTGTTGGAGTTGAAGTTGTTGCCTCCACACCTCAAGTATGAATTCTTAGGCCCTAGTTCAACTTTGCCAGTTATTCTTTCCTCTTGTCTTACTAACATGCAGGTAGATGCCACATTGGTGGTGCTCCCAAAATAGAAGAAGGCAATTGGATGGACCTTAGCTAATATTAGGGGAATAAGCCCCGCCTTTTGTATGCACAAGATTATTCTAGAAGATGATGCAAAGCTCTCCTTGGAACATCAAAGGAGGTTGAACGAGGTAATGCAAGAAGTTGTAAAAAAGGAGGTGATCAAGTGGTTCGATGTTGGGGTTGTGTACCCCATCTCTGATAGCTCTTGGACTTCGCCGGTGCAATGTGTGCCGAAGAAGGGTGGTATGACCGTGGTCACCAATGCACAAAATGAGTTGATTCCTACCAGGACTGTCACCGGGTGGAGGGTGTGCATGGACTACTGCAAGTTGAATAAAGTGACCCGCAAAGATCACTTTCCATTGCTGTTTCTTGATCAGATGCTAGATAGACTTACTGGGTGTGCTTCTACTGTTTCTTGGATGGGCATTCTGGGTACAACCAAATTTTGATTGCTCCGGAAGATCAGGAGAAGACCACTTTCACTTGTCCATATAGTACCTTTGCCTTTTCTAGGATGTCGTTTGGGTTGTGTAATGCACCGGCTACATTTCAGCGGTGTATGATGGTCATTTTTACTAATATGGTGGAGGACATTTTGGAGGTGTTTATGGACGACTTCAGTGTTGTGGGTGACTCGTTTGATGAATGTTTGAAAAATCTTGATAGAGTGTTGGCCCGTTGTAAAGAAACCAATCTTGTGTTAATGGGAGAAATACCACTTAGAAGGATGAAACAGTATACTTGGGCTTTCCAGAGGAGGATGAAACATTATACTTAGAAAATGTATCATTGGGTGAGGATGCCCATCCGTGGTTAGCAGAGTACTTGGCACTTCCAGGTACCACCCCATCATGGTTGACAATAGGAGTCCAAGTTTTGAGGAGAACCTTGAACTTCGAGGCAAAAGGGTGGGAGACCTTTGTTTGTAGCCGGCTAGACCCCACCACTCATGAGAACTCTCTTCCTATATCCCGGGCTATATTGGTGGCTTCTATCATGGCGGGGTACCCGATCAACAACGGAAATTTTATGTCCAGGGTGATTACAAGGGTGGTGAATGAATGTGATAGATCCTACCCCTTCCCAAATTTCCTAACCATGTACTTTGAGGACCAGGAGGTGGAGAAAAGGAAGTTCGATGTGAAGGTGAAACCAAAGGCCCCTTTTTCCTGGTACATCCTCAAGGGTGATGACAACCCCAAAGCCCCTAAAGGCAAAGTCACTGCTTCTACTGGCCAGTCTGAAGAGCTAGTAGTAGTAGTGCTTCTTCTCAGCCTCCCTCAGCTACACCAGATATTGCCCTAGCACCCTCTACTTTCACAGTTCTAGATATCCCCTCATCCTCAGCTTACCCATTGACTGCCCACCGTTTTTGCTAAATCCTTGCCAGTATCAACAACTGGATGTAGACAACTACTTCTAAGTTGTCTGTGCTTTCTAGCTCGGTGGCAGCCCAGTCCGTACCCCCACAGCCAGAGGTCCCATCCTCAGTGGATGAGACTCTTAAGGAGGTTTTGGACAACCAGAAGAAGCTCCTGGAGAACCAGAAGTTAATATTAGATACTGTAAGTACTCATGGAAAAGGAATGGAGGAGCTGGCAAAGGAAACAAAGAAGTTGAGAAAGACTCGAGCATCAAAGGAGTCTGTGAAGGAGTTGAGGGCCGAAATGGAGAAAATGAAGGCTGATCACTTGCCATTGGAGCTTCTATTGCATGACCTGATTCTAGCAGCCCAGCCTGAGCTAGAGCAGGAGATGGAGAGGCCAGCAAAGAGGAAGAGGGTGATCCCCGGAGCTGATGATGCAGTGATAGAGTTGGAGAACCCGCAGGGAGGTTCCTCTAGCCAGCCTTAGGCCCCAGAGCAGCCTTAGGTCCCAGTCACAGGTTCCCGAGCAGTCAGAGGACCCGGGGAGTCAAGCTCATGACCACATGCAGATGGAGGGACAATAAGGAGTTTCTCTGTACTCTCTATTTTTTATTGAGCTATGTTAGCATTGAGGACAATGCTAGCTTTCATTTGAGGGGGTAGCCCTATTTTGATGACACTGGGTTGTAAATATGATACTACTTTCTTTTTATTATGCTTTCTTTTTTCTTTTGGTATATAATTTTACTAGTTTATTGCACTTTTTCGTACTTTGCAACTTTGGTCTGTATATAAAGTTACTTTCTGATGTATATATTCATTTTCCCCCATGTATATTCATCTAAATCCCCTATTGTATGTATTTATTTTACTTTCTGCAATTTTCTTTCATAGCTTCTTACTTCATCTTCATAGCTTCTTATTTTTAGTTTTGCATTCAATAAACCTTTGGTTTTCTTAATGCTATGGTTCTTTCCAAAGGTGGAATTTGTGTGAACCGGGTGGCTCTTCCCGATGATGGATGGCATAAAAACCTTCTTAAGGGTTTGAGTCTGTTTTCTTTTTGTTTTTGTGTAAATAGTAGCTTATGAGTAATGGTGCCTCAAGCAAAGCTTCACTTGCTTAAATCTTAGCTAAGGTTGTTGTGGGCCCCCGAATCTGTCTCTTTAGCAATCCTATAGCTTGTGTGGTGAGAATTTGAATTGCAAATCCAAGTCCCGTGCCATTAGTCAAGAACTTGCCCTGAATGTTTGTCTAGGCGAAATCCTAAGTATAGTTTGACTTGAGAAGTGATTATAGGCTCTCCTTGATCCGAATGATATTTTGAAAACTTCCATAGCCTACCAATGATAATATACCTAGTCAACCCTTTTGAGCCGAAGCTTTTTTCTTTCAAAGACCATGATACAAGTCTTTACCCGTTCTAAAAAGACCCTCTCTTAGCACCCAATCTTTTCTTAGCACAAGGCAAAACCATAAGTTAGGGAGTAGAGATGAGGAATGCAACAAAGTGGTACAAGGTATAAAATGAAGAAAAGGAAAGGCAATGAAAAAGAAAGAAAATCAAAAAGTCCAAAAGAATGAACATTATAGAAGAAATGAAGGGATTCAATAAAAGTAAAGTGATGAAAGGTGTGGAAAGTTTAAAAAGGAGAAAAAGTTTTGAAATGAATAAGAAAGAGTGACATTGTGTCTCTCTAACCCCTAAGAAAGAATTAGATGACTCAAAAAGTCAAGAGAATGTGTGCCAAAATGATGCAAATGAAGTGCTTAAGGGAAGATGGAACCTACTTAGACTAAATATTTCCTACCCTGAACCAAAAGCCTTCACTATATTCCACAAAAGCCCTATATGATCTTAAGTTGAATGAAGCTTACATTATTGATGACTCACATAAGGGGCAAGCTTATGGTACTTAGAGCCGGACTTGTGACCTTTCTTTGAGAGAGATGAGTGTGTTTCCCACAATCCTCGTTCTGAGTGCTACAACCTAAAAGTGAGGTTTGCTTATGGAGAGTTGAGGAGTATGAGTTTGGGTTCCACAATGACCAAAGTAGTAGAAAGAGTTTCCTTGATGGGTTGAGTCAACTCTTGATGCTCTTGTGTCACACTAAAACCATGGTGCTTAAAAGGTTGAATGTTGTTAATGATTCATTTGATATAAGGGCAATTGTTAGTCCTAGTTGATGCTAGATGAGGTCACTTTAGGTTAGCTGAATTTTCTTGGTTTTACTCTTAAGGAGGTGGGACTTATTTTAGTTGCTTGAGGACAAGCAAAAGCTTAAGTTTGGGGGAGTTGATAACTAGGGATTCTAGTTCAGTTTGCACTCCTTTTTACTTGAGTTTTGGATTAAAAATGTATACAAATAGTCCCAAAGGTTTACATGATGTACTTGTTTGCAGGATTTGGTCAAACAAAGTAACAAGTAGTCAAAAGCAGCTAAAAAAGGAGAGAAACATGCACAAGTACCAAGAATAAGTCAAGGCACTGTTGCAGCATAAAATCCACTATAGCTGCAAAAGACTCACTGCGGCCGTAGACCATTTAGTGTGGTCCGCGGTAGATGAGTTCAAAGAGGGGCACTTTTGGAGCTTAAAGCAGTGCGGTCCGCGGAGAATTTCTCGCAGCCGCAGTAGCCTCTTCACGACCTCAATCCATTTTATGCGATCCGCAGAGAGGGGATTCAGAGAGTTGGGAGTTTGAAGATTGGAAGCCAATGCGGTCCGCGGTCCATTTTGTGCGGACCGCAGTGCATTTTATGCGATCCGTGGTGGCCAGATTCAGAGACTGAGCATTTTAGCTAAAAAGCCTCACTGCAGGCGCGGTACATTTTTTCGCGGTCCGCAATACCTCCGTCAGGGGTATTTTTGTCCAAAAAGTTTGGCCTAGTATAAATACTTTATTTTCACATTTTAGGGTATCTGTTAGAATCCAGAGCACGTGAACGACAATTTTGTTCCATTTTGAGTAATTTGTAGCTAGTTTAACACTGAATCTTCAATTTCTTAGTTTGTAATCAAATTATATGGGTTATTCTTTATATATTTATTTGTTTTCTTCCATTATTATGAGTAGCTAGACCCATTAGCTATGGTTGTAGCTCAACCCTAGCATGGGTATTTGATGGTCTTTTGTTCTAAGGCTTAGATGTTTACAGGTAGTTGATATTTGGACTGATTTATGTTTTCCATATTTAATTGGTGGTTGCAAACACTAATTGTTGCCTTTTTGACTTGGTCTCTTCTTGAGAAAGAGAGTTTGAATCTAGGGAAACTAGTCCAACAAAGAATTGGGGTGTAATCAAGAGATTGATAGCCCCAATTAAAGGGTTAAACCTAGAGATAGTAATACCCAATTTGAGCCTATATTGCTTGCACAATTTTGACACCCAATTGGTCTTGAGAAAGTCAATTAGGGCAAAGTCACTCAATCTACCGAGAGGTATAGAGTGAGTAGCTCCGTGCATTGGCTATATCACAATCCCTAACATAACAACTTTGCCATAGGCTTTAGATCCCATCAAGTATTCACCTAGGTGAAAGTCACTTCCCTAGTGCCTCTTTAACTATTTAGAAAACCTTACAAGCATTTACTCTTAGTTTAATTTAGCATCTCAATAGTATAAAAGTAGAAGTAACAAACAACAGTTATGATTGGAAGTGTAATTAAGAGCACTACGCATTTCTAATTTAGATAGGAATTCAATTCCCAATCAATCTAGCTCCCTGTGGATTCGATACCGACCATCTTGGGTAAAAGCTACATCGATCGCTCTTGCCACTTTATAGTGGTGTAGGGTTGTACCCGATCAAAGGTCATCAGGTTATGCCGGAAAGGTCCTCGGGTTATGCCAGGGAAGGTCATCGGGTTATGCTGGAAAGGTCTTTGGGTTATACCGGGGAAGGTCATCGGGTTATGCCAGAAAGGTCCTCGGGTTCTGCCGGGAAAGTTCATCGAGTTATGCCAGAAAGGTCCTCGGGTTCTGCCGGGAAAGGTCATCGGGTTATGTTGGAAAGGTCCTCAGGTTATGCTGGAAAGGTCCTCGGGTTATGCCGGGGAAGGTCATCGGGTTATGCCGGAAAGGTCCTCGGGTTATGCCGGGGAAGTTATCGAGTTATGTTGGAAAGGTCCTCGGGTTATGCCGGGGAAGTCATCGAGTTATGCCGGAATGGTCCTCGGGTTATGCCGAGGAAGTCATCGAGTTATGCCAGAAAGGTCCTCGGGTTATGCTAGGATCAACTAGGGAGTGGGACCCTATGTTGGAAAAGATTACCAGGTTATGCTGGCATCGACCAGGGAATGTGAGCCTATGTTGGAAAAGACAAAGCTAGAGACTAGAAACCATATGCTACCATGATTTTGAATTTTTCTTCTTTTCTTTCTTTTCATTTCATTTTTTTCCATGAATTTTTTTAATGAGTGAAAATGCAGGAAAGAATTTGGAGTAAACTTCTCTTTTGGATTGATTATTGCTGCAGATCTAGTTTAGCCTTTGGTGGTTTCCTTTTATTGCACCTGCTTCTTGCAAGGTTGCTTTTGGATTGCATCCGTTTTCTGTTTTCAAATAATGAACAATTGTTAGTTTGAAATGGTGATTGATTTTGTGGCCTTGATTATTTCAATCACTTGGTCTCGGCCCGACTTCTTTGATGAAGATCTCAACTGCAACTTCTTGTTCCCTGAGGACCGATTCCATTTCAGGCCCTGGAGAACCTCTGGTGTTTCCAGACTTTGCCATGACGATTGGTCGATGGGACTCAACCTTTTCGACTTTATCTTGCCTTCGTATGCCTTTCCCTTCTGATTTCTTTTTTCTTTTCTTTTTCTTTTTTTTTTTCTATTTTTTTCTTGGGAATATTGGGGAACTTTTTGGCTCCTCAAACTTTGTCGCAACAACAAGTCGCGTGGGATTTAACCTTTTCCAAATTTATTTCGCCTTCATAGGCCTTTTATTTCTGGCTTCTTTCTTCCAACTATAATTTCAGAGCATTTAGGTACCTTGGCTTTTCAAACCTTTGCTGAGACAGTTGTACACATGGGACTCAACCTTTTCAACTTCATTTGCCTTTATAGGTACTTCAATTTGATTTTCCCCTTCTAAGCATTTTGATTTCGAAGCATCGGCCGCCATGGCCAGTCGAGTTCGACTTGATGCCCTTGATGAGGCTGGGTGCCTTTTTGCACATTAGCTCACGTCAAATGGAAGCCCTGTAAATCAGTCTTACCAACCTTTCTTTGTTTTAGTTTCAGAACAGAGTTAGGCCGAAAGGGATTCAAAGAAAACAAACAATGGAATAGAGAATGAGGGTAAACCGAAAATTGTCCCTTTTGAGGAAAGGAAAGAAGGACTTATCTTGAGTGCATGCGGAATTCAATGAACATGACATGCCTTTTGGACTAGATTCCTGATTCGTGAAAACCGTCCGACTCTCAGAAATTCATCACAACTTTTGCCTCAAAATCGAGAAACCTTGCCAGGACTCTATCCACGTCAATAGCTGTAAGGATGCTCTTTTCGATCAGGGGCGCCCTTTGTGGGTTTTCACTAGCTGAACTCTCTCATTTCACTTCTCACCATCGCCTTGTAGTTCTCTTTGTGAGTTTTCACTAATAAGACTCTCTCATTTTCCATTTCTCTGCTTACCATCGCCTTATGGTGCCCGTGTATGTTTTCACCAATAAGACTCTCTCATTTTATTTCTCTCATTTTTATTGCATCGGATCCAAGTAACTGTATCCTCCAATTTAGAACATCTTTACCGATTGATCGAAAGGACTTGAACAGGATTTGGGGTAAAAAGAATTTGGATTGAATTATAACTTTGGAACCTTTCAGGTGAAACCATCGTCGAACCATTATAACTTCTGCCCCAATTTCACTTTTGGGGAAATTTGGATTTTTATTTTGATATAAGGCTGCCTAAGTATCCTTTCGGAATCAAGTCGAACGTAGTTCAGGAAACTTTGTTTTTGATTTTTCTTTTGTTTTGTTTTGTTTTCTCTTTCTTTTTCCTTTCCTTTTTTTCATCTCCTTTTTCATTTTTCATTTCATTTTCTTTTAGTCTTTTCTTCCCTTTTTTTGTATCTTTCTTTTTTTTTTCTTTTTCCTTTTTTCGTTTTTCAATAATAATTTCTAGGTTCCAAAGAGGGTAGTCAAAGAATCGGAGCCGGCTCAATGAGTTTGTAAAGGGTTGAATATTTGGATAGTAAGAAAGAAAGTCTTCTTCATCCCAATTGGGGAACATTAATGCTATATAGAGGATCCAACATAGTACTTTTTGACTGCATTTGCCTTAACAGTTGTTTCAGGGACATTTCCTTCGATGTGTCCCAAGTACAACACACTCTTTTGGTAGTACTCTTGTTGCAATGTATGGACCTTTCCAATCTAGAACCAATTTTCTTTAGCTATTCCGACTCTTTGTTTTATTTCCTTAAACTTATCTTCATTGTAATCTAATTCTTAATTCATTATTTTGAGGTATGATAGCATTTCAGGATCCGGGCATGAAGTCTGCAAGCATGTCATGTCATTAACATCTGCATTAAAAGAACTGAAAAGAGGATAAGAAAAATGACAAGATTAAGAAAAGAGACATTCCTGGTCAAAAATCATTCCGACTATTGGCCCGTTGTTGTGGGCAGGCAATAGATTGTTCATTACATCAAGAGCTTCTTCATCCTGAAAGACAATTCTTTCAGCTTCAATCAAATCTTCAACTGCCCTTTTGAGGGTCCAACAGTCCTCTGTGTTGTGTCCTACTGCTCCAGAGTAGTATTCACACCTAGCATCAGCTCAGTGCAAGGGGGACTCGGGGTTCAGCCGGTTCTGGGCCACTGGCTGCAATAAATCTAGCCGGATTAGCTTTTGGAATAAGCTTGAATACGATTCACCAATAGGGGTGAACTGATTCTTTCTGAAAGGCTCTCTTGGGAGAGGATTGTACTGAGGAACATTTGGTTGGGGATAATATGGAGCTTGGTAAGTATGAGCATTTATGAGAGGTGGAGCTCAGTTTTGTGTATGATATTGTGGCCGCGTGCAAGGTTTCAAGTTCATCACTGTATAAGGAGGTGGTGCCACAGCATAAGCAGCATCTTGAAGGGGATAATAATGTTGAGGAACCTCATGAAGCATATATGATTGGCTGAATGACCTGCGGGTCCCCCTCGAGTTGGAAACCATCATGGCTCATTTTTCTCTCCCATTCCCATTTATCAAATCCTTTGAACCATTTTGGACATCTAGTGATGTGGCTTTAAAAACAGCATGACTCAAGATTCGACCCCTTTTTAGTCACTTTCTACCATCTCCCTAATTTTGATAGCCTCAGCAACGACTTTCCCATATTGTACATCATGTTTTGGAAGTAGTCTGCCTCTTGGGCTTGTAGAAATACCGTAACCATTTCAATTTCGTCCATTGGAGGCTTTACCCTGGCAGCTTGCTCACGCCATTTGACAACATATTCACGAAAGCTTTCCATGGTTTTCTTTTTCAAATTGGACAAAGAGTTTCTATCGGGAGTGATATCCACATTATACTGGAACTAGCGGACAAAATCTCGGTCATATCGTCCCACACGTGCCAATGAGTGATTTCCTGATCCGTATACCACTCAGAAGTGATTCCGGTGAGGCTTTACCCAAAATAGGCCATTAGCAGCTCCTTTTTTCCACTAGCTCCTCTCAACTGGTTACAATATCGTTTCAGGTTAGCAAGCGGGTCTCCATGCCCGTCGTACTTTTCAAATTTTGGCATCTTGAAGCCAGCTGACAAGTGGACATGGGAAAACATATAGAAGTCGGAGTATGAGACACTCTTTTGGCCACTTAGACCTGGCATTTTGTTTCAGGCTTTATTCCAGGCTCTTTATCTTCCGAGCCATTTCCTCTTGCTCGGGATTTTTAACAACCTTTTCATGCTCCACCGAGAGATCATATTGCGGAGGTTGAGTGAAAGAGTATGGGGTCACATATGCTATTTCTGATTGAAGCTGTGGACCCTGAAAGGTGAACATTGGAGACGGTGCGCTTGAAGCCGGCGCTTGGGGGCGAACCATAAAAGGCATGCCAGGAACATTGGACGGCACTGGAGGCTGCCCGTATAGGATGAGCGGGCTAGGCATATGGGCGTTGGTAACCTCACCTGACCTGGGGATCAACTTAGGGAACCCAGGGATTGCACTTGGCGGTTCTCTACCACTAGAACAGGCGCCCCACATTTCCAATATGCGGAGACTCAACATCCTATTCTCTTCAGCAGCTGCTGATTCTGGTTGTGGAATAGTCGGTGCTGGGCTATCCTTAGGATCGATGATTTGTAGATAGCTTTCTGAAGCCATAGGAACCTTTCCTTTGGATCTTGCGAAGTAAGGATGAGAAGCCAGATTACCAACAAAACCAACCACCTGAACAGAACCTTGCTAATTTGCGCATCCAACAACCTTGTTAGTTTTGAGACGCTTAAAAGATAGGAAATCGCATATTGGGATGCAATGCACCTAAACAGTTAAACGTTTCTACTAGGTGTTTGAACGAGTTGCATGTTTCATCCCGACCTTAATCTAACCCTTTCAGTATGTACCCTTTTTTTTTTAATTTCTACCTCTATTTAATCTCTATTGATTTTTTTTTCATTTTGTTTCTGTCACTCTTTTATTTTTTGGCACTCTCTTTTCTTTTTTTGTTTTTGTCACTCTTTTATTTTTTGTCGCTCCCATTTTTATTTTCATTTTCTCTCTTTTTTTAGTTTATTTTTTCACTCAATTTATTTTATGGTTATGATCAAATCCGATGAAGATTGCCTACGTATCATGACGCCACATGAATCAAATCTTGCGTAATTTGGGAAGATTGAGAATGAAGTAAATGAACTAACTCTTTTTTTAGCTTTTTTTTGTTTGTTTACTTTTATGAAACTCAGACCATGAAAGCTTTAAGAAAAAGCATATATATTGTTTTTGAATTTTTTTCGAAAGAAATGCTTTAAAAAAAGAAAGTAAATATTTTTTTGATTTTTTCTGAAATAAAGATTTCTAAAAATTCCTTTTCTTTTGATTTGAACTTTGGGAATTTCAAAAGTAAATTTTTTATTTGTTTTCTCTTTTTCTAAAGAAGAAAGAAAATATTTTTTTGAATTTTGGATGTTGCCTCTTAATTTTCAAAAGAGGGACTTTTAAGAAAATATTTTGGATTTCTGAGTTTTACGTTTTTTTATTGTCACACCTCCTTATGCAATTACTGTCACACCTCCTTTTTACCACCCAAGAGGGGATATATAGGAGTTTTTCCAATTAAAGTGACATTATTCGAAATGAGATTATTTTCTTTATTTTCAGAGTTGCCACTTGGGATAATTTATTTGGTGTCCCAAGTCACTGATTTATTTTTTAAATCCCAAATCGAGGAGAATTTTGACTTTATTTAAAAGTATGCGAAACCAGAAATCTAGGTAAGGAATTCTATTAACCCGGGAGAAGGTGTTAGGCATTCCCGGGTTCCGTGGTTTTATCACGGGCGCTTTAATCATACCTGGCTCAATTAAATTGTCTAATTACTTATTTTAGAACCTATGTGCATCTACCCCTTTTACCGCTTTTATTTGCTTAATTAAGGAATTATCTAAAACAACGAGTCACGCGTATGTGTACTCATTTCGTTTGGCGCATCAGAAATCATGTCACACGTACGCGTCCACAATTAATCACGCTTTATTATTATTAAGAAAGTTTGACCGAAGTTGCGCGAGCGCATACCTCGAATTTATTTTTGGTATCATAATTATGTCACGCGAACGTATACATAATTATGATAATAGATTATAAGTGTGCCTAAAGCAAACTATGGTGTTCAAATTGGTCTTTCTAAGGTTTAAGGATTATTGGAAAGTTATTGAGATATGGATAAGCCCGGTAAAAGAAGTGTGGCTTTGGCTAGGAAATGTCAATATAACCAAATATATTGTAAATGAATTCATTACTAATATTTTATTCACATGATCTGATTTGAACTAAAACCAGTGTTCGACTTTGTAATGACCCGATCGGTCGCTTTGAATAATACAATCCCGTTTCACCCATTTACTGCTAAATTCATGCTTTACAGTTGTTATGTGACTTGTCGGGGTAATTGGTTAGGGTCCGTTGACTATTTTGAAATGAATTGAGACACTTAGTCTCCAAGAAGAAAGCTTAAGTTAAATAATTTGATTAGAAGGTGAAAAATGTGTAAACGAACCTGACATGGATTTTTGCTGATTGCAATAGCTCCGCATAGTGATTTCGGGCTTAGGAGTGTGTCTAGATATTTATTTTGAGGTTCGTATCTAAATTATGCTTGAAATGGCGAAAATGAGAAATTTAAGTTTGGAAGTTTAACCGGGGAGTTGACTTTTTGATATCGGGGTCGGAATCCAGTCTTGAAAATTTTTCTAGCTCCGTTATATCATTTATGACTTGTGTGCAAAATTTGATGTCAATCGGACTTGATTTGATAGGTTTTGGCATCGAATATAGAAGTTGGAAGTTCTTAGTTTCATTAAGCTTGAATTGGGATGTGATTCGCGGTTTTAGCATTGTTTGATGTGATGTGAAGTTTCGACCAAGTCCATATCATGTTTTAGGACTTGTTGGTATATTTGGTTGGGGTCCTGGGGGATTCGAGTGTGTTTCAGATCATTTTGGGCTACTTTGGATGCTGATTTTCTGATATCTGGTATTGTTCTTCGCGTTCGCGTGGAGCCTCTTGCGTTCGCGAAGAAGAATTTGGCCTCTGGAAGTTTGTTCTTCGCGTTCTCGAAGAGACTCTCGCGTTAGCGAAAAAGGAAATCTCGGTTGCACAGGTATGACTTCGGATGTTCATATCTCACAATCTATAAGGAATTTGCAGATAATCCAAATATGAAAGTTGTAGCCCTTTGTATCTAGTTTTCAGAAATGTATACACTACAGGCTGCCCGGGGAGATTTGAAAATCTCTGCTGCACAGGGCTGACTTTGGTAGCTTATATCTCTCAATATATAATGACTCCGGAAATGAGCAACCTATAAAGTTATAGCCCTTGGTGTCTAGTGTTCAGAGCATCAAACCATTTGTTGTTTGGAGTTGTGTGCAAAACGTTATGGCAATTATACTAAAGGCTGTTTGGAAAGAGTTTGGAAATCACTGATGAGGAATTTGCTCATCGCAAACGCGAGAGGAGAGTCGCGAACGCGAAGAACAAACCCCTGGGCAGCAGATTAAAGTCCAAATTCGTCCCATTCTTCCATTTTTGGACCAAGGAAGCTCGGGTGGGGCGATTTTTCGAGGGATTTTCAGAAAAAATAATGTGGTAAGTGTTGTTAACACAATTTTTGATAGATTACTCGAATCCATCGTTGTTTTTAACATTTAATTGGTGATTTTAAGTTGGAAAAGTTTGAAAACCCTCTTGGATAAATTTGAGGATTTGAGGGTCGAAATGTTATCGGAATTTAGTAATAATGGTATGGTTAGACTCGTGGTTGAATGAGTTGTCGGATTTTGTGAGTTTCGTCGGATTTTGAGACGTGGGCCCCGGGCAATTTTGAGTTAAATTTCGGTATTTGTTGGAAAATTAGTATTTTCATATGGAATTAATTCCTATAATTAGTATTGACTGAATTGAATTAACTGTGGCTAAATTCGGGTTGATTGGAGGCCGATTCAAGGGGCAAAGGCATTTCAGAGTAGGATTTTGCTCGGATTGAGGTGAGTAATGATTGTAAATGTTGTCCTAAGGGTATAAAACCCCGGATTGCACATCGTTGTGCTATTTTGAGGTGATGCACATGCTAGATGACGAGCATGAGATCGTGCACTGTTGGAGATTGTGACTTAGTCCATCCTGAATGATTTTTTATTGCGTATTTGACTGAAAACTATTTGCTATCATCATGTTTTGGGCTGAATGCCATATTTGGGCCTTGTGTCAACTATTTGAACCCTTAGGGGATTTTTACTGATATGTGCTCACTGTTTTGACTTTATGCTTGAACTCAATCATGCTATATTTTACAGTTTTCATAATTCAGCCCTGTTTACTCTACTTTAACGCATAAAGTGATATTTCAAATGATATTTTGGGCTGAGCATTATGTTTTACTATTGCCCGAGTGGCTTGTGAGATTCTGACTGAGTAAAGCCGAGGGCCTATGTTCTGAGAAAACACCTGATTATGATTATGGGGCCGAGGGACTGAGAGTTGTACGCCACGAGGTGGCTTGTTGATATGAGGCCGAGAGCCTATGTGATTATGTTACGAGATGGCTTGATATTGCGCTTGGGTCGTAAGGGGCCCCTCCAGGAGTCTGCACACTCCCAGTGAGCTTGGGTACCCATTATGATATGAGATATAACCCAAGGGGCTGGTGATTGTTCCATGATATTGCCCAATGGGCAGATTCTGTTGACATTGTGCCCGAGGGGCGGATTTTTATGTTTTATCTGTTCTAGCTGCTTTGCATTTAATTGATTAACTATTAAAAAGGCATTTCTAAAGAAGCTTAAACTGAAGTAAAGTGACTTTACATATTTCCACAATTTCATTGTTTGTACTGGCTTTTACTGCTTCTTTATAGCATGTTGACGTGCCTTTACGTGATTTCTTATCGCTCAGTCTTTATTTATTATTATTACTCACTGAGTCAGAGTACTCACATTACTCCCTGCACCTTGTGTGCAGATTCAGATATTTCTGAACCTGGTAGTGGGTATTGGTTGATCAGAGGTAGAGTCATCGGAGTTTAGCAAGGTAGCTACCCGACGTTCGTAACACTACTTTTCTCCTTCTTGATTTCATTAGACTGTATTTAGTACATTTTCATACTTTTAGTTGTATTTAGACCTTAGTAGATGCTCTTGACTTGTGACACCCCGATGTCGGGCTGTATCTATTTCCGCACTTATTCTATTTCACTAAATTTTTGGGATTTATTCTTATAAATGACTTGAGTTGACTTATTAAAATTGTTAAAAATGAATTTGGGAATTTTGTCATCTGGCCTTGTCTTCACGAGAGGTGCCATCACGACAGGGTCAGGTTTGGGGTCGTGACAAGTTGGTATCAAAGTCTATGTTACATATGTCTCACGAGTCTTGAGCAGGTTTAGTAGAGTCTCACGGATTGGTACGGAGATGTCTGTACATATCCTCGGGAGGCTGCAGAACCTTTAGGAAAAACTTCACATTCTTGAACTCATATCGTGCATCCTTGATTTAGCTTGAATTGTAACTTCTTGAATTCCTTCCACGCATTCGTATGCGCGCATGAGCGCTCACTATCAAATGTGCATCGATGTCTTGTGATTCCCTAGTCGAGGGCCGAGAGCTGATCTTTGTGTGTTGATGTTGGGCCAGTCTGGAGGACTTAAGGCCGGGTTTTTTCCTATAGCTGGAGCATTGAGGTGTTGATTGTGTGAGCATGTGCTTTTGGATTTGTATGTCTGATAGTGTCCCTATTAGTGGGTGTGATGACTTGATAGCTACGTGATGAGTATGATGTGACTGCGAGATGTGTACACATGATTTGGACAAGACAAGAAGGGTCTGCTTGGGGGTAGTAAGAACTATTCGGTGCTTGATTTCCATCGTGATTTGATGTATAGCCCGAGTTGTGGGCATGTTGAAGGACCTGTTCATGTTGTCTAGTTGGGAAGTGAAGTAGATTTCACCTTGTGATACGAGTTCAGACTTAGGAAGATAAAGTGATTGCGTAATGTTTATGACAGTAGAAGGTTATAAAGAGATGTTAGTTTGAGGCGAGGCAGGTGGATTATCTCCTACGGAGTGTTCTGAAGTTTATGTGATCCTCTATGTTGTTTATTGGAGAATCTTTGTTACTAGTGAAATATATATGTTGCAATTTGAATATGGGTCGCCTAAGAAAGTGGGCTTGACTGTAATGAGGGTGAATGCGAGATTTGCAGAAGATTTGAAGTAATAGATGGTCTGTGTTGCACGAGCTTATGAAGGATTGAGTTTAATCTCACTGTGGTATTATGGCAGTAATAGAGTATATGCATCATGAGTTATTGTGTGTTTTGATTTATGGCTTAGATCCAAGTGGGGGAGTCTGCTATTGATTAGTTGATTACACGGTCATGTGCTATGTTGGTACTAGTTTGAGGCGTACTGGTGAATCAGTTATGGCTTAAGGAGGTTAAGACCGAGGATGGATCGAGTAAAGGAAATTTCAATAAAGGTTATGTTATGCTTTATGGGTGTATGAGGATCATGGAATTACTTGAGTTGTTATTGGTAAAGGATGTACGGTGCATAGAATAGGAAGTTGCTTGGTTGCATTAAGGTGAGGTTACATTCTGCGGTGTCGGAGTGCTAATGGAGCACATGTTGTCCGGTCCGTTTGATCGGTCTAATTGCGGTTTGAGTGGAGTGGGTGACTTTCAAGAATGGTTCTAATGGGTTCAAGATTTTACTTGTAATAATTAGAGATTTTAAAGTTGTATATTTGGTTAGAAACTAAGGTTTGCAGTGGAGGGTGTGAAGACTCGTGGTATTTCTATATCATTATGGGATTCTATATATATATATCAGTATCAGGAAGGTGAAGGTAATGGCTTTGGGTTCGCAGGGAGTCACTTCCGGGTAGGTATTTTGAATGCGGTGCATTTGGGAATATTTAAGAGGGTATTTCGAATGCGGTGCATTTGTTGTGAGTCTGGGTTAAGGAATTTTGGTGTTACAGAAAGAATAAGTATCAAGTTGAAGGTAAATAAGAAAGAACTAGGATAGATGGGATAACTGGGTAGTAGGCCGGATCGGCATAGTAAGGATATGATTAGTTCTTTGGATGCTTACGAGATAATGAGTTTCTGCAGGTGTCTCACGGCAATTCTCTTGGGTTTTAGTGGCTTGCGTAGCTTGGTTGAGTTAGAAGGATTCAGTCCTGACGGTTTAGTTTTGTGCAAATGTGATTCAGAGAGTCCTTGATGGTTTCTACCACGGTTAGAGATGTATATTTTTATACGAGCATGAGGAGTATAGGATGTATAGTGATTTTCTTCTAGATGGGATCAACGGAAAGTTCTTAGCTAGTTGAGTATGTAGTTGCTTTTGGCTCGAAATGGATATGAAGTTCTCATGGTTATCCTAGGATGGTATAGTATATGTGGTATGTTGTGTAGGACTGAAATTTGCATGTGTAAGGTCACGATTCAGTTCTGAAAGGAAGGTCACAAATTCTTAGGCAGCACTGGCAGTTTCAGAAGATTAGGGAAATGATATTACTAATTGGGGTGGCTTGATGAGGGTATAAATTTTTAGAAAAGGGCGATGTGTTTGAGTTAAGGATACTTCCTTAGATTGCGGCACTCTCTTGTTGGATCGACTGCTGATATTCAATTTTGCCTGGTGGCACAGAAGAATTTTAGAAGTATTACTCGTGGGATGATCGTGTAAATAACGAAGTGTGAACATTCTGGCAGCGGAGTCGAGATCAGAGATGGTGATCTGTATGTTCTATGGATTGGGAGACTGAGAGTTCTCGTGAGTAGATTGTTTCATGGTTATAAACTGTGAGAAAAGAAAATGTAGCCAAGGTTGACCAGAGTTAGTATGTGTTGTGATTCAGTCACTGTAGACTTTTGGAGGGTATTTAACTATTGTGGGTGACCAGAGTTGATTTGGGGTTCATTGGTAGGCCTGTATGGATGTGTGTTCTACATCGCCTCAGATTTGTTGACTCCGAATTGCTATTGTTGAGGGATGTTCCATTTGAGTGTTATTGTGCTTATTTGTGTTCTGGAATGATCTATGAGTTACCCTTTGGTGTGATGAGGAGTTGTGATTGTTGGTTATATGCACATATTGTGCGGTTCTATTGGGGTCTTATAACCGAATTTGAGCGGAAAGAGTATTGGGTGTTGCTTGGTGGACATCGTATTGGTTATGTTCTTTCGGGTTTCGTGTGGTGTTATGTCATTTGCCTCTCCGTGGTTGTAGCGATTCACTTTTGGTACTAGACATCTATAGTGCGTGGTTGGTGATTTCGAGCATGGTGACTTGAGATGATTCATGTGGACCAGTGTTTGGAAAAGGTCACGCATTGCAGTGAAACTATGTGGAGGAATGATATTTTGGGTTAGATTTGTATGTTCTCTTTTCACGGTGTGTGATGGGTTCTTAGCATCGTGTTGTGGTAATACTAGTGAACTTGTGGTACAACTCTCTCATTTGAGTTATTTTCCATGATTTGAGGACATGTGGACTATTGCTTATTGGTGCACGGGTTGTGGCTTGGTATTGTATCGATGTGTCATATCACTAGAGTAACCGTATTGGATGAGATGAGGTCATTAGGATCTTGAATGAATACTATCGGATTCTATTTCAGAATATGGGAAGGATAATATCGGGATTCAGCTTAGAAATTTACTACGGTCCTTGCAGAAGGATAGGGGTATATAAAAGCGTTGGAATGAGGCTTTGTTTGGAAGGAGGTTTATTACCGGTATTGGGTTGTTTGAGCAGCTGCTGTGATCAGAAGTTATCGCTAGAGTGGCTGAGTTATGTGGTATATCATGTGATTACATCTGGGGTTACGAATATGGGCTGATATAACTTGTTCAGACTTATTCAGAGTATAGATGTGAGGTTCTAATCTTATAGATGATTTCGAAAGTGGAAACTTGGTTCTAAGGTTAATGGGCTAGGCTGGACTATGAAATTTCAGTTATGTTGTGTTGTGCTATCAGATCTATTTGAGATAGGGTGACGTGGGATCACCCCCGGGTATGTGCATAGTAAGGTTATACGACAATTTGATGGTTTTCATAACAACTCTGGGCATGTTCGAGGACGAACGTAAATTTAAGAGAGGGAGAATGTAACGACCCGGCCGGTCATTTTGAATAATACAATCCCGCTTCCCCCATTTACTGCTAAATTCATGCTTTACAGTTATTATTTGACTTGTCGGGGTAATTGGTTAGGGCCCGGTGATGTTTTTGAAATGAATTGAGACATTTAGTCTCCAAGAAGAAAGCTTAAGTTGAATAATTTGACCGAAAGATGAAAAATATGTAAAGGACCCCGAAATGGATTTTTGATGATTCCAACAGCTCTGTATGGTGATTTCAGGCTTAGGAGTGTGTCCGAATATTTATTTCGAGGTCCATAGCTATATTATGCTTGAAATGACGAAAATGAGAAATTTAAGTTTAGAAGTTTGACTGGGGAGTTGACTTTTTGATATAGGGGTCAGAATCCAATCTTGAAAATTTTCCTAGCTCCGTTATATCATTTATGACTTGTGTGCAAAATTTGATGTCAATCAGACTTGATTTGATAGGTTTCGGCATCGAATATAGAAGTTGGAAGTTCTTAGTTGCATTAAGCTTGAATTGGGGTGTGATTCACGGTTTTAGAGTTGTTTGATGTGATTTGAAGTTTCAACCAAGTCCATATCATGTTTTAGGACTTGTTGGTACATTTTGTTAGGGTCCCGGGGGACTTGAGTGTGTTTCGGTTCATTTTGGGCTACTTTGATGCTGATTTTCTGATATCTGGTGTTGTTCTTCGCGTTCGCGAAGAAGAATTTGGCCTCTGGAAGTTTGTTTTTCGCGTTCGCGAAGAGACTTTAGCAGTTGCACAGGTCTGACTTCGGAGGCTCATATCTCAGAATCTATAAGAAATTTGCAGATGATCCAAACATGAAAGTTGTAGCCCTTTGTATCTAGTTTTTAGAAATGTAAAGTAATTGCCATTTCGATTTGTGTACAAAATGTTATGGTAGTTACACTACAGGCTGTCCGGGCAAAGTTTCAAAACCTCTGCTGTACAGGGCTGACTTTGGAAGTTTATATCTCGTAATATATAATGACTCAGGAAATGAGCAACCTATGAAATTATAGCCCTTGGTGTCTAGTGTTCAGAACATCAAACGATTTGTTATTTGGAGTTGTGTGAAAAAAGTTATGGCAATTATACTAAAGGCTGTCGAGAAAGAGTTTGGAAATGGCTGATGAGGAATTTGCTCATCACGAACACTAGAGGAGAGTCGCGAACGCGAAGAACAAACCCCTGGGCAGCAGAATAAAGTCCAAATTCGTCCCATTCTTCCAATTTTAGGCCAAGGAAGCTCGGGTGGGGCGATGTTTCGAGGGATTTTCAGAGAAAACAACCAGAGGCGTATCCAGGATTTAAATCCTATGGGTTCAATTTTAATGTCTTTAATATTGAACCCATTATATTTTTAAAGTTATGGGTTCATATCGATTATTTTTGCAATTTTAATGAATTTTTACATACAAATATTTACTCCGCATCGAAAGTTATGAGTTTAGTTGAACCCATAGTTATTACACTACATCCGCCTTTGAAAACAATGGGGTAAGTGTTCTTAACACAATTTTTGATAGATTACTCGAATCCATCGTTGTTTTTAACATTTAATTGGTGATTTTAAGTTGGAAAAGTTTGAAAACCCTCTTGGATAGATTTGAGGATTTGAAGGTCGAAATGTTATTGGAATTTAGTAATTTTGGTATGGTTAGACTCATGGTTGAATGAGTTGTCGGATTTTGTGAGTTTCGTCGGATTTCGAGACGTGGGCCCCATGGGTGATTTTGAGTTAAATATTAATATTTGTTGGAAAATTAGTATTTTCATATGGAATTAATTCCTATAATTAGTATTGACTGAATTGAATTAACTGTGGCTAGATTCGGGTCGATTGGAGGCCGATTCAAGGGGAAAAGGCATTTCGGAGTAGAATTTTGCTCGGATTAAGGTGAGTAATGATTGTAAATGTTGTCCTGAGGGTATGAAACCCCGAGATTGCACATCGTTGTGCTATATTGAGGTAATGCACACGCTAGATGACGAGCGTGGGATCGTGCACTGTTGGGGATTGTGACTTAGTCCATCCCGAATGATTGTTTTACCGCGTATTTGACTGAAAACTGTTTGCTATCATCATGTTTTGGGGTGAATGCCATATTTGGGCCTTGTGCCAGCTATTTGAACCCTTAGGAGATTTTTATTGATATTTCCTCACCGTTTTGACTTTATGCTTGAACTCAGGCATGCTATATTCTACTGTTTTCATAACTCAGCCATGTTTACTCTACTTTAACACATAAAATGATATTTCAAATGATATTTTGGGCTGAGCATCATGTTTTAATGTTGCCCGAGTGGCTTGTGAGATTCTGACTGAGTAAGGCCGAGGGCCTATGTTATGAGGAAACACCTGATTATGATTATGAGGCCGAGGGCCTGAGAGTTGTACGCCATGAGGTGGCTTGTTGATATGAGGCCGAGAGCCTATGTGATTATGTCACGAGATGGCTTGATATTCCGCTTGGGTCGTAAGGGGCCCCTCCAAGAGTCTGCACACCCTTAGTGAGCGTGGGTACCCATTGTGATATGAGATATAGACCGAGGGGCTAGTGATTGTTCCATGATATTGCTCGAGGGGCGAATTCTATTGACATTGTGCCCGAGTGGCGGATTCTTATGTGTTTATCTATTCTAGTTGCTTTGCATTTAATTTCTTAACTGTTAAAAAGGCATTTCTAAAGAAGCTTAAACTGAACTAAAGTGACTTTACATATTTCCACTATTTCATTATTTTTACTGGCTTTTACTACTTCTTTATAGCATGTTGACATGCCTTTACGTGATTTCTTATCGCTCAGTGTTTATTTATTATTATTACTTATTGAGTCAGAGTACTCACATTACTCCCTACCCCTTATGTGCAGATTCAGGTATTTCTGAACCCGGAAGTGGGTATTGGTTGATCAGAGGTAGAGTCATCGAAGTTTAGCAAGGTAGCTGCCCGACGTTCGCAACATTACTTTTCTCCCTCTTGATTTCATTAGACTGTATTTAGTACATTTTCATACTTTCAGTTGTATTTAGACCTTAGTAGATGCTCGTGACTTGTGACACCCCGATGTCGGACTATATCTATTTCCGCACTTGTTCTATTTCGCTAAATTTTTGGGATTTATTCTTATAAATGACTTGAGTTGACTTATTAAAATTGTTAAAAATAAATTTGGGAATTTGTCATCTGGCCTTGTCTTCACGAGAGGTGCC
This sequence comes from Nicotiana sylvestris, assembly GCF_000393655.2. Classification (NCBI taxonomy): domain Eukaryota; kingdom Viridiplantae; phylum Streptophyta; class Magnoliopsida; order Solanales; family Solanaceae; genus Nicotiana; species Nicotiana sylvestris. The sequence continues at coordinate 139,689,284 of NC_091060.1, forward strand.
ATCACGACAGGGTCCGGTTTGGGGTCGTGACAAGTTGGTATCAGAGCCTAGGTTACATAGGTCTCACAAGTCATGAGTAGGTTTAGTAGAGTCTCGCAGATCGGTACGGAGATTTTTGTACTTATCCTCGGGAGGCTTCAGAACCTTTAGGAAAAACTTCACATTCTTGAACTCATATCGTGCATCCTTGATTCAGCTTGAATTGTAACTTCTTGAATTCCTTCCATGCATTCGTATACGCGCATGAGAGCTTAGTATTAGATGTGCATCGATGTCTTGTGATTCCCTGGTCGAGGGTCGAGAGCTGATCTCTGTGTGTTGATGTTGGGCCAGTCTAGAGGACTTGAGGCCGGGTTTTTGCCTATAGCTAGTGCACTGAGGTGTTAATTGTGTGAGCACGTGCTTTTGGATTTGTATGTCTAATAGTGTCCCTATTAGTAGGTGTGATGACTTGATAGCTACATGATGAGTATGATGTGACTGCAAGATGTGTACACATGATTTGGACAAGACAAGAAGGGTTTGCTTGCGGGTAGTAAGAACTATTCAGTGCTTGATTTCCATCGTGATTTGATGTATAGCTTGAGTTGTGGGCATGTTGAAGGACCTTTTCATGTTGCCTAGTTGGGAAGCGAAGTGGATTTCACGTTGTGATACGAGTTCCGACTTAGGAAGATTAAGTGAATGCGTAATGTTTATGACTGTGGAAGGTTATAAAGAGATGTTAGTTTGAGGCGAGGCAGGTGGATTATCTCTTGCTGAGCGTTCTGAAGTTTATGTGATCCTTTATGTTGTTTATTGGAAAATCTTTGTTACTAGTGAAATATATATGTTGCAATTTGAATATGGGTCGCCTAAGAAAGTGGGCTTGATTGTTTACGAGGGTGAATGCGAGATTTGTAGAAGATTTGAAGTACTAGATGGTCTGTGTTGCACGAGCTTATGAATGATTGAGTTTAATATCACTGTGGCATTATGGCAGCAATAGAGTATATGCATCATGAGTTATTGTGTGTTTTGATTTATGTCTTAGATCCAAGTGGGGGAGTCTGCTATTGATTAGTTGATTACACGGTCATGTGCTATGTTGGTTCCAGTTTAAGGCGTACTGGTGAATCAGTTATGGCTTAAGGAGATTGAGACCGAGGATGGCTCGAGTAAAGGAAATTTCAATAAAGGTTATGTTATGCTTTATGGGAGTATGAGGATCATGGAATGACTTGAGTTGTTATTGGTAATGGAAGTACAGTGCATAAAACAGGAAGTTGTTTGGTTGCATTAAGGTGAGGTTACATTCTGCGGTGTCGGAGTGCTAAAGGAGTATAGGTTGTCCGGTCCGTTTGATCGGTCTAATTGCGGTTTGAGAGGAGTGGGTGACTTTCAAGAATGGTTCTAATGGGTTCAAGATTTTACATGTAATAATTGGAGATTTTCAAGTTGTATATTTGGCTAGAAACTGAGGTTTGCAGTGGAGGGTGTGAAGACTCGTAGTAATTCTATATCATTATGGGATTCTATATATATCAGTATTAGGAAGGTGAAGGTAATGGCTTTGGGTTCGCAGGGAGTCACTTCCGGGTAGGTATTTTGAATGCAATGCATTTGGGAATATTTAAGAGGGTATTCAGCGGCCTATGAGCCTTAGACGGTGTGGTTTTATGCTTGGGTCTCGTGTGGTGAGTCTAGGGTTAAGGAATTTTGGTGTTATAGAAAGAAGAAGTATCAAGTTGAACGTAAATCAGAAGGAACTAGGATAGATGGGATAGCTGGGTAGTAGGCCGGATTGGCATAGTAAGGATATTATTAGTTCTTTGGATGCTTACGAGGTAATGAGTTTCTGCAGGTGTCGCACGACAATTCTCTTAGGTTTTAGTTGCATGTGTAGCTTGGTTGAGTTAGAAGGATTCAGTCCTGATGGTTTAGTTTTGGGCAAATGGGATTCGGAGAGTCCTTGATGGTTTCTACCACGGTTAGAGATGTATATTTTTTTACGAGCGTGAGGAGTTTGGGATGTATAGTGATTTTTTTCTTGATGGGATCAATGGAATGTTCATGGCTAGTTGAGTACGTAGTTACTTGTGGCTCGAAATGGATATGAAGTTCTCATGGTTATCCTAGGATGGTGTGGTAAATGTTGTATATTGTGTAGGACTGAAATTTGCATATGTAAGGTCAGAGTTCAGTTCTGAAATGAAGGTCATAAATTCTTAGGCAGCACTGACAGTTTCAGAAGATTAGGGAAATGATATTACTAATTGGGGTGGCTTGATGAGGGTATTCATTTTTAGAAAAAGGCGATGTGTTTGAGTTAAGGATACTTTCTTAGTATTGTGGCACTCTCTTGTTGGATCGACTGCTGATATTCAATTTTGCCTGGTGGCACAGAAGAATTTTAGAAGTATTCCTCGTCGGATGATCGTGTAAATGATGAAGTGTGAACATTCTGGCGGCGGAGTCGAGATCATAGATGGTGATCCATATGTTCTATAGATTCGGAGACTGAGAGTTCTTATGAGTACATTGTTTCGTGGTTATGAACTGTGAGAAAACAAATGTAGCCAAGGTTGGCCAGAGTTAGTATGTGTTGTGATTCAGTCATGGTAGACTTTCGGAGGTTATTTAACTATTGTGGGTGACAGAGTTGATTTAGGGTTCATTGGTAGGATTGTATGGTTGTGTGTTCTGCACCGTGTCGAATTTGTTGACTTCGAATTGCTATTGTTGAGGGATGTGCCATTTGAGTGTTATTGAGCTTATTTGTGTTCTGGAGTGATCTACAAGTTACCTTTCGGTGTGACGAGGAGTTGTGATTGTTGGTTATATACATATATGGTGCGGTTCTATTGGGGTCTTATAGTAGAATTTAAGCGGAAAGAGTATTGGGTGTTGCTTGGTGGACATCGTATTGGTTATGTTCTTTCGGGTTTCATGTGGTGTTATGTCATTTGCCTCTCCGTGGTTATGGTGATTCACTTTTGGTACTAGACATCAGTAGCGCGTGGTTGGTGATTTCGAGCATGGTGACTTGAGGTGATTCATGTGGACTAGTGTTTGGAAAGGGTCGCACATTGTAGTGAAACTATGTGGAGGAATGATATTTTGGGTTAGATTCGTGTGTTCTAGTTTCACAGTGTGTGATGCGTTATTAGCATCGTATTGTGCCAGTACGGGTGAGCTTGCGGTACAGCTCTCTCATTTGAGTTATTTTCTATGATTTGAGGACATGTGGACTATTGCTTGTCACACCTCCTTTTTCCGGCACCGCGAGGTGCGTAGGGAGTTTTTTTCCAATTAAAGGACTGTCGAAACGGGATTGGTTTAATTATTTCAGAGTCGCCACTTGGGAGATTTAAGGTGTCCCAAGTCACCAATTTTAATCCCGAATCGAGGAAAAGAATGACTCTATATTACAGTCTGCGTACCAGAAATCCGGATAAGGAATTCTGTTAACCCGGGAGAAGGTGTTAGGCATTCCCGAGTTCCGTGGTTCTAGCACGGTCGCTCAACTGTTATATTCGGCTTATTTATCTGATTTTTAATACAATTATGAACCATGTGCAAATTTTATCTTTTACCGCTTTATTATTATAATTATTATTTTTTAGGAATGTGAACATCGCTTAAAACATATCTTTGGATTGTGTCACATGAAATGCACCCACAATACGAAACATATTTTATTTGATGTTTTAGGATTTAGATTTGGGTCGCATGAAATGCGCATCCGAGTTTAAGAAGGTAAAATTAATTAAATCGCGCCTAAAGAGTCTAACGCGTCGTTATCTTTGGGGAAGGAAGTGAAATTCACTAAAACAATCCATCCCAAATTCTAAGTAATTTTTTTTAAATAATTAAATAAATAAATGAGATTGGAGAATCCTATACATTTGTATTATTTACATCTATCTATTTTTTAGCGAAATCCTTTAATAATATCCTTTAATGACTACCTTTTATTATTACTAAATTTTTATAAATATAAAATCAATATCTACATTCTTGAAAATGACATATTAAATAGAAGAGAAAAACAAATATTAGCAGAAAAATAATAAAATTATAATCATAGATACAACATGGAATTATCGAAAAGTAAAAAATAAAAATAAAAAAACTAATTATCCCATAGTTGGATTAAAATTCAAATTGTTAGTAAGACTATCTATTTATTTTTATCGAAATCCTTTAAGAATATCCTTTAATGATAACCTTTTTATTATTACTAAGTTTTTTATAAATATAAAATCAATATCTACATTCTTGAAAATGACATATTAAATAGAAGAGAAAAACAAATATTAACAGAAAGTAATAAAATTATAATCATAAATACAACATGGAATTATCGAAAAGTAAAAAAATAAAAAAAAACTAATTATCCCATAGTTGGATTAAAATTCAAATTATTAGTAAGACTTAAGCTTATTGAAACTAATTATTTACAAATACTGAAAATTGAAAGAAATAAAAATAAAAACTTGAGTACTAAATCATATTTCTAAAAATTTAAACAATTTAACATTAACTAACTTTGTTTTAATTCATCATGTCCTAATACTTGTTTGCAAACTAATTCATGTTATAACTGAAATTGACTACATGATTCGGATTAACTTATCGTTGACGAAAAACCTTCTGAATAAGGAACTTAGTTAATTTTTGCCAAACTGATTCAATAACGCCATTTTTACGTTATTTCTTCTATATTTTTTTTATTTAAACAATTTTAATTAATAATCAGGTTTAAATATATTTCCTAATAATCTGGTAAAGACGTTATTTAATATGTCGCTATAATATGCCTAGTTATGCCGATGACAGTGATTTACGGAATAATAATACATGAATAACCTAAATACAATACAAAAAATTAAATTAAACTAAATTAAAAATTTAACACTCCATTCTTCATTTCAGCTTACAAAATGCCAAAATTACAGTTGTGTACCTGATATTGTCAATATAAGAAGAAGAAAGTCAGCAACGTAATACGTAACACAGCAACAGCAACAATAACCAGCAATAACCAGTCAACGAAAATCCCAGTGACAGCTTTGAAAAATTCAAAATAAAATCCAGGAATGCCGAAAATAACGGACAGAAACCAAGGGAAATTTTCAGATTTTTGAAAGGCTAGTTAATCTTCAACCCTTAATTTCTACACCTGTATACCAGAATATTTATCAGGTGTGTACTACTTTCTCTTCTAATTTTCAATTTTTTTTCTTTGTATGTTTTTCTTTTCTTGAGAGTTTCAATTTTTTTTTCGGAATAAATGTTCAGCTTTTTTTTTCAATCTCTTTTTTTTCTGTCCCTCTCTTGTGTTCAAGACTTCACATATATATATCCCATCCCATAAATCAATTAAAATCAATCCCTTTCTCTACCAAACCCATTATCTTCCCACTCATCCCCATTACATTAAATAAATATATCACACCACCCCATTATATTTTGTCCCCCATGCTTTATTTAAAATAATGCAAGATTCCCCTTTAATTTAAATCTTGTCCCCCCTTTATATTAAATAATCATATCACAACCCACCCCATTTCATTTTGTCCCCCATGCTTCAAATAAACAATTACAAAATGTACAATTCCTAAACTACCCCTTCCGACCTTACTGAAATTACCAAACTACCCCTGGAACGTATTACAAATTTACCAAACTACCCATCAGCTATAACACATCAATTAATCAAACTTAACCAAAATATAGACAATATGATCAATTTCTAACAATGTTCAAACAACAATATGAACACGGATGAACATCATAACAACAATATCATATGAACATGATTTTAACAACATTTCAACAACAAATCACATGAACACAAATTGAACAACCAAGAACAACTAAAATTTGATTGAACAATATTTTAGCAACAAACAATCCTATTTTCGGATTCAAACCAACAACAAACAAAGTATGAAGATTTCTAAATTCAATCATATTGAACTTAAAATCAACTCTAATAACATTACAACAAACAATTCTTATATTAAACTTTAAACAAGATTATAAGAACAATTCAAACAATAATCATAAATGGTAAACAAGAAATCAAACTATACAAAATTCGGATTCAAAAACAATCAAACAAAGTATGAACATGGATGAACTATTTTAAACAACAAACATGACGGATTAAACGATTAAAACAATATATTCCTTTAATACAACTAAATTCTTTAAACAAATAACAAGATTGACGAAGAAACAATTATGAACTTAAACTTGAACTTAACAATATTAACAATTTCTAACAATACATAAACGCATGAAACAAATTGAAGAAATAGTTGATTAAATTTTAATTTGAATCTAACAAACATCAAACTAACAAATACTTACTTAAACAATAATACAAACATGAAATAAACATGAAAGCAACTAATTAAACTTCTATTTTTAAATCTGAAAATTAATTTTAACGAAACATATGAATAAACTAAAATTATTTCAACTACGGACAAACAAAACAAACATTGAATCATTTATCGATTTTGAATCCGAAAAACAACGAACAACAAAAAATATGGGCGAATTTTGAAAACATAAACCAACTAACCGATTCGCAACAACGACGAATAAACGAAGAAGATGGAGAGGAAGGAACAGCAGTCCGCAGATGGCCATGGCAGCATCAAAGCTTGCTCGTCCATGGCAGAAACGTGAGCAGCAGCAGTTGCTGCGTGATCTTGGCCGCGACGGAGACGAAGAAGAACAACGCAGCAACAACAAATGGAGCAGCAGCTACGGCAACCATTGATTCAATGTTTGTTCCTGAAGAAACTGGACGCGGAGCTGCTCACGTTGATTCAAATGGAGAAAGCTGCCGTGAAACAACAACGTTGGGGAACTGGACGCGGCGAGAAACAATAACAAACCAGAACGCAGCAGCAGTGGTGGAAACGGGCAGCAGTGGCGCGATGAGGAAGCAGCTGCGGCGAGCAAAAGTAGTTGAAGAAGAAACCGTGATAGTAGCGGCGTGGCGCAAGCAGGTTGTTTGTTCGCCGTTGGTGCTCGCGACTGTGGTCGGAGCTCGTGACTATGGTCGCGATGGCTGGGGTTCGATGACGAGGAACGCAGCCATGGCTGCTAGAGAAACAGTGGTCGTCCATGGATGTCGAGCTTAAGCTTGAGCTCGACGAAGAAGATGAAAGCAAACGCGGGCAGCCATGGCGCAAAAACAAAAACGACAATGGTGAAGCTTGAGGGCAGCCATGGTTATGTGGTGAAGGGGTGGTTGTAGTGGAGATGGTGAAGTAGCCATTGATGGAGCTTTGCTTAAGGAAGAAGAAGAAGAAGAAAGATAAAAAAAGGAGGGGGGGGGGCGGGTGAGTTAAGCATTTTAGGGTTTTCCCTTCTTTTTTTTTTGTTTTGTTTTTTTGTTTTGTAAAATGTAAGACAAAAAGGGTTTGGGTCTTTTGGGTTATGGACTGGGTCGACCCAGTTCGAAATGGACTGGGTCGTAGGGAAGATTGGGCCATTTTTTGGGCCTATGGCTTGAAGTTGAAGAAGAGGCCTAATTCCGACTTTCTTTATATTTTCGCTCTCTTTTCTTCTTTTATTTTTCTAAAACTAAATTATAAAAATACTTAAACTATTATTAAGAACTAAATTAAGTTATAAAAGCGCAAATTAACTCCCAATAACAATTAACGCACAATTAAGTAATAATTAAGCATAAAATTGTATATTTGGACATTAAATGCTAAAAATGCAAACGATGCCTATTTTTGTAATTTTTATTTTTTTGTAAAACAAATTTAATTACTAACAATTGTAGAATTAAATCCTACATGTGAAAGGCGACATATTTTTGTATTTTTTATTAATTTAGCAAATAAACATGCACAAACAAATACAAATAATTATTCAAAATGTCACAAAATATCACAAAAATGGCACACCAAGAAAAATTATTTTATTTTTGAATTTTTTGGGAGTAATTCTCATATAGGGCAAAATCACGTGCTTACAGCTGCCCCGCATTTTACTGGTGGGCGACCTAGAACATGAAATGTATTCCCGCATTATACTGGTGGGCGACCTAGAACATGAAATATATTCCCGCATTATACTGGTGGGCGACCTAGAACTTAAAAGTATTCCCGCATTTTACTGGTGGGCGACCTAGAACTTAAATGTATTCCCGCATTTTACTGGTGGGCGACCTAGAGCATGAAATGAAAACATAAATGCATACCCGCATTATACTGGTGGGTGACCTAGAACATGAAATGAAAAGACAGAAATGTATTCCCGCATTATACTGGTGGGCGCCTAATTGGTAAAGAATAATTTGAATTTGTTTCCTCGATTCTCCGAGAAAATTTCCACTTGTGGCAGAAAATTTTATGCCCCAATTCTGGCGATCTTTCTTATGGCGTATCTTTAGGCCATCATCAACACTTTATTTTCCTGTTCAAATCAAAGAAAATTTAGTTAGTTTTTTTTTTTTTTTTTTTTTTGAAATATGGCGAGTGGTCATGTCACTCCTGATGGGGATGATTGTTCCCTTTCCCTTATTCTTGTTCGGCGTTCTCAAAACTTGTTGGGGATGATGTTATTTGCTGGGGATAACATTCTGCTGGGGATGGTTTTTCCATTTATCCCTTCACCATTTTGTATCTCAAAAATTTCTGGAGGTTATTTTGCCGAAGATGAATTTTCCTTTCTTCCCTTCCCCTTCTGTGTTATCCGACCACCTCGTAGCTTGGTCGATATTCGGTCGGAGTACTCTGGGGATCGTCTTGGAACTTTGGCTTACAATTTCCTCAACATGTTTTTTTTTTTTTTCCGGCTCTTCCCCGTACTTTCCTTGCCATTTTAGGACAGTATTATTCGGCCTAGCAACCAACGTCTTTTGCCTTATTGCCTTGTCTCTTGCCTGCCCTTTTCACTTTTTATGTTGTACCATTTTGGCAACTGGTAGTAAGCTCTGAAAGACCTTCCTTAAAACATAAATTTCTAGAAAAATTCTTTTAAACAAAGAAATGAAAAGATAGAAAAATGAGAAAATCTTTCTGAACAAAAAAAATGAACTTATCTGGGTGATACAACCGATTCCAATGATCATGTTGTGCATTCCGGATTAATCAACCCAGTCTATTTGTGTCGATCAAACTTTCTGATGTCTTCACTTGCTGGGGATAAATAGGTGCCCAATTCTTCGCAAAATACGGATCTTTTCCGTCAATCTATCTTGTCGCCTTATAGTGCCCTTCACGGGGTTTTCACTAACAAGGCTCTCTCATTTCTCACAACTCCCGTCGCCTTATGGTGCCTGTGAAGGTTTTCACCGATAAGACTCTCTCATTTTGTATTTCTCAGCTTACGTCGCCTTATGGCGCCTGTGAAGGTTTTCGCCGATAAGACTCTCTCATCTTATTTTCTCAGCTTGGGATTGGAGTGTTGCCGATAAGATTTATCTCTGCCGGGAATTCTTTTGGCTAAAAATTCTTTCAATCATGATCCTCATTCAGTCAGGGACCGATGTTTTATTCTTGGTTTTCATTTGCCTATCTTAACACCTCTCGGATACTGATCGGGAGGTCTTTTTGGATATCAATATAGGTTTTAGAAGAAAAGGATATAAAATTCAAAATAACTTTGATGGGTAAAGTATTACAACTCTTGGAATCAAACTCTTTTTTTCTTTTTTTTTTCAAAATTTAGAAACATAATTTCTGCCCCAGTTTTCTTACTTGGGGATTTATCTTTTGATTTTTTTTTTATTACTTTATGACCGAGCCGTGAGGCGCCTACGTATCCTCTTTGAGGAATCAGGTCGAACATAGTTCACTTCTCCTTTGTTTTCTTGCGACCTTCAAAAACTTTTTTTTTCATACATTTTTCATTAATGATTCCAAGAGAGGGGTAAAAAAAAGATAAGTATGGCTCAAAGGGGTAAAACAAAGGTTAAAAGTGTTTGGATAGAAGAAAGAATTGCCTCCGTCATTTCATTATCCGATAAGCACTAAGTACAAACAAACAAATAAACAACAAAAGAAATTACACATAATATCTTTTGACTGCATCAGAATTGATAGCCATGTCGACGCATCTTCCTTCAACATCCGTCAGACGTAAAGCGCCATTGGATAATACTCTGGTCACAATATACGGCCCTTGCCAATTCGGGGCGAACTTGCCTTTTGCCTCAATCTGATGTGGGAGGATCCGTTTCAATACTTGTTGCCCTACTTCAAATTTTCTGGGGCGCACCTTCTTATTGTATGCTCTTGCCATTCTCTTTTGATACAACTGGCCATGACATACTGCTGCCAATCTTTTTTCATCCATTAAACTCAGCTGCTCTAGTCGGGTTTTGACCCATTCATCATCGTCAATCCCGGCCTCAGCGATAATTCGAAGGGAAGGAATTTCAACTTCTGCTGGTATTACTGCTTCGGTTCCGTATACCAACAAATAAGGAGTCGCACCTATTGAAGTACGAACAGTAGTGCGGTATCCTAACAACGCAAATGGTAGCTTTTCATGCCATTGTCTGGATCCTTCAATCATTTTCCTCAATATCTTCTTTATATTTTTGTTGGCTGCCTCAACTGCTCCATTCGCCTTGGGCCGATACGGGGTGGAATTACGGTGTGTAATCTTAAACTGTTCACATACTTCTCTCATCAAGTTGCTGTTAAGATTAGCACCATTGTCCGTGATTATTATTTTTGGGATCCCAAATCTACAAATGATATGGGAATGGACGAAATCCACCACTGCCTTCTTGGTTACAGACTTGAAAGTTTTGGCTTCAACCCACTTAGTGAAATAATCGATGGCTACCAGAATGAACCTGTGACCGTTCGAAGCTGCCGGCTCGATAGGCCCAATGACATCCATGCCCCATGCTACAAATGGCCATGGTGCGGACATTGTGTGCAATTCCGTTGGTGGAGAATGAATCAGATCTCCGTGTATCTGACACTGATGGCATTTTCGTACGAAACTGATACAATCATGCTCCATAGTGAGCCAATAATATCCCGCTCGCAGAATCTTCTTTGCCAACACATATCCGCTCATATGGGGCCCACAGACTCCAGCATGTACCTCTGTCATCACTATCGTGGCTTGACCTGCATCAATACATCTCAGCAATCCCAGATCTGGGGTTCTTTTGTACAACATTCCTCCACTGAGGAAAAATCCATTTGCCAGTCGTCGAATGGCTCTCTTTTGATCTCCGGTTGCCTGCTCCGGGTATATTCCCATCCTGAGGTATTCCTTGATATCATAAAACCATGGCTCGCCATCCATTTCTTCTTCTATTATGTTGCAGTAGGCATGCTGATCACGAACCTGAATATACAATGGGTCAACATGGATTTTGTCTGGATGGTGCAACATCGATGCTAAAGTGGCCAAAGCATCGGCAACCTCATTGTGAACTCTCGGGATGTGTCTGAACTCCACTGATCGAAATCGCTTGCTCAAATCGTGCAAACATTGTCGATATGGTATAAGCTTCAAATCCCGTGTTTCCCATTCACCCTGGATCTGATGTACTAGGAGGTCCGAGTCTCCCAAGACCAAGACGTCCTGAACATCCATGTCTGCAGCCAATCGTAGGCCCAAAATACATGCCTCATATTCAGCCATGTTGTTGGTACAATAGAAACGTAGCTGAGCTGTAACAGGATAGTGATGTCCTGTTTCTGAAATAAGTACTGCTCCTACTCCAACTCCTTTTGCATTAGCAGCCCCGTCAAAGAAAAGCTTCCACCCTGGTTCCTCATTCAGTTCTAACTCCTCTATATGTATCACTTCTTCATCTGGAAAATACGTCCTCAAAGGCTCGTATTCTTCATCAATAGGATTCTCAGCCAAGTGATCGGCCAATGCTTGGGCTTTCATGGCCGTCCTCGTCACATAGACAATGTCGAACTCTGTGAGTAATATCTGCCATTTTGCCAATCTTCCTGTGGGCATAGGCTTCTGGAAAATATACTTTAATGGATCCAGACGTGAAATAAGGTATGTAGTATGTGACGACAGATAATGCTTAAACTTCTGTGCTACCCAAGTTAGAGCACAACATGTCTTCTCAAGTTGAGTGTACTTATTCTCATAAACTGTAAACTTCTTGCTGAGATAATAGATGGCTTGCTCTTTTCTTCCTGTGATGTCGTGTTGACCCAACACACAACCAAACGAATGATCCAGGACCGTTAGATAAAGGATTAATGGCCTCCCCGACTCAGGTGGAACTAATACAGGTGGATTGGATAAATAACCTTTGATCTGGTCAAATGCCTCCTGACATTCTGCCGTCCATTCTATCGCGGCATCTTTCCTCAGCAATCGAAAGATGGGTTCACAAGTTGTTGTGAGCTGAGCGATGAATCTGCTGATATAGTTCAACCTTCCCAACAGACTCATTACTTCTGTTTTGTTCCTCGGTGGCGGCAATTCCTGGATGGATTTGATCTTTGACGGATCCAACTCAATGCCTCGCCGACTGACGATAAATCCTAACAGCTTTCCAGATGGAACACCAAATGCACATTTGGCTGGGTTGAGCTTAATGTCGTACCTTCGAAGTCTTTGGAAAAACTTCCTAAGGTCTGCTACGTGGTCTTCCTGACGCTTGGATTTGATGATCACATCATCTACGTACACTTCGATCTCTTTGTGTATCATATCATGGAACACAGTAGTCATTGCTCTCATGTACGTTGCCCCAGCGTTCTTCAAACCGAATGGCATTACCCGATAACAATAAGTCCCCCATGGCGTAATGAAAGCTGTTTTCTCTGCATCTTCTTCATCCATCAAAATCTGATGATACCCAGCGTAGCAATCCACAAAGGAGCCGATTTCTCGCCCGGCGCAATTGTCGATCAAGATATGGATATTGGGCAATGGAAAGTTATCCTTTGGGCTTGCCCTGTTCAGATTACGGTAGTCGACGCATACCCTGATCTTCCCATCTTTCTTTGGTACTGGCACCACATTAGCCAACCAATCAGGATATCGAGAGACCCGAATAACCTTTGCTTGCAGCTGCTTGGTTACTTCTTCTTTAATCTTCACACTCATATCTGTCTTGAACTTCCTCAGTTTCTGCTTGACGGGAAGGCATGCCGGGTCAATGGGCAATTTGTGAACCACTAGCTTGGTGCTTAAACCCGGCATGTCGTCATACGACCATGCAAAAATATCTTTAAACTCAATGAGTGCTTTGATTAATTCTTCCCTGATGCCAGGCTCAATGTGGATGCTGATTTTGGTTTCTCGGACATTATCCGCATCCCCTAGATTTACAGCCTCGGTGTCATTCAGATTAGGCTTGGGTTTCTCTTCAAATTGGCATAGTTCTCGGTTTATTTCTTCGAAGGCTTTATCCTCATCATATTCAGACTCATCGTCATAATCGATCTCTTGTATCATTAAATCAGAGTCAGATTGATTTATTAGACTAGGTCGAAGATCCGTCGTGCATGCCATGTCATTAGAACCAGTAAAAAGAGAACTGTTCAGAAAGAGAAAAGAATAAAACAAAATTAAAATGAGACAAGAAAAGAATTTTATTAAAATGCGGGATAACAGGGTTCACACTTTTACAAGATAAAATAAGATTTGGATTACACCCTGAATAATCCGAAAAATGAGAAAGCAAAAATCAAAGCCTACTACCAGGACTCTCCCCGAGTAGGAAGAGGAGTAACCGTCCAATTGTTGGTTTTGGCCTCAGGCCCCATAAACTGTATGTCTGTTCCGCTGGAACTCTCTCCGACTTCTACCATATTGACATCAGTGAACAATCTTTCGAAGCTCTTATTCAGATCCCCGTCAATCCCAATCAATGGCCCGAGAACTTTCGGGACTGGTGACCCCTTGGCGCTTGCTCTAACAAAAGATCTTGAGAGACGTGGCACAGGTTTGGGAAGAAACCAAACTTTCTTCTTCATTTTCCGCGCTCGTTTTACATCTGCCGCAGTCGGTTTGAACCCCAACCCAAAGGTCTCCAAATTCTTGGGCAAGGAAACAGGTTGAACAATTCCCTGAAGTTCAGCTCCCAAGCCTTTTCCTGGCATAAACCCATTACCCAGCATTTCTGAAACCATCATAACCGTTGCGGAAGCTATCCTAGGATGCTGAATGATTTCACCCTCGGGGAACTTGTTTGCCGACACTGCATCAAAAATCTGGTAGACCCAGGGACCTTTGTCATCATTGGTCTCTATGAAGGGTACAATGGCGCCTCCTACGGTGCACGCAGTGTCCTCGCCGTGCAACACGACCTCTTGTCTATCCCACTCGAACTTGACCATCTGATGCAAGGTGGATGGCACTGCTTTGGCTGCATGGATCCACGGTCGTCCCAACAGAAAGTTATAAGATACCGTAGCATCTAATACCTGGAATTCCATGGTAAACTGGACTGGACCGATGGTCAACTCAAGTATAATATCCCCCACGGTGGCTGTTCCATTTCCGTCAAATCCTCGGACGCAAATGCTATTCTTTTGGATTCTTCCGTGGTCGATCTTCAATTGGTTCAGGGTGGATAATGGACAAATATTGGCACTTGAGCCGTTATCCACTAATGCCCGAGTAACTGCCGAATCTTCACATTTGACAGTTAGGTAGAGAGCTTTATTATGCTCCGTGCCCTCCACTGGCAGATCATCATCTGAAAATGTTACCCTGTTCACCTCGAAAATTTTGTTGGCAATCGTTTCCAGGTGATTTACAGAAATCTCATTGGGCACATGAGCTTCATTCAGTATCTTCATCAGGGCCCGACGATGTTCATCCGAATGGATTAATAATGATAGCAGTGAGATCTGGGCCGGTGTTTTCTTCAACTGTTCGACCACGGAGTAATCCTGCACTTTCATCTTCTTTAAGAAATCCTCAGCTTCTTCTTCTGACACAGGTTTCTTTATTGCAGCTGGATTGGGTCTTCTCAACTCCGCCGGAGCAAAACACCGTCCTGATCGAGTCAGTCCCTGCGCCTCACAACTATTCTCCTCCACTTGTTGTCCCTTGTACATCACCACTGCCTTCTCATACTTCCAAGGCACAGCCTTGCTATCAATCATTGGTGTTTGGACTACTGGTTTTATGATGACCGGTTCCCTGCAGACCCCTTTCACAACAACCACGGGTGCAGATGATGCTCCCGTTATTACCAACTTGGCTGGTTCTGGTTTCCTTGTAGCGGCAGATGGATTCTTCCCCAATATCACCACTGGCTTGACATCTTCCCCCTTCAACTGTACCCCTGCTTCCTCATTGATCGATTTTTCTTTTGGAGTGGCACGGATCATCATCACTGTCTGTGGGGGTTTCTTCGTCTCCCCTCCTTCGTGCACAAGCTCGATCATGTGGGCTTCAGGGTGCTTTGGCAATGGGTTCTGGTTAATGTTGGGTGCCTCCGGTGCCTGTACCTCGATCTTGTTGGTATCAATAAGATCTTGTATTGCATGTTTCAGCCTCCAACATTTCTCGGTATCATGTCCGGGAGCTCCCGAACAATATTCACATCTTACCGAGTGATCCATATTTTGGGGTAAGGGATTTGGTAATCTAGGCTCAACAGGATTTAATAAACCCAACTGCCTCAATTTGTGGAACAAGGCAATATAAGTTTCCCCCAACTCAGTAAAAGTTCTTTGCCTCTGCAATCTTTCATTTCTGGCGGCCGGATTTCCCCTGAAACCCATCCCTGGAGGGTTCCTGTAGGCTCTTGGTGGTGGATAGGTGTTTTGTGGTGGTGGGTATGTGTTATGTGGAGGTGGGTATGTACTGTGGGGAACCGGCGCGCGCCATTGTGGGCGAACCGGAGGTTGGGTGTATGTCTGGGCTTGATGGACGGTGAAATGTTGTTCTTGTGGTTGGTAGTAGGGTTGTGGAGGGTAATTTGGAATGTGTGGGTAGTTTAGACGATGGGGTCTGGGTTGGTAATGAGGGGAAGGACCTCTAGATCTGGACCAATTGTCGGCCTCTAATGTCGTGACCTCCTCTCTCCTTTTCTTCCCTAGCGCACCTCCCGTGCCGCTCTGAATGGCCTGAGTTGTTGCCTTAATTGCCGAATAACTCAGGATTTTATTGGACTTAAGTCCCTCTTCTATCATACCTCCCATTTTCACAACTTCATTAAATGATTTGCCAACTGACGTCACCAAGTGACCAAAGTAAGTTGGCTCGAGAGTTTGTAAGAAGTAATCCACCATTTCTCCTTCTCTCATTGGGGGATCAACTCTGGCTGCCTGTTCTCTCCATCGGAACCCAAATTCCCGGAAGCTCTCTCCGGGTTTCTTCTCGAGCTTTAGCAATGTGAGACGGTCTGGGACTATCTCAAGGTTGTATTGGAAATGTCCTGCGAAAGCCTGTGCCAAGTCATCCCAGGTGTACCACCTGCTCGGATCTTGTCTTGTATACCACTCTAACGCCGACCCGCTCAAACTCTGGCCAAAGTAAGCTATTAATAGCTCATCTTTGCCCCCTGCTCCCCTCATTTTGCTACAAAAACCTCGTAGATGTGCCATAGGATCACCATGCCCTTCGTATAAATCGAACTTGGGCATTTTGAACCCTGCTGGTAATTGAACGTCAGGGAAAGGGCATAGATCCTTGTAAGCCACGCTGACTTGGTTACCTAACCCGTGTATGTTCCTGAAGGATTGCTCCAGGCTTTTAAATTTCCGCATCACCTCGTCCTGATCTGGGCTCTTAGCCGGCTTTTCAATCTCTGCAGGGACCTCAAAGTGGGGATTATAGGTATGTGGCTCGGGTGCTTTGAATGTGAGTTCAGGGGGTAGTATTGTGTATCGTGAGCCTGAAACAGTGTCTCACTAGATGATCTGTGCAATGGGGCTGGGGGAGGTGCCACAAAGACGGGAACATTTGGTGGAGGAGGGTTTTGAGTGGGTGGTGGAGCTTGGGAATCATAAGCCTTTCTTCCCTGATAATAGTGATGGCTTGGGAAACTTGTTGAAGGACCGGGAGAGGGGTATTCCGGCGTGTGTGTTGGTTGGAGGGTAGGAGTAACGGGTAATTCTTGCCCCTTCTGGGCTCTAGCTAAGGCTATCTGCATTTCATTCATTTCTAGCCTCATTTTTTCCATTTTCTCCAGGGCTTCTTTCAGCATCTGATTGGCCGTTTTTTCTGACTCAACGCTGTTGTCTGACCCAGTCATGCTTTCTGGTATAGGACCTTTTGATCTTGTCTGATAATGGTACGGTGCCAGTACGCTCTAACAACTAACTGATATTGATTGGAAAAACAACAAACTTGTCAGTGTTAGAGTCTTAACAGATATTGTAATTGCACGTTAGGGGGATGCAATGCTCCTAGGCAGTTAATCATTTCTAACATGCTTTTGCTCCGACCGCATGCATCATCCCGGCTTATTTTTGCTCTGACAAATATATATTCTTCCTCTTTTTTTTTTTTTTCTTTTTTTTTTCTTTTTAATTACGGTCGAATCCTATAGAGATTGCCTACGTATCGTGACCCCGCACGAATCAGACCAAGCGTAGTTCGTGCCATAAGACCAAATATTTTTTTTATTACTCAAAATAATGCTATTACAAGCCATCACAAAAAAAACTTTTTTTATATATATATATATATATATATATATATATATATATATATATATATATATATATATATATATATATATATATATATATATATATATATATTTTTGAGAATGTTTGAAGAAAAGGAAAAAAACATATGGGTAGACAACAGACTCGAAAAACAAACAAGTGCAAGATTGAACTAGGGATACATTAAAGCTTTGAATTTTGGTGCCCGCGAGGCATCATTCGGCCTTTCCGCGGGCTTGGGGGCCAGGCTTCTTTGCAAGCTTTTTAGTTCCTCCATGATCTGATGGACATAACCCATGATTGAGGCAAATAGGACATCACGAGGCATCTCTTCACATGTTAGGCACTTTGTGGTGATATAGCGCCCTATATCATTGATCCTACCCCTGATTCTATCCCTCTCTATGCACAGCTGTTCTATCCGTTGATTCTTTAGTCCCAATATTCGAGTATTGTCAATGAGCTGCTCTTGGAACCTCTCCATTTGTTCTTCCATCCGGGCTATCGACTCATGGTAGTGTTCTCTATATGTTCTAGCATCCTGGGCTTGTTTGAGGACCCGATTATTGAGAATGGAGTTTATCTCTCTCAATGTCGCGACACTCATTTCATAGTCCCTTTTTACTTTCCATAGGTGCTCTCTCCGTGATGTTGTAACTGTAGCCCACCTGACCCGCATTCTTGTTATACAAGCCTGGGATCTCTCCAAGTCTTCTCGGCTTTGGCTGACTTGATTTCTCAATTCCGCTATCAACCTTTCATCAGAGCGACGTTTCTGTCGGTCGCTATCACTCTTACTGACTTGGCGAATTCGGGCTTTCAGTGCCTGGTTTTCTTTGGCTAATTTGTTCTTCTCACCCTGCTCTGAGGCTACTTGAACGTTGTTTTCAAACATAAGCCTTTCAATTTGTCGCTTCAGCTTCCCGATTTCAACCCGGTAGCCTTCCTCTCTCACTAACCAGCCCCACTGTTCCTGCGAATCATCCGTAAATTGTTGGACGTGAGCTCTTTTGGCAGGCCTCTGACGAATCTGGAACCTTTTCCCGAACCAAACATCGTATTTTGGGTCTACCTCACCCTTAGCCAGCTCTCGAACCATAGTCTTGGGTTCAAGGAATCTACATTCGTGCCACAGCTTTCTAATTTTTCCTTCGGGGAACACGACTCCTGGACTCAACTCAATGGCGTGCTTGCTTAGATCCTCATCAGTGGGAATTACCTGAAATCTTCCTAGTTGGCGCAGTACCCGATGAGGAGCATATGGTTGGATGCTACGAAGTCCCATCAAAAGAACATGACATTCCTCGGCCGCCATGTATATTACCTCAGTATCATTCAACCACCCAAATGCCCATTCAACTTGGTCGGCTGTTGTTGACCTCAATTGTGCAAGCCATGCTTCGACGCCTTCGGGAAATATGACGCCTGTCATTCGTTTCTCAAAGCCGCTAATGCAGTTTCTCTCAGTCAACCCGTGGTTCATGTATCCCACTCGGTGATGGAGGTGTTCTTGCATCCACAGCTGGAGTAACAGATTGCATCCCTGAAAGAACTTGCCTCCTTCTCGGCATATAGTTAAAGCTCGGTAGATTTCGGACAAAATCAAAGGAACCACAGTACTGTCGGTTCTTTTGATTGCAACATCGGCCATCCCTACAAGGCCTATCTCTATTTTTTTATCTTTGCGGGGACAGACCACAACTCCCAGAAATGCTGTGATAAATGCCAAAGTACGTCTTGCTTCCCACTTGATTCTGTTCCCAGTGTGAATTAATCCGAGGTTTGGTTCTTCCAAACCCTGAGGAATTCCGTACCGTTGATACAAGAATT
The DNA here is from genome assembly GCF_000393655.2 of Nicotiana sylvestris. Taxonomy (NCBI): domain Eukaryota; kingdom Viridiplantae; phylum Streptophyta; class Magnoliopsida; order Solanales; family Solanaceae; genus Nicotiana; species Nicotiana sylvestris. Next base: position 139,708,711 of record NC_091060.1, read on the forward strand.
GGAGAGTACAACATCCCTTCGACAAATCATCATTCTGTACCTTCCGACTAATGCTTAGCAAATCCAAGAACGCGTGCGGAGATACTGGTCTTGGTGAAAGTAAATACTGCCCTCTTAGTTTCCCATTCAACCCCGCATATCCGGCGACTTCCTCTAGTGTAGGTGAAAGTTCAAAGTCAGCAAAACGAAACACGTTGCGTGTTGGGTCCCAAAACGGTATTAGAGCCTCGATGATATCTGTCCTTGGCTTGATATTCAACAGATCGACAAAACCTCCCAAAACTCTTTCCACTATCTTTATACTATCCTTTCCCATATCATTCCACCACATGTGGAGTTGTGAAGGGACCTCGCTACACACAGAGAATGATTCATTTTGACTTGTGCTCATCCTGCACATTTATTATAGTGATTAAAGAAGGAAAAACTTTTATTTGACTTAAAAACTATCTATATTTTAAAGAAATATTTTTTGGACTTTAATTTTTTTTTTTTTTTTTGAAAAAAAAACTTTTAAGGAGAAAGGAAATATTTTTGAACCAATATTCTGAATTTATGAAAGAAATACTACAGAAAAATATTTTTGAATTTTATTTTGAATATCTTTTAAACAAATAATTGGGATTTTGAGATTAAAAGGAAAAAAAAATTTTGAGGTCTAAAAGAAAAACTTTCTAAAGAAGTGAGTAATGTTAAATATTTTTGGATTTTTTTTTTTTGAATATGGTGAGCCGAAACCAAAGAGGTTTGCCTCTGATCTCACATCTGGTGAGAATCATACCCGTGTAGTTCAGGCTATAAACTAACTAATTTTTTTTGAAAACAAACAAATTTTTCCTTTTTCTTTTATAGCAAAAAAAACTATTTTCTTTTTCATATTTTTTTTTTTAAAAAAAAAGATAAAGCAAATTAAAATAAAAGACTTATTCCTACACATTTTCTGCTTTCTAGGCAAACAAACAATTCTAAAAGTAAAAATATATATGTTTTTTTTTTTTTTTTAAAAAAAAATTCGGCAGCATTTCGACAGTACTTGGACACTGATTTCTAAATTAATCAACTAACTTTCCACTTGCTAGTTTTATTTTATTTTATTTTTTACACTCCCGAGACTCAGAAGCCGGTCAACATGCAAGACCGAGCAAATAAATGCACATAAAACAAATAAGATGCATCAGGATGGTCATTTTCATTTTTGGTGCACCTGTCTTAGACAGACCCAACCCCTGTGTTGAGCCTCCAAAGTTAGATGCACGTGATGCAAACAAACGTTCCTACTAGGGATCCGGCATGTGGCTTTGTTATACTAGGTTCAGAACCTGGGTGTTTGTTCTAGACCTGGCTTACCCGAGCGGACAGCTCGAGCCGAGGGGGGGTAGCGTACCGGGAATACAGAAGCTTCACCGGCTTAGCAACTTGTCCGAACCTCGTTCTAAATTGGGATTTTACACTATACAGAAAAGAAGTCGTACGAAGTACACCCTTCTTCATGATTTAGAAGACTCAGAGAGGAGATGGGTTTCGGCACAGTTTATACACAGTTCATGTAATATCAAAGCGGTAAAAGCAGCATTTAGCATATTAGGCTCAAACATGTAAAAATCAGATAAAACCAAATATAACAATTTATATGAGCTCGAATTTCTAACCCTGAACCACTGGTTCTGGGTCTAAGTCCCCAGCAGAGTCGCCAGAGCTGTCACACCTCCTTTTTCCGGCACCGCGAGGTGCGTAGGGAGTTTTTTCCAATTAAAGGACAGTCGAAACGGGATTGGTTTAATTATTTCAGAGTCGCCACTTGGGAGATTTAGGGTGTCCCAAGTCACCAATTTTAATCCCGAATCGAGGAAAAGAATGACTCTATATTACAGTCTGCGTACCAGAAATCCGGATAAGGAATTCTGTTAACCCGGGAGAAGGTGTTAGGCATTCCCGAGTTCCGTGGTTCTAGCACGGTCGCTCAACTGTTATATTCGGCTTATTTATCTGATTTTTAATACAATTATGAACCATGTGCAAATTTTATCTTTTACCGCTTTATTATTATAATTATTATTTTTTAGGAATGTGAACATCGCTTAAAACATATCTTTGGATTGTGTCACATGAAATGCACCCACAATACGAAACATATTTTATTTGATGTTTTAGGATTTAGATTTGGGTCGCATGAAATGCGCATCCGAGTTTAAGAAGGTAAAATTAATTAAATCGCGCCTAAAGAGTCTAACGCGTCGTTATCTTTGGGGAAGGAAGTGAAATTCACTAAAACAATCCATCCCAAATTCTAAGTAATTTTTTTTAAATAATTAAATAAATAAATGAGATTGGAGAATCCTATACATTTGTATTATTTACATCTATCTATTTTTTAGCGAAATCCTTTAATAATATCCTTTAATGACTACCTTTTATTATTACTAAATTTTTATAAATATAAAATCAATATCTACATTCTTGAAAATGACATATTAAATAGAAGAGAAAAACAAATATTAGCAGAAAAATAATAAAATTATAATCATAGATACAACATGGAATTATCGAAAAGTAAAAAATAAAAATAAAAAAAAACTAATTATCCCATAGTTGGATTAAAATTCAAATTGTTAGTAAGACTATCTATTTATTTTTATCGAAATCCTTTAAGAATATCCTTTAATGATAACCTTTTTATTATTACTAAGTTTTTTATAAATATAAAATCAATATCTACATTCTTGAAAATGACATATTAAATAGAAGAGAAAAACAAATATTAACAGAAAGTAATAAAATTATAATCATAAATACAACATGGAATTATCGAAAAGTAAAAAAAATAAAAAAAAAACTAATTATCCCATAGTTGGATTAAAATTCAAATTATTAGTAAGACTTAAGCTTATTGAAACTAATTATTTACAAATACTGAAAATTGAAAGAAATAAAAATAAAAACTTGAGTACTAAATCATATTTCTAAAAATTTAAACAATTTAACATTAACTAACTTTGTTTTAATTCATCATGTCCTAATACTTGTTTGCAAACTAATTCATGTTATAACTGAAATTGACTACATGATTCGGATTAACTTATCGTTGACGAAAAACCTTCTGAATAAGGAACTTAGTTAATTTTTGCCAAACTGATTCAATAACGCCATTTTTACGTTATTTCTTCTATATTTTTTTTATTTAAACAATTTTAATTAATAATCAGGTTTAAATATATTTCCTAATAATCTGGTAAAGACGTTATTTAATATGTCGCTATAATATGCCTAGTTATGCCGATGACAGTGATTTACGGAATAATAATACATGAATAACCTAAATACAATACAAAAAATTAAATTAAACTAAATTAAAAATTTAACACTCCATTCTTCATTTCAGCTTACAAAATGCCAAAATTACAGTTGTGTACCTGATATTGTCAATATAAGAAGAAGAAAGTCAGCAACGTAATACGTAACACAGCAACAGCAACAATAACCAGCAATAACCAGTCAACGAAAATCCCAGTGACAGCTTTGAAAAATTCAAAATAAAATCCAGGAATGCCGAAAATAACGGACAGAAACCAAGGGAAATTTTCAGATTTTTGAAAGGCTAGTTAATCTTCAACCCTTAATTTCTACACCTGTATACCAGAATATTTATCAGGTGTGTACTACTTTCTCTTCTAATTTTCAATTTTTTTTCTTTGTATGTTTTTCTTTTCTTGAGAGTTTCAATTTTTTTTTTCGGAATAAATGTTCAGCTTTTTTTTTCAATCTCTTTTTTTTCTGTCTGTATTTTTTCTGTCCCTCTCTTGTGTCCAGACTTCACATATATATATATCCCATCCCTTTAATCAATTAAAATCAATCCCTTTCTCTACCAAACCCATTATCTTCCCACTCATCCCCATTACATTAAATAAATATATCACACCACCCCATTATATTTTGTCCCCCATGCTTTATTTAAAATAATGCAAGATTCCCCTTTAATTTAAATCTTGTCCCCCCTTTATATTAAATAATCATATCACAACCCACCCCATTTCATTTTGTCCCCCATGCTTCAAATAAACAATTACAAAATGTACAATTCCTAAACTACCCCTTCCGACCTTACTGAAATTACCAAACTACCCCTGAACGTATTACAAATTTACCAAACTACCCATCAGCTATAACACATCAATTAATCAAACTTAACCAAAATATAGACAATATGATCAATTTCTAACAATGTTCAAACAACAATATGAACACGGATGAACATCATAACAACAATATCATATGAACATGATTTTAACAACATTTCAACAACAAATCACATGAACACAAATTGAACAACCAAGAACAACTAAAATTTGATTGAACAATATTTTAGCAACAAACAATCCTATTTTCGGATTCAAACCAACAACAAACAAAGTATGAAGATTTCTAAATTCAATCATATTGAACTTAAAATCAACTCTAATAACATTACAACAAACAATTCTTATATTAAACTTTAAACAAGATTATAAGAACAATTCAAACAATAATCATAAATGGTAAACAAGAAATCAAACTATACAAAATTCGGATTCAAAAACAATCAAACAAAGTATGAACATGGATGAACTATTTTAAACAACAAACATGACGGATTAAACGATTAAAACAATATATTCCTTTAATACAACTAAATTCTTTAAACAAATAACAAGATTGACGAAGAAACAATTATGAACTTAAACTTGAACTTAACAATATTAACAATTTCTAACAATACATAAACGCATGAAACAAATTGAAGAAATAGTTGATTAAATTTTAATTTGAATCTAACAAACATCAAACTAACAAATATTTACTTAAACAATAATACAAACATGAAATAAACATGAAAGCAACTAATTAAACTTCTATTTTTAAATCTGAAAATTAATTTTAACGAAACATATGAATAAACTAAAATTATTTCAACTACGGACAAACAAAACAAACATTGAATCATTTATCGATTTTGAATCTGAAAAACAACGAACAACAAAAAATATGGGCGAATTTTGAAAACATAAACCAACTAACCGATTCGCAACAACGACGAATAAACGAAGAAGATGGAGAGGAAGGAACAACAGTCCGCAGATGGCCATGGCAGCATCAAAGCTTGCTCGTCCATGGCGGAAACGTGAGCAGCAGCAGTTGCTGCGTGATCTTGGCCGCGACGGAGACGAAGAAGAACAACGCAGCAACAACAAATGGAGCAGCAGCTACGGCAACCATTGATTCAATGTTTGTTCCTGAAGAAACTGGACGCGGAGCTGCTCACGTTGATTCAAATGGAGAAAGCTGCCGTGAAACAACAACGTTGGGGAACTGGACGCGGCGAGAAACAATAACAAACCGGAACGTAGCAGCAGTGGTGGAAACGGGCAGCAGTGGCGCGATGAGGAAGCAGCTGCGGCGAGCAAAAGTAGTTGAAGAAGAAACCGTGATAGTAGCGGCGTGGCGCAAGCAGGTTGTTTGTTTGCCGTTGGTGCTCGCGACTGTGGTCGGAGCTCGTGACTATGGTCGCGATGGCTGGGGTTCGATGACGAGGAACGCAGCCATGGCTGCTAGAGAAACAGTGGTCGTCCATGGATGTCGAGCTTAAGCTTGAGCTCGACGAAGAAGATGAAAGCAAACGCGGGCAGCCATGGCGCAAAAACAAAAACGACAATGGTGAAGCTTGAGGGCAGCCATGGTTATGTGGTGAAGGGGTGGTTGTAGTGGAGATGGTGAAGTAGCCATTGATGGAGCTTTGCTTAAGGAAGAAGAAGAAGAAGAAAGATAAAAAAAGGAGGGGGGGGGGGCGGGTGAGTTAAGCATTTTAGGGTTTTCCCTTCTTTTTTTTTTGTTTTGTTTTTTTGTTTTGTAAAATGTAAGACAAAAAGGGTTTGGGTCTTTTGGGTTATGGACTGGGTCGACCCAGTTCGAAATGGACTGGGTCGTAGGGAAGATTGGGCCATTTTTTGGGCCTATGGCTTGAAGTTGAAGAAGAGGCCTAATTCCGACTTTCTTTATATTTTCGCTCTCTTTTCTTCTTTTATTTTTCTAAAACTAAATTATAAAAATACTTAAACTATTATTAAGAACTAAATTAAGTTATAAAAGCGCAAATTAACTCCCAATAACAATTAACGCACAATTAAGTAATAATTAAGCATAAAATTGTATATTTGGACATTAAATGCTAAAAATGCAAACGATGCCTATTTTTGTAATTTTTATTTTTTGTAAAACAAATTTAATTACTAACAATTGTAGAATTAAATCCTACATGTGAAAGGCGACATATTTTTGTATTTTTTATTAATTTAGCAAATAAACATGCACAAACAAATACAAATAATTATTCAAAATGTCACAAAATATCACAAAAATGGCACACCAAGAAAAATTATTTTATTTTTGAATTTTTTGGGAGTAATTCTCATATAGGGCAAAATCACGTGCTTACATTGCTTATTGGTGCACGAGTTTCACGGGTTGTGGCTTGAGATTGTATCGATGTGTCATGTCACTAGAATAGCCGTATTAGATGAGATGAGGTCATTGGGATCTTGAATGAATACTATCGGATTCGATTTCAGCATGTAGGAAGGATAATATCGGGATTCAGCTTATAAATTTACTACGGTCCTTGCAGAAGGATAAAGAACTCCATGACTGGTTGATCCAAAGAATGGTTATGACTTTCTGCATGTTTCCTTCATCATTGGCAGTATACGAAAGTGTTGGAATGAGTCTTTGTTTAGAAGGAGGTTTATTACCAGTATTGGGTTGTTTGAGCAGCTGCTGTGATCAGAAGTTATTGCTACAGTTGGCTGAGTTATGTAGTATATCATGTGATTACATCTGGGGTTACGAATATGGGTTGATACAGCTTGTTCAGACTTATTCAAAGTATAGATGTGAGGTTCTGATCTTATAGATGATTTTGGAAGTGGAAACTTGGTTCTAAGGTTAATGGGCTAGGCTGGATTATGAAATTTCAGTTATGTTGTGCTATCAGATCTATTTGAGATAGGGTGACATGGGATCACCCCCGGGTATGTGTATGGTAAGGTTATACAGCGATACAACAATTTGATGATTTTCATAACAACTCTGGGCACGTTCAAGGACGAACGTAAGCTTAAGAGGGGGAGAATGTAACGACCCGGCTGGTCGTTTTGAATAATACAATCTTGTTCCCCCTATTTACCTCTATATCCATGATTTACAGTTGTTATGTGACTTGTCCGGGTAATTGGTTAGGGTCCGGTGAGGTTTTTGAAATGAATTGAGACACTTAGTCTCCAAGAAGAAAACTTAAGTTGAATAATTTGACTGGAAGGTGAAAAATGTGTAAATGACCCCGAAATGGATTTTTGATGATTCCAATAGCTCTGTATGGTGATTTTGGGCTTAGTAGTGTGTCCGGATATTATTTCGAGGTCCGTAGCTAAATTATGCTTGAAATGGCAAAAATGAGAAATTTAAGTTTGGAAGTTTGACTGGGAGTTGACTTTTTGATATCGGGGTCAGAATCCAATATTGAAAATTTTCCTAACTCCGTTATATCATTTATGACTTGTGTGCAAAATTTGACGTCAATCGGACTTGATTTGATAGGTTTCGGCATCGAATATAGAAGTTGGAAGTTCTTAGTTTCGTTAAGCTTGAATTGGGGTGTGATTCGCGGTTTTAGCGTTGTTTGATGTGATTTGAAGTTTCGACCAAGTCCGTATCATGTTTTCGAACTTGTTGGTATATTTGGTTGGGGTCCCGAGGGAGTAGAGTGTGTTTCAGATCATTTTGGGCTAAGTTGGATGCTGATTTTTTTGATATCTGTTGTTGTTCTTCCGGTTTGCGAACAAGAATTTGGCCTCTGGAAGTTTGTTCTTCGCGTTCGCGAAGAAGGAAATCTCGGTTGCACAGGTCTGACTTCGGAGGCTCATATCTCACAATCTATAAGGAATTTGCAGATGATTGATCACTGCCAACTCAACGCTACACTACGGTAGGAAGAGCGGGTTGCAATAGCTTTTACCCGATATGAAGGTCGGGATCGAATTCCCTAGGGAGCTAGTAGTAGAGTTGGATTGTCTGTCTATCCTAGAGATGTGTTTGTACTCCTAATGTCACTTCAAACATTTTTGGGTTTTCAAATTATAATTATTTTTGTAAAACTATTGATTAACATTAAATTATACTACGAGAATATTGCTAAGTTGTATCTAATGGGAAGAAGGGCACTAGGGTCGTGACACTACCTAGGTGGATAATTGACAGGTAGATGTTACTAAGGTTCGATTGACATAATTGGGGCTTATGCTATAACCGTTGCACAATTTTGCCCACTCTCACACCTCTCAGCAGAGAAAGTGACTTTGCCCAATGGACTCTCTCGAGACCAAATGGGTAGGCAAATTAGACCAAGCAACTAGGGTTCAAGTAGGGTTATTACTCTCTCGAGGTTTAACCCATTAATTGGGACTATCATTTCTCATGAGTCCATCCCAATTCCTTGTTGGGTCAATTTTGGGGTTATAGACTCTCTTTCTCAAGAAGAGTTAAACCCACAAAGCTTGAATCAGTATTTGCAACCACCAATCCTAGATTAAAACATAAAATCAACCCAAATAGCAAACACCCATAGTCAATCTAACACTAGTTGGCAACAACCATCAATTACCCACACTAGGGTTGAGCCACAACCCTAGCTAATGGGTTTAACTACTCATCCTAGATAAAGAAATTGAAGAAATAGATGAAGAACTAAGCATATTAATTAATTGCTAAAATTAAATTACAAGAATCTATCGTAAACGTAAAGCACAAGTGCCAAAAATGGCTACAAAATATGTTCTCACGAGCGCAGCTTTCCATTGATGTCTCTGATTACCTAAAAAATGGTAAAATTTTCTATTTAAAAAATTGGACAAAAATACTCCTGCAGGATCAGTGCGGGCTGTATTAAATGGACCGTGGCCACACTGGGTTCACTCATGCTTCTATGGACTTGGACTCCGCGGACCGTGTAGAATGAACTGCGGCCGCGGAGGGAGCTGGTGCGGTCTGCGCAACCACGACCGCGGACCGCATGGCACTAGCTTTGCAAACTCAATCTCTCTGAACCTCATGACCGCGGACCGCACAAAAGAGTAGTGCGGCCGCGGAGCCTTCACCGCAGACCGCGAGATGTGTACCGCGGTCGCGCTTCTTCTAGTCCTGATTAACCAACTCTCTAAACCACCTAGTACGGCCACATTCCACTTTGCGCGGTCCGCACTAGGCTTTCTTTTCTTAATATTTCCAGGTTTCACTCCTTTTGAGCTGATCTTTGACATTTCGTCACTTTGTCGATCAAACCTATGATCAAGTACAATTTGTGAGCCTTTTAGGACTATTTTGTAAACATATATGATCAAAGCATAGGCAAGTAAGGGCATAAAACATGTTAAAATCCTAACTTATCAACTCCCCCAAACTTAAACCTTTGCTTGTCCTCAAGCAAACAAAATAAGAGCCACCCTTAAAGGAAAATTCAAGTAATTCCAGCTGTCCTAAAGTAACCTCAACAAGCATCAATTGGGAGTAACAATTACCCTCAATACGAATGGATCATTAACAATATTTAAACTTTGAAAAACTATGGATCAAGTGTGACACAAGAGCATCAAGAATTGACTTATTACATCAAAGAACTCTCTCAATTACTTTGGTCGTTGTGGACCCCAAACTCACATATCCTCAACTCTCCCTAAGCAAACCTCACCTTTTTAGAGTATAAGCACGCAAACCAGGGTTAATGGGAAGTCACTCGTCTCTCTCAAGGAAAGGTCACACGTCCGACTCTAAGTACCATATGCTTGACCCTCATGTAAGTATCCACTAATTCGAGCGTCATCCAACTCAAGATCATATAGGGCTTTTGTGGAGTCAATGTAAAGGCTTTTGGTTCAGGGTAGGAAAAGTTATTGGTCTATATGGGTTCCATCTTCCCTTAAGCACTTCTTTTGATTTATTCTAGCACAATTCTCTTTGACTCTTTGAGTATTTCACTTCTTTTCAAGGGGTTAGAGAGACACATTGTCACTCTTTCTTTTGCAATTCAAAGCATTTCTCCTTTTTCTACTTTTTTTTCCACACCTTTTCACTTTTGTTTTTCTTGAATCCCGTTTTATTCTTTGCACATTGGGCTTTCTTTTTGTCTTTTTGTCTTTTCTTTCTTTTTCATCGCCTTCCTTTCCTTTTGCTTTTGTTCCTTTTACCACTTTGTTTCCTTTCTTGTCTCTCCCCCCAAACTTAGACTTTTGCCATTACTTAAGGGACGATTTGGGTGCCAAGAGAGGGTATAATTTAGAATGAGTATAGGCTTGTAGCATTGGTTCTTGAAAGAAAAAGGTTTAAGGCTCAAAAGGGTTAGCTAAGGATTATATCATTGGTAGGCTATGGAATTGTTCGACTATTGTTTGGATCAAGGAGAGCCTATAATCACTTCTCAAATCGAATTTCACTCAAAATTTTGCCTCAACAAACATTCAGGGCAAGTTCTAGACCATTGGCTCGGGACTTGGACTCACAATTCGATTTCTCACCACACACACTCAAGGATTGATAAAGACATAGAGTCGGGGGCCCACAACAACCTTATACATGATTGAGCACACAATAGTCCCGAAATACCACATGATGTTTGTTTGGTCAAAACAAGTGTCTCAAGGTCACTACTTTAACCATCCTAAACACAACCACTTGTCTTTAACCATGGGATCAAAGGCAAATGTGTTAGGCCCAAGTGAAGCTTTGCTTGAGGTACCCTTAACCATAAACTACTAAAAACAAGGGAAAAATCAAAAACGAACTCAAACCCTTAAGAAGGTTGTCACGCCATCCATCATCGGGAAGAGCCACCCGGTTCGCACAATACTCCACCATTGGAAAGAACCGTGGCATTAAGAAATCAAGGGTTTATTGAAAGCGCCAAAACCGAAACAAAAAGGCTGGAGCCTATCTACTAAGCTAAGAATGAAAAATTTGTATGAAAATAGAAAATAGAATGAATATTTACAATAGGGGATTAGAATATACAACGGGGGATGAATATATATACAAAAATGTAACTTTATATACAGACCAAAGAGAAGATAAAAAGTGCGATAAAAGTAACTAAATGTAAAGTTATATACAGACCAAATAAAAAAAATCATCAGAAACATAAACTAAGTCAACTAATATATACAATCATCCAGATAAAAAGTAGGGCGCACCCCCACAAATAAAAGCTGGCATTGGGGTAAACAAATAAGCATCAAGAAATCAAAAAGAAAGGATATAGGAGCTCCCTAAGCCTCGTCTGTCTGCATGGGAACATGAGTGGTCCCCTGGTCCTCTGTATGTACGGGAACCTCAGACTGGTTCCCGGTCTCCTGCTGTGCAGCTGCTGGGACTGGGGCCTGGACTTGTATGGGCTGAATAACTGGAACATCATGTGGCTGACTGGGGGAAACCTCCGGTGGGTCCTCCAACTGGATGATCGCCTCATCTGCACTAGGGAGCTTCCTCTTCTTCTTTGGAAGCCTCTATGTCTGCACCTTCTGTGGCTCTGCTACTGGTGCTGCTGCTGGGGTTGGATCCTCAAATAGCAAGTCTAAAGGCAACTGGTCTGCCTTCAGTTTGTCAACGTCCTCCCTCAGTGCCTTCACAGACTCCTTGGAAGCCCGTGTTTTGCGCAGCTTCTTGTGCTCCCTGGCAAGCTCCTTCAGGGCCTTGCCATGTGAATCCACTGCCTTAGCCAAGGTAGCTTAAGAATCGAGGATCTTTTGCTGGTTGGCAAGGATCTCCTTAAGTGAATCCTCGATAGACTGGGGCACCTGCACTGGCTGTGGTGCTGACTGAGCCGCAATGGTAGAAGTCAAGGTGGACAACTTGGATGAAGCAGTCGCCATCTAGTTGTTTAAGCTATGAAGTGTCTAGCTCAGCTGGTGGGATATGATAGGATATGCCCAAGAAGATGGAATCCCCGGGCTAGCTGAAGTCGAGGTGCCAGCAGAAGTGGAAGGTCCGGGAGGCATGTCAGCAACTGTGGAAGTAGGCTTAGTGGAGGGATCTAGCGCAACCGGCTTTTCAGACTGGCTGGTTGGGGCAGAAGCAGGCGGCTTGTAATTTTTGTCCTTGGGGTTGTCTGACCCCTTCAAACTGTACCATGAAAACAGAGCCACAAGTTTGACTTTTACATCAAAAGGTCTCTTCACCACCTCCAAGTCCTAGAATTACATAGTGAGGGTGCTGGGAAAAGGGTAGTTCCGGTCATGCTCAACCCCCACTGCAGAAATGATGCGGGACATCACATTGCCCATGTTGATAGGATATTCTGCCCTAATAGAAGTAACAAGAACAGCCCAGGCAAGTGGAATAGTTTGATCATGGGTAGTGGGTTTGAGCCAACTGCACACAAAAGTCAACCACCCTCTAGCCTCAAAGTTGAAAGTTCTCCGAAGTATTTTGGCCCTGCTTGCAACCACTCTGGAACCGTACCCGAGATTGCCAGGTATGAAGCTAACCATGGACGAACCTCCTCGCCCATTGCCAACTTTTCATTGTAAAGGGACTCATCTTCATCATTGAACCCTAGGTATTCATTTAGTGCCTTCCCGGTAAATACCACATTTTTGTTTCTCACTCTGGTCACCTTAGTGCCCTTCAAGATGTGGGCCACATTTCTATAGAACTCCTTGACCATATGCTCATTCGCCTTCACACAATTATCTTTAAAGAACTCCCAACCCACTCGAGCCTGAAACTATCTATATACATTGGGGTGTAGGGGTAGAAGGTCTCTGTCAATGAAACTCCTCTCAGGAATCAATTTCCGTGCCAACCACCATTCCCTAAACTTGTGGAACGCCACCTGGCTGACGAATCTATCCTCCCAAACAGTGGGATTCCTAGTCCGGTCAACACCCCCAACCTGCGGCACACCACCCCCGGTAACTCCCTATCTCCCTCATCACCTCTAGCACCCTCTCCAGATATTGATGCTATGGGAGAGGTAGAGCATTCATCCCCACTACATGCCGCTGAGCCCTCAGACGACCCAGAAGAAATGTTGATTGAGGCTCGAGCATCGAGGGAAGATGGGGGATTGTCTCTATGTATGGCGTTCTCCGGATATGGGATATATAGAGGGATTGAATTTGAAGAGATCTCTCGGGAGGGCTCGTACTCACTCCCCGAGGTGTCAAGGGCTCTATCAGCCGCTTTGATTGCTTTCCTTATGTCCTTTATGTTTTGTCTAGCCTGGGGAGTGAGTTTTACCATCCGTTGCTTCCCTCCCCGGGAGGAATTACCTCGGCCGGTTTGTTTGGCACCTTTACCTCGTTGTTTGACCATTATATGCAAGCATACACATCTAACATGGTTAGTATCAGCACAAGCAGTGAAATAAGTCTTGAAATTGAATTGCAGACAACAGGTTAAATGTTGCAGAAACAGTTGCAGAATTTGGCACCGCGGCCCGCAAAAACAGGAGTGCGGTCGCACTAGGGGCACCGCGGACCACGCAAAGGCGACCACGGTCCACATTGGGACAAGGCACTAGACAACATCTCTCTGATTCTCCCCACCGCGGAATGCACAAAAAGTAGTGCGTCCGCATTGGGGCACCGCGGACCGCATAAAAGCAACCGCGGTCCGCACTAAGGTGAGGTCTGTAACACTACCTCTCTGAATCCAACCACCGCGGCCCGCACAAAGAAGCACTGCGGCCTCGGTGGGCCAACACGGACTGCATAAAGTGCAATGCGGCCGCACTAGGCATAGCTTCAATTTCAGTCACTTGGGCACCACAGTCCGTGCAAAATGGTAATGCGGACCGCGTCAGGGCACCGCGGACCGCACAAAGGCGACCGCGGGCCGCGGAGAGTACTTTGAACAGGCACTAAGTTAGGGTTTAAGTTTTTGCTATTTTTGTTCATGTTTTCCACCCAACTTGTCCCTACTCATTACCTAGTTCACAAAGGTCTCTAAACACACAATATCCAACCATTACACTTTTCTAAGCTAACAAATGAAATAAAAACGGGAAGAAGAAGAGACTCTAGCTACTGGGCATGAAAAACAAAACGAAATTATAATATAAAACAAAGAAAGATGATGAAATGTTACCAGATTGTGATGATGAGAGGCAATTAATTAGGCTAAGCAAGAATTACTATCAAAAGAGAGAGTGAACAGTAGCTTTTAGGGGTCTGAGTGTTAAAATTTCGAAAAGTGTAAGCTGTCCCTTGGGCTCTATTTATAGAAAAACAGTGGGACCAGCCTTACCTACCAGCGCGACCACACAAAACCGACTGCGGACCGTGCTGGGTTTGTTTAAAATGAAGCTTGACCAGGCAACCTCCGCGGTCCGCACAAAACGGACCGCGGCCGTGGAGGTCCATCGCAGTCCGCACTAAATGGAATGCGGCCGCGGTGGCAAACTTCAGAGAGTACCACTTTTCACCATCACCAGTACGAACCACACAAAGTGCACTGCGGCCGCACTGGCAACCTTCAGAGGCTGTTCAACTTTATTCAAGCTATTTTGCACTGCATCAACTCAATCCCTGCAACACCTCACAATCAGTTAGCTCAAAAATCAAATCTACACTACCAAGAAAAACACAGAAATGACAAAAAGAAAAAGACATGGGTTGCCTCCCACAAAGCGCCTGATTTAACATCGCGGCACGACGCATGTTACCAGCACATTACTTTAGATAGAGAAGTGCCACCACGTTGCTATCATCAAATTTCCCAAGATAATGCTTAACCCGATGTCCGTTGACTCTGAATACTTCACCATTCTTGTTCTTTAGATCAAGAGCACCAAATGGGGTCACGAACACAACTTCAAACAACCGACTCCACTTTGACTTGAGCTTACCCGGAAACAGACATAACCGGGAATTGAACAAGAGAACCATATCTCCAACCTTGAACTCCTTACCTCGAACATATTTTTCGTGAAGGTACTTCATTTTGTCCTTGTACAAGGACGAGCTGGAGTAGGTATGGAATCTAAACTCATCAAGCTCATTAAGTTGTCCAACCCGCAGATTTGCCGCAACATCCCATTCTAAGTTCAACTTCCTCAAAGCGCACATGGCCTTGTGCTCTAATTTCACCAGAAGATGAAAAGCTTTCCCAAACACTAACCGGTACGGTGACATACCAATCAGAGTTTTGTAAGCCATCCGATAAGCCCAAAGAGCATCATCCAACTTTTTCGACCAATCGGTCCTATTAGCATTGACAGTTTTAGACAAGATACTCTTAATTTCTCTGTTGGAGACTTCCACTTGGCCACTAGCTTGAGGATGATAGGGGGTCGAAACCTTATGATTGACACCATACTTAGAAAGTAACGTGTTGAAAGCCTTGTTGCAAAAGTGGGATCCCCCATCACTGATGATAGCACGAGGAGTGCCGAACCTTGTGAAGATACTCTTTTTAAAAAATGCCACAACACTCCGGGCTTCATTGTTGGGCAAAGCCACGGCTTCAACCTATTTTGAGACATAGTCCACCGCCACGAGAATGTAAGTGTTCCCACAAGAGCTTACAAAAGGACCCATGAAATCGATGCCCTAAACATAAAAAATATCCACTTCGAGAATTGTATTGAGGGGAATCTCATCCCTTTTAGAAATTCCGCCGGCTCTTTGGCACTTATCACATCTCTTCACCAAATCGCCCGCATCTTTAAACAAGGTAGGCCAGTAAAATCCGCAATTAAGCACTTTAGAAGCCATTCTCGCCCCACCATGATGACCACCATAGGGAGAGGAATGGCAAGCCTCCAAAATACCCAATTGTTCCTCCTCCGGGACATATTGTCGAATCACACTATCCGTGCAAATCTTGAACAAGTATGACTCATCCCAATAGAAATCCAAACTATCCCACTTGAGCTTCTTCCTTTGGTTAGAAGAGAGCTCACACAGGATTATTCCGGTCATAAGGTAATTGGAAACATCGGCAAACCATGGCATATCCTTCATTGACACCGCAAGGAGTTGTTCGTCGGGGAATGAATCATTGATCTCAAGGCCGTCACAAGGCCTCCCCTCCTCCTCTAAACGGGACAAGTGGTCCGTCACTTGATTCTCACTACCCTTCCGGTCAACAATTTCTAGATCAAACTCTTGAAGAAGTAACACCCATCTCATCAATCTCGCCTTGGAGTCTTTCTTGGTCATCAAATACCTAAGGGCGGCATGATCGGTGTGCACTATAACTTTGGCCCCCATAAGATAAGGTCGAAAATTTTCCATAGCAAACACAATGGCCAAAAATTCTTTCTCGGTGACTGTATAGTTTCTTTGAGCCTCATTCATGGTCTTTCTTGCATAGTACACCGGATGAAACATCTTGTTGATTCTTTGGCCCAAAACAGCTCCAACCGCAATGTCACTAGCATCACACATGAGCTCAAAAGGCAATCTCCACTTTGGTGAGGTAATGATGGGGGTAGAAGTCAACTTGAGCTTAAGAAGCTCGAATGCGTGCATACAATTCTCATCGAACAAGAACTTTGCATCTTTCTCTAGCAACTTACACAACGGATGTACCACTTTAGAAATATCCTTTATGAACCTCCGGTAGAAACCCGCGTGCCCAAGGAAACTCCTCACCCCTTTGACAGAAGTAGGGGGAGGGAGCCTCGAAATAACATCAATCTTGGCCTTATCAACTTTAATTCCTCGCTTCGAGATCTTGTGACCCAACACTATACCTTCTTCTACCATAAAATGGCACTTTTCCCAATTGAGAACAAGGTTGGTGTCTTCACATCGGGCCAACACTCTATCCAAGTTTACCAAGCACTCCTCAAAAGAATCCCCAACCACGCTGAAATCATCCATGAAGACCTCCAAGATATCCTCCAGCATGTTGGTGAAAATAGCCAACATGCAACGTTGGAAGGTCACCAGAGCATTACACAATCCAAATGGCATTCTAGAGAAAACGAATGTGCCATAAGGACATGTAAAAGTGGTCTTCTCTTGGTCCTCCGGGGCAATTAAAATTTGATTATACCCCGAGTAACCATCCAAAAAACAATAGAAAGCCCGACCCGCAAGACGATCAAGCATTTGGTCAAGGAATGGCAATGGGAAATGATCTTTTCTAGTCACTTTGTTCAGCTTCCGGTAATCTATACAAACTCTCCATCCGGTGACCGTTTTAGTAGGAATGAGCTTATTGTTGTCATTGGTCACCACGGTCATACCACCCTTATTCGGCACACATTGCACCGGAGAAGTCCACGAACTGTGGATAAACTACTCCAACATCTAACCATTTGATAACCTCTTTCTTCACCACCTCTTTCATCGCCTCATTTGGTCTTCTTTGATGCTCCAAGGAAGACTTTGCAGCCTCCTCCAAGATGATTTTGTGCATGCAAAATGCGGGCCTTATTCACCGAATACCAGCTAGAGTCCATCCGATTGCCCTTTTCCGCTTTTGAAGAACCTCCAAGGTGGCCTCAACCTGCATGTTAGTAAGTCAAGAAGAAAGAAAAACAGGTAAAGGAGAATTTGAACCCAAGAATTCATACCTGAGGTGTAGAGGAAGTGGCTTCAACTCCAATACCGGTGGCTCCTCAATCGATAGCTTTGTTGGTGGAGTTTTGCGGTTTTCAAGATCCAAGGATAGCCTCCTAGGCTCATATGAATATGAACCCATACCATGCAATGCATTCACGCACTCCACTCTACTAGCATCATCATTGACATCTATATTAAGAAGCACAGCCTCAAGGGGATCTTCAACATGGATCATGGAACTTGTGTCATCCACTATCACAGTTGTGACAATGTACACAAATGAACACACCTCCGTGCTATTGGGTTGTCTCATTCATTTGCAAACATGGAATACCACCTTCTCATCCCCCATTCGGAAAGTCAACTCACCCGCTTCAACATCAACCAATGCCTTCCCCGTAGCTAGGAAAGGCCTACCAAGAATAATCGGCACTTCAAAGTCCACCTCACAATCCAATATGACAAAGTCGGCCGACAGTATAAACTTATCCACCTGGACAAGTACATCATCGATTATGCCCAAAGGTCGCTTCATCGATAGATCCGCCATTTGAAGTCTCATTGAGGTGGGTCAAGGTTGTCCAATTCCTAAAGTCTTGAAGATCGAGTACGTCATCAAATTTATGCTAGCCCCCAAGTCACAAAGGACCATGGCAAAAGCCGCACTTCTGATAGTACAAGGGATAGTAAAAGCTCTAGGATCATCAAGCTTGGGTGCCATTGAATGCACTATGGCACTCACTTGATGAGTCATTTTAATTGTTTCACACTCCATCAACCTCTTCTTTGTTACCAAATCTTTCATGAACTTAGTGTACACCGGCATTTGCTCAAGCGCCTCCACCAAAGGCATATTGATTGTGAGGCTCTTCATCATGTCAATGAACTTTTGAATTGATTGTCACTCTTTTTCTTTGCTAACCGTTGAGGATAAGGTGGAGGTGGCCCAGGCAAAGGTGCCTTGGACTTTTGTACAACCGGCTCGGGCATGTCAATCACGTGTTCCCTAGACGGGTTCATGACATCTTGAGTCTCTACATCGGCTTCATCATCAATATCAATCCGCACATCATTGTTCACATTTTGATTAACCACATCATCAAAAATCAAAGGTACATCATCATCCCGCAATTCAACATCTTCTTCCATAATTTGCTTTTGCTTTGAGGCATTCACATCACCACCTCTCCCACTTCTTGTTGTAAATGCCATCACATGATTATTATTCCCACCCTTCAGGTTCACTACCGTATCACTCAGTAGCACACCCTTGGGACGAGAATTCAACGCTTGAGAGATTTGGCCTAATTGCACCTCCAAGTTCCGAATAGATGTATTATGAGAAGCTAATTGGGCATCAGAATCTTGGTTCTTTTTCATCGTTTGCTCGAACATGCTTTCAATTCTCCCCATATCACTCCCGGAGGAACTCCGACCTTGAGAAGCAAAGGGGGGTAGATTGTTCGATTGTTGGTACATGGGGGGCCTTTGAAAGCCTTGCCCCGGGTTGCCTTGGTTAACGCTATTGTTCCACCCTCCTTTATTGTTATTGTTGCCCCAATTATTGTTATTACCATTCCATTTCCCCTGGATTCTTTGATTACCCCAATTGTGATTTTGGTTGTTATTATTCCAATTGCCACCACCTTGTTGTTGATTATTGTTATTCCAATTACCTTCGCCTTGTTGTTGATTGCCCCAATTTCCTTGAGAATGCCATTGTTGATTCAAAGAGTTGCCTATATTCCCTTGGTATTTATTGACATATTGGACCTCTTCGCTTTGGTCATCATAACACTCATTGAATAACCACCACCATCATTGTTGTTGTCATATTGTTCACAATTACCTTGAGGATGTTGCCCTCTTTGCCTCCTTTTTAACATAGAAACACCTTCCATTGCATTGACTTGGCGCGGGTTTTGGACTTGTTGCAATTGCGCCTTTGCCAATTGATTCATAGTTGTTGTAAGCTCGACAATAGCTTGGTCATGATCGTGCAATTCCTTGTGCAAATGGATGACCGTAGGGTCACCTTGGGGCACATTTTCTCGGCTTTGCCATGCCGAAAAGGTGTCGGCCATTTCATCAAGTACATCACATGCCTCTTGGTAAGAAAGTTTCATAAAGTTCCCTCCAGACAATTGGTTCACAATGCATTGATTCGTGGTGTTGATGCCCCGATAAAAGGTTTGTTGAATCATAGCCTCGGTCATGTCGTTATTAGGGCACTCTTTCACCATTGTTCTATATCTTTCCCATATCTCGTGCAAAGGTTCCGTTGGCTCTTGCTTGAAGGGTAGAATTTCATCCCGAAGAGCCGCCATATGACTTGGAGAAAAGAACTTGGCAATAAATTTGTCTGCCAATTCATCCCATGTTGTAATAGAATGATTGGGGAGCCTTTCTAACCAATCCAATGCTTTACCCCGAAGAGAGAACGAGAAAAGCCTCAATCTCAATGCATCCTCGGATACATTTGTCTGCTTGCTACCCCAGCATGTATCCACGAACCCCTTCAAGTGCTTGTAGGAAATTTGATTGGAGGAGCCCGTGAAATACCCTCTTTACTCGAGCAAGGTCAACATAACATTTGTGATTTGAAAGTTCCCCACCCGGATTCGTGGAGGAACAATCGCACTGGCGTATCCTTGATTTGGCAAAACTTTGGGAGCCACTCTCGACAGTTGTGGAGGAGGGTCTTGAATATTGTTGTTCTCATTTTCATTTATATTGGCATTTCGGCCCCTCCATGGAACTTAAGGTAAGAACTCATCTTGTTCTAGATTCTCTACGTCCTCCCCCGGTATCACGTTGCCAGGAGGGTCATTTGCATTAAGAGCCATTTGTACCTGAGTGATCGACACAAACAAAATTAGTAAACAAGAAGGAAAGAGAAGTAAAACACAAAACTAAATAAACAGATAGTCAACACCGTAAGCTCCACGGCAAGCGCACCAAAAGTGATCACTGCCAACTCAACGCTACACTAAGGTAGGAAAAGCAGGTTGCAATAGCTTTTACCCGATATGAAGGTCGGGGTCGAATTCCTCAGGGAGCTAGTAGTAGAGTTGGATTGTTTGTCTATCCTAGAGATGTGTTTGTACTCCTAATGTCACTTCAAACATTTTTGGGTTTTCAAATTATAACTATTTTTGTAAAACTATTGATTAACACTAAATTATGCTACGAGAATATTGCTAAGTTGTATCTAATGGGAAGAATGGCACCAGGGTCGTGACACTACCTAGGTGGCTAATTGACGGGTAGAAGTTTCTAAGGTTAGATTGACATAATTGGGGCTTATGCTATAACCGTTGCACAATTTTACCCACTCTCACACCTCTCGGTAGAGAAAGTGACTTTGCCCAACTGACTCTCTTGAGACCAAATGGGTAGGCAAATTAGACAAAGCAACTAGGGTTCAAGTAGGGTAATTACTCTCTCGAGGTTTAACCTGTTAATTAGGACTATCATTTCTCATGAGTCTATCCCAATTCCTTGTTGGGTCAATTTTGGGGTTATAGACTCTCTTTCTCAAGAAGATTTAAACCCACAAAGCTTGAATCAGTGTTTGCAACCACCAATCCTAGATTAAAACATAAAATCAACCCAAATAGCAAACACTCATAGTCAATCTAACACTAGATGGCAACACCCATCAATTACCCACACTAGGGTTGAGCCACAACCCTAGCTAATGGGTTTAGCTACTCATGCTAGATAAAGAAATTGAAGAAATAGATGAAGAACTAAGCATATTAATTAATTGCTAAAATTAAATTACAAGAATCTATCGTAAATGTAAAGCAAAAGTGCCAAAAATGGCTACAAAATATGTTCTCACGAGCGCAGCTTTCCACTGATGTCTCTGATTACCTAAAAAATGGTAAAATGTTCTATTTATACTAGGCTGGAAAAACTAGACAAAAATACCCCTGCGGGGTCAGTGCTGGCCGCATTAAATGGACCGCGGCCGCACTGGGCTCACTCCTACTTCTCTGAACTTGTACTCCACGGACCGCGAGATGTGTACTGCGGCCGCGCTTCTTCTAGTCCTGATTCACCAACTCTTTGAACCACCTAGTGCGGCCGCATTCCACTTTGCGCGGTCCCCACTAGGCCTTCTTTTCTTAATATTTCCAGGTTTCACTCCTTTTTGAGCCGATCTTTGACATTTCGTCACTTTGTCGATCAAACATGTGATCAAGCACAACTTGTGAGCCTTTTAGGACTATTTTGTAACAATATATGATCAAAGCATAGGCAAGTAGGGGCATAAAACATGTTAAAATCCTAACTTATCAATGATCCAAACATGAAAGTTGTTGCCCTTTGTGTCTAGTTTTCAGAAATGTAAATTATTTAGCATTTCGATCTGTGTACAAAAAGTTAAGGTAGTTATTACAGGCTATCCGGGGAGAGTTTGAAAATCTCTGCTGTACAGGGCTGACTTTGGAAGCTTATATCTCGCAATATATAATGACTCAGGAAATAAGCAACCTATGAAATTATAACCCTTGGTGTCTAGTGTTCAGAACATCAAACCATTTGCCATTTGGAGTTGTGTGTAAAACGTTATGGAAAATATACTTAAGGCTGTCGTGAATGAGTTTGGAAATCGCTGACGAGGAATTTGCTCATAGCGAACGCGAGAGGAGAGGAGAGTTGCGAACGCGAAGAACAAACCCCTGGGCAGCAGAATAAAGTCCAAATTCGTTCCATTCTTCTATTTTTGGACCAATGAAGCTTGGGTGGGGCGATTATTTGAGGGAGTTTCGGAGAAAACAACGGGGTAAGTGTTCTTAACACATTTTTTGATAGATTACTCGAATCCATCGTTGTTTTTAACATTTAATTGGTGATTTTAAGTTGGAAAAGTTTGAAAACCCTCTTGGATAAATTTGAGGATTTGAGGGTAGAAATGTTATCGGAATTTAGTAATTTTGGTATGATTAGACTCGTGGTTGAATGAATTTGTGAGTTTCGTCAGATTTCGAGACGTGGGCCCCACAGACGATTTTTAGTTAAATTTCGGATTTTGTGGAAAAATTAGTATTTTCAAATGAAATAAATTCCTATAATTAGTATTGACTGAATTGAATTAACTGTGGCTAGATTCGGGTCGATTAGAGGCCGATTCAAGGGGCAAAGGCATTTCAGAGTAGGATTTTGGTCGGATTGAGGTGAGTAATGATTGTAAATGTTGTCTTGAGGGTATGAAACCTCGGATTGCACATCGTTGTGCTATATTGAGGTAACACACATGCTAGATGACGAGCGTGGGATCATGCACTGTTGGGGATTGTGACTTAGTCCATCCCGAATGATTGTTTTACCTCGTATTTGACTGAAAACTGTTTGCTATCATCATGTTTTGGGTTGAATGCCTTATTTGGGATTTGTGCTAACTATTTCAATGCTTAGGGGATTTTTACTGATATTTTCTCATTGTTTTGACTTTATGCTTGAACTCAGTCATGCTATATTCTATTGTTTTCATAACTCAGCCATGTTTACTCTACTTTAACACTTAAAATGATATTTTGGACTGAGCATCATGTTTTACCGTTGCCCGAGTGGCTTGTTAGATTCATACGTAGTAAGGCTGAGGGCCTATGTTGTGAGGAAACACCTGACTATGATTATGAAGCCGAGGGCCTGAGAGTTGTACACCACGAGGTGGTTTGTTAATGTGAGGCCGAGAGCCTATGTGATTATGCCACGAGATGGCTTGATATTGCGCTTGGGCCGTAAGGGACCCCTCTAGTAGTCTGCACACCCCTAGTGAACGCGGGTACTCGTTGTGATATGAGATATAGCCCGAGGGGCTGGTGATTGTTCCATGATATTGCTCGATGGGCGGATTCTTATGTGTTTATTTGTTCTAGCTGCTTGCATATAATTGCTTAACTGTTAAAAAGGCATTTCTAAAGAAGCTTAAACTGAACTAAAGTGACTTTACATATTTCCACTATTTCATTGTTTTTACTAGCTTTTTCTTCTTCTTTATAGCCTGTTGACGTGCCTTTACGTGATTTCTGATCGCATAGTCTTTATTTATTATTATTACTCTCAGAGTAATCATATTACTCCTTGCACCTTGTGTGTAGATTCAGGTATTTCTGAACCCGGTAGCGGGTATTGGTTGATTAGAGGCAAAGTCATCGGAGTTTAGCAAGGTAGCTGCCCGACGTTCACATCACTGTTTTCTCCCTCTTGATTTCATTAGACTGTATTTAGTACATTTTCATACTTTCAGTTGTATTTAGACCTTAGTAGATGCTCGTGACTTGTGACACCCCGATGTCGGGCTGTATCTATTTCCGCACTTGTTTTATTTCGCTAAATTTTTGGGATTTATTCTTATAAATGACTTGAGTTGACTTATTAAATTTTTTAAAAATGAATTTGGGAATTATGTCATCTGGCCTTGTCTTCACGAGAGGCACCATCACGACTGAGTCCGATTTGGGGTCGTGACAATTTGGTATCATAGACTAGGTTTCGTAGGTCACACGAGTCATGAGAAAGTTTAGTAGAGTCTCGCGGATCGGTACAGAGACGTCTGTACTTATCCTCGGGAGGCTGCAAAACCTTTAGGAAAAACTTCACATTCTTGAACTCCTATCGTGCGTCCTTAATTCACCTTGAAATGTAACTCCTTGAATTCCTTCCACGCATTCATATGCGCGCATGAGCGCTCAGTATCAGATGTACATCGATGGCTTGTGATTCCCTGGTCGAGGGGCGAGAGGTGATCTCTGTGTGTTGATGTTGGGCCAGTCTGGAGGAATTGAGGCCGGGTTTTTGCCTATAGCTGGAGCACTGAGGCGTTGATTGTGTGAGCATGTGCTTTTGGATTTGTATGTCCGATAGTGTCCCTATTAGTGGGAGTGATGACTTGATAGCTACGTGATGAGTATGATGTGACTACGAGATGTGTACACATGATTTGGACAAGACAAGAATAGTTTGCTTGGGGGTAGTAAGAACTATCCGGTGCTTGATTTCCATCGTGATTTGATGTACAGCTCAAATTGTGGGCGTGTTGAAGGACCTTTTCATGTTTCCTAGTTGGGAAGTGAAGTAGATTTCACATTGTGATACGAGTTCAGACTTAGGAAGATTAGTGACTACGTAATGTTTATGACGGTGGAAGGGTATAAAGAGATGTTAGTTTGAGGCGATACAGGTGGATTATCTCCTGCGGAGTGTTCTGAAGTTTGTTTGATCCTTTATGTTGTTTATTGGAAAATCTCTATTACTAGTGAAATATATGTGTTGCAATTTGAATATGGGTCGCCTAAGAAAGTGGGCTTGACTGTTACGATGGTGAATGCGAGATTTGCAGAAGATTTGAAGTATTAGATGGTCTGTGTTGCACGAGCTTATAAAGGATTGATTTTAATCTACTGTGGTATTATGATAGTAATAGAGTATATGCATCATGAGTTATTGTGTGTTTTGATCTATGGCTTAGATCTAAGTGGGGGAGTCTGCTATTGATTAGTTGATTACACGGTCATGTGCTATGTTGGTTCCAGTTTGAGGCGTACTGGTGAATCAGTTATGGCTTAAGGAGGTTGAGACCGAGGATGGCTCGAGTAAAGGAAATTTCAATAAAGGTTATGTTATGATTTATGAGTGTATGAGGATCATGGAATGCCTTGAGTTGTTATTGGTAAAGGATGTACAGTGCATAGAACAGGAAGTTGCTTGGTTGCATTAAGGTGAGGTTACATTCTGCGGTGTCGGAGTGCTAATGGAGCATAGGTTGTCCGGTTCGTTTGATCGGTCTAATTGTGGTTTGAGTGGAGTGGGTGACTTTCGAGAATGGTTCTAATGGGTTCAAGATTTTACATGTAATAATTGGAGATTTTCAAGTTGTATATTTGGCTAGAAATTGAGGTTTGCAATGGAGGATGTCAAGACTCGTGGTATTTCTATATCATTATGGGATTCTATATATATCAGTATCAAGAAGGTGAAGGTAATGGCTTTGGGTTCGCGGGGAGTCACTTCCGGGTAGGTATTTTGAATGCAATGCATTTGGGAATATTTAAGAGGGTATTCAGCGGCCTATGAGCCTTAGACGGTGTGGTTTTATGCTTGGGTCTCGTGTGGTGAGTCTAGGGTTAAGGAATTTTGGTGTTATAGAAAGAAGAAGTATCAAGTTGAACGTAAATCAGAAGGAACTAGGATAGATGGGATAGCTGGGTAGTAGGCCGGATTGGCATATTAAGGATATTATTAGTTCTTTGGATGCTTACGAGGTAATGAGTTTCTGCAGGTGTCGCACGACAATTCTCTTAGATTTTAGTGGCATGTGTAGCTTGGTTGAGTTAGAAGGATTCAGTCCTGATGGTTTAGTTTTGTGCAAATGGGATTCGGAGAGTCCTTGATGGTTTCTACCATGGTTAGAGATGCATATTTTTCTACGAGCATGAGGAGTATGGGATGCATAGTGATTTTCTTCCAGATGGGATCAATGGAAAGTTTTTGGCTAGTTGAGTATGTAGTTGCTTGTGGCTTGAAATGGATATGAAGTTCTCATGGTTATCCTAGGATGGAATGGTATATGTGGTATGTTGTGTAGGACTGAAATTTGTATGTGTAAGGTCACAGTTTAGTTCTGAAAGGAAGGTCGTAAATTCTTTGGCAGCACTGGCAGTTTCAGAAGATTAGGGAAATGATATTAGTAATTGGGGTGACTTGATGAAGGTATACATTTTTTAGAAAAGGGCAATGTGTTTGAGTTAAGGATACTTCCTTAGTATTGCGGCACTCTCGTGTTGGATCGACTACTGATATTCAATTTTGTCTGGTGACACAGAAGAATTTTAGAAGTATTCCTCGTGTGATGATCGTGTAAATGATGAAGTGTGAACATTCTGGCGGCGGAGTCGAGATCAGAGATGGTGATCCGTATGTTCTATGGATTGGGAGACTGAGAGTTCTCGTGAGTAGATTGTTTCGTGGTTATGAACTGTGAGGAAAAAAATGTAGCCGAGGTTGGCCAGAGTTAGTATATGTTGTGATTCAGTCATTGTAGACTTTCGGAGGGTATTTAACTGTTGTGGGTGACCAGAGTTGATTTAGGGTTCAGTGGTAGGTCTGTATAGATGTGTGTTCTGCACCGTGTCGGATTTGTTGACTCCGAATTTCTATTGTTGAGGGATGTGCCAATTGAGTGTTATTGAGCTTATTTGTGTTCTGGAATTATCTACGAGTTACCCTTCTGTGTGACGAGGAGTTGTGATTGTTGGTTATATGCACATACAGTGCGGTTCTATTGGGGTCTTATAGCAGAATTTAAGCAGAAAGAGTATTGGGTGTTGCTTGTTGGATGGTGTATTGGTTATGTTCTTTCGGGTTTCATGTGGTGTTATGTCATTTGCCTCTCCATGCTTATGGTGATTCACTTTTGGTACTAGACATCAATAGCGCGTGGTTGGTGATTCTGAGCATGGTGACTTGAGGTGATTCATGTGGACTAGTGTTTGAAAAGGGTCGCGCATTGTAGTGAAACTATGTGGAGGAATGATATTTTGGGTTAGATTCGCGTGTTCTAGTTTCACGGTGTGTGATGGGTTCTTAGCATTGTGTTGTGGCAGTACTAGTGAGCTTGCGGTACAACTCTCTCATTTGAGTTATTTTCCATGATTTGAGGACATGTGGACTATTGCTTATTGATTTAACTGTTAAAACGACATTTCTAAGAAGCTTAAACTGAACTAAAGTGACTTTACTTATTTCCACTGTTTCATTATTTTTACTAGCTTTTACTGCTTCTTTATAGCCTGTTGACGTGCCTTTACGTGATTTCTTATCGCTCAGTCTTCATTTAATATTATTACTTACTAAGATAGAGTACTCACATTACTCCCTGCACCTTGTGTGTAGATTCAGGTATTTCTGAACCCGGTAGCGATTATTGGTTGATCAGAGGCAGAGTCATCAGAGTTTAGCAAGGTAGCTGCCCGACGTTGTTGCACTGCTTTTCTCCCTCTTCATTTCATTAGACTGTTTTTATTACATTTTCAGTTGTATTTATACCTTAGTAGATACTCGTGACTTGTGACACCCCGATGTCAGGCTGTATCTATTTCCGCACTTGTTCTATTTCGCTAAATTTTTGGGATTTATTCTTATAAATGACTTGAATTGACTTTTTAAAATTGTTAAAAATGAATTTGGGAATTGTGTCGCTGGCCTTGTCTTCACGAGAGGTGCCATCACTATCGGGTCCAGTTTGGAGTCATGACAGACTTAATCGTTATCATTCTCCAAAATGGGTCGATTTAAAATCGGGCCTGAAAAGTAAAGCATTAATATCTCAATTTTGCATACTTAATACTTTTGCATACATAGTCACCTTTAGCATTACAAGCATATAAAATTCGAATGGAAAATTCATCAAGGTACTGCCATCTGAACAATCAATCATCAATTATCAGTATTGAACCAATCCGTACTTTCATTTTTTGATAAGAACGAAAATAATAAACAAAATTGTAGTGAGGCGAATTTGTGAATGAAAGAGTCAGAAGTGAGTTAGCTTCTAGAAAAGCAAAAATTGGCTCAAGAAAGAGAGAACAAATTATTTTTCAGAAAAAAAAGAACACCCACTTAGAACTGCAACAAATCCGTACTATGATACCATTTTTAGGTGAATAGGTGAAAATTCATCTCAAGTTTTACTAGATATGATCAGCTCAAAGGCGTCAATCAACTGAGAAGCAGATGAATCAACCAAAAAAAGGTGTCAAATAACATCTCAGTTGTCCCTCCAAAATCCTAGCGGTACAACAACAGAAAATTCATGGCGAAATCAACCTTCAATAGCTTTGAAATCCAGAAAAAAGTCCCCGAAATCTCATTCTTAGATCTCGTTTTTTAGTTTTAGATTTCAAAATTCTCTTATAATCCGTGGAGGCGTGTGAATGGATTCCCGCTTGAATGTGAATATCTGTGAGTCTATGAGTGTGGGTGAGTGAGATGAGATGCAAGTGAGGAGAGTGAGTGAGGAGAGTGAGATGGAAGATGGAAGATGGAGGGGATGCTCGTTCTTTTTCTGTTCAAGAACGCCGCTCCTAGGTCTTTCTAAAATGGAGGTGTTTTATCCTTGTCTTTTGTCTAAGATATCTAGGTTTTTAAATTAAAGGATAAGGGGTTTGGGCAGGTTAGAGAGGCGGGCTGGGCATTATTTAGGGAATTGGGCCATGCAAACATATCCGAAATTAGACCCAAAAATAGCTTAATCCTCTTTTCTTTCTTTCTTTGTTTTCTTTTTCTTCTTCTTTAATTTTAAAAATACTAATTAAATTAATTAAGACCTAAATTAATCTATTTTTGTAGAAATTAAAATTCTTTATCTATTTCTAACATTAAACAACTAATTGACTTAAAATTAAAGAAAAATACTAATTTTAAAAACTAAAATCTAAATATGTAAAAATGACCACTTTTGTGATTTTTTTCCTTAATAATGCAATTAACTCAATGTAATTAATTTCTAAATGCAAATTGAACCTAAGATGGCATGAAATTAAAATGTGACAATTTTTTATGATTTTAAAATATTAAACATGCATGAAATGCAACTAAATAAAGAAGAACTTCTAAAAATCAATTAAAATTATTTTGGATTTATTTTTAGGAGTTATTTTCATGTACGACAAAAATTAGGTGCTCACAATTATAGAGGCAATGCTTAGCCTCATACAAAAAATGGAATGCTTAGTCTCATTCAAGGAAAGACAGTGCTTAGCCTAATGCAATTGCGGAGGCAATGCTTAGCCTCATTGTCACCACCCAATTTCCCCTCCGTTAGGTTTCATGGTGGCACCTAGTATTAGGGACTAGTTAAGCCTAACATCTACTGAATATCAACCATAATGAAGAAAGTCTAATAGTTTTAAATAGAATCTTTATGAAATTTACATCTTCCCAAAACCGGTGGTATAAGTCATAAACTCTACAGAGTTTTGCTACAACTTCTAAACACAACTGTATGGAAATAAGTACAACACTGTGAATACAAAATAGGAAGGTGACTCCGAAGCCTGCGAATACAGCAACAGCTTTACCTCGAGTCTCCACAGCAACGACCAACACAACTACTAACAAACAATACCACAACGGTGCCCAGTAAGTATCAATACTAACCTCGATGGAGTAGTGACGAGGAACTATCAAGACACCTACTGGTCTAATAAATTGAACAAGTATAAGTACAGAAACAACAGAACATGATAACTATATAAAGACTCGCGATATAGCTAACAATACAGAAATTTGCAATAAGGAAGGAAAATAGCAAGTAACAGCGGAACACCATAATAAGAACATATAAAGTGAAGAGGAATATAACCCAAATCCGAAATCACAAATACAGTAAAGACAAGTCATAGTGTAGAACTACGGTAGTTTTCACATTAGGTCTTAGTCACAAACTTCAACCAATTAGTCAGATCCTTCGAGTGATAAAAATTATTTCAAAATATACTTTCTTCAAATAAATATTTTTCAAAAATAGTTCTTTCAAAACAAATGCCTTTCAAATATAATCTTTTCAAATAAATATCCCTCGAATATAAGTCACCCCATGACACCTCATCTCATGATCATACCATACGGGTCCCAATACCTGAACCCTAACACTTGGCATCCCGTGCCCTCATCACACCTCATAATCATACTGACAACTCACGTGCCAAATAGAGTCATTTTCACACGGAAGGCAAATAAACAAGGGTGTGTGTCCATACACAGCAATATCAAGAACCCTCCTATCCGATAAGGGTGCTTAGCTACGTGTATGCTTGTGCAAGTGTCCTAACATAGTTCATACTAGCTAGTAAGTATAAGGACAAGAACGAACATCACATATAATATTTACACAGGGATAGGATCAAAGAAAACAATAGCTTAGAACACAGTGATAATAACAGGGTATCTCCCAGGATACCATCCCATAGTCCCAAATGTAAATATGCAGGGGGATCTCCCAGAATACCATTCCATAGTCCCAAATTAAATATGCATTAGGGGGATCTACCGGGATACCATCCCGTAGTCCCAAACGTAAATGTGCAGGGGGGGTCTACCGGAGTACCGTTCCGTAGTCCCAAAGTAAATATGCACAACAGGGGGATCTATCGGGATACCATCCCGTAGTCCCAAACGTAAATATGCATCACAACCAATAGAGATAACAATTACAACATGACAGAAACTCATACATCACCACAACACGTACAACAACAACAATGACAATAATACAAGGTATGACAAGTAAATAAACTCAAGAACCGTAAATCACAAAGAAACGGTAGAACCAATTCACAAGGAATAACCACAGAAAAGAATGCTAGCACAGAGGGAATGGTTTAGCAAAGGGAAAACTAACATGTAGCAATAATCCCACAATATACAAGTCAATAACAAGGAAATCAACACGAGTCAAGTAGTCCCAAATAAAGGCAAGTCAACAAAGATATATGTTATCTAAACCCCTTTTAAGGTTGGAAAGATGATCTTAGCGTCACTTAAGACTAAACGATTTCAGGAGGGATAATAATAATTCTCAAATAAGAAAAGCAGCTAGGAAGATAGCATGACAATAGGAGAGGTGCAATTCTTCAGTTAAATCAATTAGGAGTCAATTAGGCAATAAGAGTGAATCATGAAACAATTAATTTCAATTAAGCATGTAGAGGTGAAACTAGTAAATATGAAACTTAGTCATATCAAGAATAACTTCATACATAGCGAATATAAGGACCTACGAACCCTAAAAGGCCAATTTCCCACAAATAAGTCAGAGTACGCACTCGCCACCTCGCGTACACGAATTCCAATCAACATAGAAGACTCAAATCCTAAGGGAAAGTCCCCCACACAATATTAGGCAAGATACTTACCTCAAAGACGACAAACCAATACTCTAAAATGCACTTCTCCGGTAAAAAGACCTCCAAACGACTCAAATCTAACCAAATTAACTTCAAAGCACAAATAAAACTCATAAGAAACTATTCCAGATCATAAAGTCTCAATCTTTAACAAAATCCAAAAATCGATCCAAAAGTTGACACTGGGCCCGCACCTTGGAACCCGACAAATCTTACAAAAACTGAATACCCATTCCGATACGATTTCAACCATACAAAAGTTATCAAATTCCGATATCATTTGATCCCTCAAATCATGAGTTTTCATTTGGAAAACTTTCTTCAAAAACCAACCATTTTCTCAACTCAAAACACAAATCAAATGATAGAAATGAAGATAAAATCATGGAATATATTAGATACTAGGTGAGGAACATTTACCCAATCGATTTGTTTGAAAAATCTAGAAAGAAGCTCCCAAAATCGAAGTCCAAAACTCAAATATGAAGAAACTGGCCAAACCCTCGATTTAAATGACTCAGCCAGGATTTCCGCATCTGCGGTCCAGAAAACGCATCTACGGGACCGCATTTGCGAGAAAGGGTCCGCATCTGCGAACTCAGCTACTAGGCCAGGGACCGCATCTGCGGATATACAGCCGCATCAGCAGCACCACAAAAGCGAAAGGGGAAATCGCAGGAGCGAGATTTCTCCACAGGTGCGATCGCAGGACCGTAGAAGCGAACAAGCTCCCAAGCCTCCATAACCGCAGAAGCGAGCAAGCTCCCAGGCCTCCATAACCGCAGAAGCGGCCGGGCTTACAAAGAAGCGAAGCCGCACCTGCGCTCCAAGGTCGCAGATGCAAAAACACCAGAAATTAGACATGTTCCAAAACCATGCAAAACATCCAGAACTCATCTAAAAACACACCGAAGGTCCCCAGTGTATTGGTCAAAATCTGACCACCACGACCAAGTTGCCCAACACCCCGCCTCAGTAACTGGGCAGTGAACGTCAATAGTTCCCACTCCATTTTCCTACTGTGACCTCAGACAAGTCGAAAAGAGTAATGCCTAAAAATAAAAGGAACACGACCGGGACACACTAGCGACAAGAAAGTGTCGAGTCAAGCAAAAGGTATAGTGGCCGCAACTATATATAGACAGAAAGGGATCTAGAAAAGGGGACTTTTTCCCCATTTTCTTCGAGGGAAAAGGAAGAGAAAAAGCTCCTCTCTTGTATCCTAGAAAATGGGGAAATGACCTCGAAGATTACACGTAAATCCACTTTCTCATCAATTGATGAAAAGGAAAAAGTTTAATCTTAATAAGATCAATCATGCCTCTCTCATCTCATGTGAAATCATTGTCATCAACATTTCGATCCAGAATTAATTATATTTGGCTAAGATTTTTCCCTTCATCTTTGATTGATTTGCTCAAAAAGGTCTTAACATCTTTTGAGTCAAATAATTTGGCGCCGTCTGTGGGGATTTCTTAGTGAAAATTCCCTAGTTTCTCCCAGATAAAAACCAAGAAATACAATCACTCACCAAAAGGATCGCGGACAAAAAAACCCAACCCATGCAGGACACAACAACAACGCAAAAGAAGAAGAAGAACCAAGCAAGATCGTTGGGCTAAAAAATCTTTGCCCCATCAACCATTGCTAAACTAAACAAATCGAACGATGACGGGCTGTTATTTCGTTAAGTTCTAAATAACACCCTTTAAGGCTAAGGGCCTTCTCCAAATGAAAAGAAGAGTTTGATCTCGATCGAATGACGACGGGCTGTTATTTCGATAAGTTCAAAATAACACCCTTTAAGACTAAGGGCCTTCGCCAAATGAAAAGAAGAGTTCGACCTCGATCTAACGACGATGAGCTATTATTTCGATAAGTTCGAAATAACACCCTTTAAAGCTAAAGGCCTTCGCCAAAGGAATAGAAGAGTTCGACCTCGATCGAACGACGACGGGCTGATTATTTCGATAAGTTCGAAATAACACCCTTTAATGCTAAGGGCCTTCACCAAATGAAAAGAAGAGTTCGACCTCGATCGAATGACGACGGGCTGTTATTTCGTTAAGTTCGAAATAACACCCTTTAAGGCTTAGGGCCTTCGCCAAATGAAAAGAAGAGTTCGACCTCGATCGAATGACGACGGGCTGTTATTTCGATAAGTTTGAAATAATACCCTTTAAGGCTAAGGGCCTTCGCCAAAGGAAAACAAGAGTTCAACCTCGATCGAATGACGACGGGCTGATTATTTTGATAAGTTCGAAATAACACCCTTTAAGGCTAAGGGCCTTCGCCAAATGAAAAGAAGAGTTCGACCTCGATCGAATGACGACGGGCTATTATTTCATTAAGTTCGAAATAACATCCCTTAAGGCTAAGGGCCTTCGCCAAATGAAAAGAAGAGTTCGACCTAAATCGAACGACGACGGGCTGTTATTTCGTTAAGTTCGAAATAACACCCTTTAAGGCTAAGGGCCTTCGCCAAATGAAAAGAAGAGTTCGACCTCGATCGAATGACGATGGGATATTATTTCATTAAGTTCGAAATAACACCCTTTAAGGCTAAGGGCCTTCACCAAATGAAAAGAAGAGTTTGACCTCGATCGAATGACGACGGGCTATTATTTCGTTAAGTTCGAAATAACACCCTTTAAGGCTAAGGGCCTTCGCCAAATGAAAAGAAGAGTTCGACCTCGATCGAATGACGACGGGCTATTATTTCATTAAGTTCGAAATAACATCCCTTAAGGCTAAGGGCCTTCGCCAAATGAAAAGAAGAGTTCGACCTAAATCGAACGACGACGGGCTGTTATTTCGTTAAGTTCGAAATAACACCCTTTAAGGCTAAGGGCCTTCGCCAAATGAAAAGAAGAGTTCGACCTCGATCGAATGACGATGGGCTATTATTTCATTAAGTTCAAAATAACACCCTTTAAGGCTAAGGGCCTTCGCCAAATGAAAAGAAGAGTTCGACCTCGATCGAATGACGACGGGCTATTATTTCATTAAGTTCGAAATAACATCCCTTAAGGCTAAGGTCCTTCGCCAAATGAAAAGAAGAGTTCAACCTTGATCGAACGATGACGGGCTGTTATTTTTTTAAGTTCGAAATAACACCATTTAAGGCTAAGGGCCTTCGCCAAAGGAAAAGAAGCGTTCAACCTCGATCGAACGACGATGGGCTATTATTTGGATAAGTTTAAAATAACACCCTTTAAGGCTAAGGGCCTTCGCCAATTGAAAAGAAGAGTTCGACCTCGATTGAACGACGACAGGGTATTATTTCGATAAGATCGAAATAACACCCTTTAAGGCTAAGGGTCTTCGCCAAAGGAAACAAAGAATTCGACCTCGATCGAACGACGACGGGCTGATTATTTCGATAAGTTCAAAATAACACCCTTTAAGGCTAAGGACCTTCGCCAAATAAAAAGAAGAGTTCGACTTTGATCGAATGACGACGGGCTCTTATTTCGTTAAGTTCAAAATAACACCCTTTAAGGCTAAGGGCCTTTACCAAATAAAAAAAAACCGGGTTCGACCCCGATCAAACAACGACAGGCCAACATTTTGATAAATTCGAAACGACGTCCTTAAAGGTCAACAACCACCAGAAGAAAAGAAAAATCGGAACTCATCAGATGAGTCTCTATCTTGCACCAAGGCCGTGAACGGTTGAAATAAAAAGTAAAGTACATGGCTAATAGCGAAGAAAAGAGCTTTTATTTATGCAAGGTCACAGTGCGGGTTAGCGCCGCTTACATATGCCCAAGTCAATCAAAGAAAAAAAAACAACAAATGACAGTCGACCAACAAAATGAAGGATAATATTCTTCACTCGAAGTCATCACCGCTGTCATCATCACGAATATCATCACCGACTCCTAGAGGTTCCCCATTGCCATCATCTGCATCCTCGTTAGCTTCAGGAGTCGCCGCGTCGTACCCATAATTAATGCGAGCCTCACAAGCTTTCGCCCGCGCTTCTTCATAAGCAGCCTCGGCCATGGTACCCACCTCCCACAAACTCTTATATATGTCTCGCTAGGCTTCATCATAAACCCAGAGCTCATGCATTTGACGAGGAATGTTAGTAGACGATGACTCAACCTCCCGTAATCGCTCATTTTCCGCCTCTAGGGCCGTGACCTGATCTCCCAAAACTGACGTCTCCTGATCAATCATGCCAATACGGTCCTTGAGCCTCGCCTCCCTCAGGGTAGCTGTCGCTCTCTCCGACTCCTATTCGGACTGAAGTACGTGAATGGTGTTCTGTAGGGCTGTAGCCCTTGCCAAAGCCTCAGACCAGGCTCTCTCAATGTTCTCCAATATAGCGACTTTGCTCTCCATCGTGGTAAGTTTTCTCATCCACTCCGTGCTCATCGCCTCGACCTTGACCAGGTTCTGGTCCATCTCCGACTGCATCGACCTCAACCTACCCTGCAAATGCTCGCACTCCACAGTAACTCCCCTACCCAACTATAGCTCCTTATCCTTAATGCGAATTTGCTCCTTGAGTTCACTCTTGCTACGGATGGTCTACATCAATTCCTAGTCCCTCTTCTCCAACTCCTCACCAAGAGCTCGATTACGGGGATCCGTTCTCAGCCGCTCGTGCATCTCTCGACATCTGTCACGGTAGCGATGGTATTTCTCCAACATCTTCAAAAAAACCCTTGCCCGGACGTTGGCCCTGCGAATGTTTACCATTCCACCATGTATGTCTGGAAAACAGAAGAATGGGGTTAGACTAGTAATTTCGAAAGGGGCGAAAGCATGAAACAAAAATGAAATGTAACGTACCCTCAAGCCCATGATGGACACCCATCCCTCAACTCGGCATCGGGGACATCCCAAAGGGACTCGTTCTTAGCCTCGGAGCATAACAGGCTGAATTGCAGTACCAGATCTTCCACCTCTGCCAAGAGATAAAAGTCGGAAGGGATCTGAAGGATACAGGCAGAGCCCCCCACATTAACCACCGAATGAGTGAGACCCTCCTCAAACATCCTAACATCTTTGGGGTCCACGTCTGACTCAGACTCATAGTCATCAACCACCACGCCTTTTCCCCTTTCTGCTGCTGAAGAGGGAGCACGACCTGCTGCAAAAGATGATGGAACGCCCGAAGTCATAACAGCAGCCCCAGAGGTCTGGTTCTCTGCCACGACAAGGTGTTGATCATCATTAATGGTAGGGACTTCTAGTTGAGCCAAGGCGGCAGCAGGAGTTTCTGGTTGCTGATCGCGGGCACCAATAACTTCGATAGTTTGCTCCGCCCCTGTGGGAGGAGCCATAGTAACATCCCCTCCGGGTCCCGTTGGGGGATATTCGTCCAGATGAATTATTGTGGGGGGTGTCGTCTCAAATTCTACTCTCCGTCTCTTTGATGGCCCCTTTTCCTCTCCAATAGACGGTGATTCGTCCGTTTGGCGAATGACATTGGTCGGGACCTCATCCTAGGAAGCGGCCCTCGTGGATACTACGATAGGGAGAGCAGATGCGGCCAGCTGATGAAAGGCTAGCTGAGGGGCCCTTGCTTTCCGCTCCCTCCCTGGCAACGACGGACGATGCGTAAGAGGATCACAAAAAAAAAGAAGAGAGCATAGTAGATAAAGGCGTCTAACCACCCGTAAGGGGCCTGCGCTCGAACCTCTCGTGGAAGGTCAACCATGTGCGAATCCCCACTGTATGGGGAAGTATAACCTCCACCCATTCACGAATCCCTTCGACAGGCGGAGGAGGCAATCTCTCAGCTGTAAAAATGAAACACATTTTAGTACTCTAAAAAAACGGTTGAATATTTCATTAACTACAGATGCAAACTTATGCGTGAAGTTCCATCTCTCGGGGAATCACGTTGGGTCCGCCACAATGTGCTCGGTCCGCACATAAAAGTAGTTCTCATAGAAATGATGGTTGGTCCGGTCGTCCATCTTCACCACCAGACCCCTCGACCCTCGAGGACGCATGTGGATCATCGAACCGTGGATTAGTTGAGGGGAAACGATGCTGAGCATATGGCCAAAAGTGACCTCACGACCGGCAAGTTCTGCATACTTTAGCAGCATAAGGAACAACTTGCACAGTTAACGCGATAGCTGGGCGGGGCACACTTCATAGAAATGACAAAAATCCATCACCAACATGGGAAGAGGAAGTGTGTACCCAACGATAAAGGGGTAGGCGTAGAACATGCAGTACCCGAGAAGGTCAAAGTGAACTTTGTCGTTCCCCTCTGCTAGCCGCATATCGATGTAATTGGGGATTCCCCACCTTTCTTTCAACTCCACAATCCTCCTTTCTCTCACGATGGAGGCGACGGGTTCCGGTTCCTCCCCACCGCCAAAACTGAAGTAAGTGACCTCTCTCCCTGAATGAGGCAAGATCTCAACCACTTAAGGAATTTCCTCATCCTCCACCGCTTCCACCCCTCCAGTGACCTGAACAGAACTCTCCGATGCCGGGTTAACAGTAGGAAGATGGTCGCAAGAAGAATCACCGGCCATTTTTTAGCAAAAAATGCACCAAAGAAGCAATAAGGAAAGAAATGGAAGATTTTAGTGAACAAGAAGATAAGCGAAAATTTGAGGTAGCAGAAAAAGCTATATCTGAAGAACCCTCTTAAGCGAAAAATGAAGTGAATCAATCAAATGACAAGTCTCCTCTATTTATAAGAGACATAAATTCCCCGAGCACGAAACCCAAGAGTCACCATTCGAATTTAATAGGGCATGAAATGTTTCAGTCTCCTAGAAACGTGTCTCATAATGATGATCACCACGAACCAGCGCTTCAGTGCCAACCGACATTTCGATTCCGAAACCGCAGCAAGAGTCTGCGAGGATTGAGAGAACACTACTGTTCCGCTAAAAAACCCACAAAATGTGACTAAGGAACGGAAAGTTATAGGTTAGATTTCTCTCGACTACGTAACGAGCATGATCTGTCTATCGAGTCTGACGTAGGACAACCCCAACAGACGGAAGGACTAACTGTATTGGTCAAAATCTGACCACCACGACCAAGTTGCCCAACACCCCACCTCAGTAACTGGGCAGTGAACGTCAATAGATCCCACTCCATTTTTCTTCTATGACCTCAGACAGGTCGAAAAGAGTAACGCCTAAAAACAAAAGGAACACGACCGAGACACACTAGCGATAAGAAAGTGTCGAGTCAAGCAAAGGGTACAGTGGCCTCAACTATATATAGCCAGAAAGGGCTCTAGAAAAGGGGACTTTTTTTCCATTTTCTTTGAGGGAAAAGGAAGAGAAAGAGCTCCTCTCTTGTATCCTAGAAAATGGGGAAATGACCTCGAAGATTACATGTAAATTCACTTTCTCATCAATTGATGAAAAGGAAAAAGTTTAATCTTAATAAGATCAATAATGCCACTCTCATCTTATGTGAAATCATTGTCATCATTGTTTCGATCCGGAATTAATTATATTTTGGCTAAGATTTTCTCCTTCATCTTTGATTGATTTGTTCAAAAAAGTCTTAACAACTTTTGAGTCAAACACCTGGGACCCCATCTAAACACACAAACAATTTCTACAACCTAACACGGTCTCGATCGAGGTCTCAAATCACATCAAACAATGCTGGAAATGCAAATCGCACAATGAATCAAGCTTATGAACTTCCAACTCTTCCAACTTCTAGAATTCGCGCCGAAACATATCAAATTAACCCGGAATGACGCTAAAATTTGCAGACAAGTTCAAAATGACACAACGGAGCTGCTCCAACTCTTGGAATTGCATTCCAACCTCGATATCACAACATTCAACTATGGGTCAAACTTCACCATTTTCCAAACTTCAGCTTTTCCAACTTTCGCCGAAATGCCTCAAATCGCCCTATGGACCTCCAAGTCTAAATCCAGACACACATCTAAGTACAAAATCATCATACGAAGTTGTTGAGGTCATCCAAAACCCATTTCGGAGCCGTTTACACAAAAGGCAAATCCCGGTCAAATTCTTACCGTTTAAACTTCCAAAACTAGACTCCTTCTTCCAATTCAACTCTGAATCATCCAGTAACTGAATTCAACCATGCATGCAAGTTGATACACATAATATGAAGTTGTTCAAGACCTTATGCTATCGAACGGAGCTTAAATTCTCAAAACGACTGGCTGGGTCGTTACACTCATACAAGAAATGGAGACAATGTTTTGTCTCATTCAAGGAAAGGCAGTTCTTAACCTTATGCAATTATGGAGTCAATACTTAGCCTCATGCAAGAAATGGATACAAGGCTAAGCCTCACGCAAGGAAAGCAAAGAATAGCTATGAGCGAGTAAGGTATTTCTTAGCTTGATGTGTTGCGTTTGGCAACTTGTCGTATGAAGATAGTGATTTTGCTGCATATATATATTTGCAAATATCCTATTGTGTTTATTATGCCTGCATTCAAAGAAAAATTGTGAGTTTTGCTGGGGGGGGGGGCGGGGGCGGTTGATTCGTGCTCTTGATTCGTTGCTTCGCCTTTACTCCTGTCTTGATGCCCTGATTGAGTTACCCTGGGTAACATCTAGCTATCATAGAAACAAAGTTTTCGGAAAACATGTATGCATTTGACAAATTATTTGTAGAAATGTAATTGTTTTAAATATATGATAGTGGGCGAGATCAAATAATTTAGATGAATCGGTGACTATGACGCGTCTTAGAGATATTGCAACCTCCTTGCTTTAGAATTTTGAGGGTCCCCCTCAAAATTCTGCCCCAGTTTAAGTGCATACTTCTGGCAACATATTCCTTGGTTGTTCAAATAATGATGAGATCGGGCGAACTTGAGACCTTGCCCCAGTTTCTATCCATAAGGAAGATGAAGATTTTGTTAAGATATGACTGAACCCACAAGGCTTCCTACGTATCTCCTCTTAAACGGGAATCAGGTTAAGCGTAGTTCAGTTACATTAAATTGAAAAATGCAAACAATCTTAAACATAGTATCTCTTGACTACGTCTGAATTGATATGTTTTGGCCAAATCTCTTCGTCCATTTCTGCAAGTATAAGTACTCCTCTTGTTACTACCCGATGAACCATGTAGGGACCTTGCCAGTTGGGTGAGAACTTCCCCTTGGCTTCATCCTGATGTGGGAAGATTTGCTTTAGCACTAATTGCTCCGGTGTGAATTACCTTGGCCTGACCTTTTTGTTGAAAGCTCTTGCCATTCTGTTCTGGTATAGCTGACTTTGACATACCACATTCATTCTTTTTCCATCAATGAGAGCTAGTTGTTCACAGCAGCTCTATACCCATTCTGCATCACTGAGCTCAGCTTCTTATATGATTCTTAGAGAAGGTATTTCTACTTTGGCAGGAATAACTACTTTAGTATTGTAAACCAGTAGGTAGGGAGTTACCCCAGTTGATGTGCGAATTGTGGTACGATATCCAAGCAAAGCAAATGGCAGCTTCTCATGCCATTGTTTGTAATTGTCTACCATTTTCCTTAATATCTTCTTGATGTTTTTGTTCGCGACTTCTACAGCCTGGTTCATTTGCGGCCTGTATGTTGTGGAGTTCTTATGCTTGATCTTGAAGGTTTCACACATGGCCTTCATCAGATCACTGTTGAGATTGACGACATTGTCAGTAATGATTGACTCCAGTACTCCGGATCGACAAACAACGTGGTATCGAACAAAATCCACTACAACCTTCTTAGTTACAGCTTTATAATATGCAGCTTCAACCCATTTTGTGAAGTATTTTATGGCCACCAAAATGAACCTATGACCGTTTGAAGCAGCGGGTTCGATTGGGCCGATGACATCTATACCCCAAGCGGAGAAAGGCTAGGGTGAACTTGTTGTATTGAGTTCATTGGGTGGTACTCGTATCATGTCGGCATGTATCTGGCATTGGTGGCTCTTCTAAACATACTTGATGCAGTCTGTTTCCATAGTCATCCAGAAATACCCTACTCTTAGTATCTTCTTGGCTAAGGTGAAACCATTCATGTGCGGTCCGCAAGTTCCGGCATGTATTTCGTCGAGCAATCTGGATGCCTCCTTGGCATCGACACACCATAGTAATCCCAAGTAAGGAGTCTTTCTATACAGAATTCCCCCACTTTGAAAGAAATAGTTGGCTAATCTTTGAATCGTGCGCTTCTGAGTATGTGTATCAGTCCCTGGGTACTCTTACTTTTCCAAGTAATTTTTGATATCGCAGAACCATGGATTTCCCTCGATCTCTTCTTCAACGTGTGCATAACAAGCCGACTGCTTTTGAATTCCTATTGGGATATGATCAATGAAATTCTTGTCTGGTTGTTGTATCATGGAAGACAAGGTGGCTAATGCATCTGCAAACTCATTATAGATCCTTAGAACATGTTTGAATCTGCAAACTCATTATAGATCCCCAGAACATGTTTGAATTCTATCTTCATGAACCTCTTGATCATCTCTTGTACACAGTGCAAATACAACAATATTTTGGTGTTCTTTGTAGCCCATTACCGTAGAACCTGGTGCACCAAAAGATCTGAATGTCTGATTACCAACAGCTCCTGAATATTCATGTCAATGGCTAACCTAAGCCCCAATATGCAAGATTCATATTCTGCCATATTGTTGGTGCATGGAAATCTGAGTTTTGCGGAGACCAGATAGTGTTGGCCGGTCTCTGATATTAAGATAGATTTGATACCCACTCCTTTGAAGTTTGTTGGTCCATCGAAGAACATTCTCCAACCATCATATGCCTCGATGATATCTTTTCATACAAATTATGCCTCCTCATCGGGAAAATACATTTTCAATGGTTCATATTTTCCATCTACGTAATTTTCTACCAAATGATCTGCCAATGCTTGCCCTTTTACTGCCTTCTAAGTTACGTAGACGATGTTGAACTTGCTCAACAGTATTTTCCACTTTGCTAACTTACC
This sequence comes from Nicotiana sylvestris, assembly GCF_000393655.2. NCBI lineage: Eukaryota > Viridiplantae > Streptophyta > Magnoliopsida > Solanales > Solanaceae > Nicotiana > Nicotiana sylvestris. Next base: position 139,751,141 of record NC_091060.1, read on the forward strand.
CGTAGGCATGGGTTTTTGAAAGATATATTTTAGTGGATCCATCCCAGATATGAGATATGTAGTGTATGCACAGAAATAATGCCTCAACCTTTGAGCTATCCACGTCAAAGCACAACAGGTGCATTCCAGCAAAGAGTACCAGGCTTCGTAGAGCATGAATTTCTTGCTCAGATAATATATCGCCCGCTCTTTTCTTCCCATTTCAACATGTTGTCCCAGAACGCAACCAAAAGCTTATTCCATTACGGAAAAATTAAGCAGCAGAGATCTTCCTAGTTCTAGTGGGACAAGAACGAGCGGTTTAAATAAATACTCCATGATTTTGTTGAAAACTTCCGGGCATTTTTCAGTCCAACTTGTTGTAGCATCTTTCCTCGGTATCCTGAAGATTGGCTCACATATCACGGTTGATTATGCTATGAAACGGCTGATGTAATTGAGACGCCCTAAAAATCTCATCACATCTTTCTTATTCTTCGAAGGTGGCAAGTCCTGGATGCTTTGACATTTGATGAGTCTAACTTAATCCCCCGGCAACTAACGATAAATCCTAGCAATTTTCTGGCAGGGACTCTGAAGGCACATTTTGTAGGATTCAGTTTCAAATTGTACTTTCGAAGCCGATCGAAGAATTTCTTCAGGTCTGCTATGTGATCCAAACTCCTTTTAGATTTGATGATAACGTCATCCACGTACACCTTTAATTCTTTGTGTATCATGTTGTGGAAAATATTTTTCATGGCTCTCATGTAGGTTGCTCCAGCGTTCTTCAGACCAAACAACATCATTTTGTAACAATATATCCCCCATGGTATAATGAATGTTGTCTTTTCGGCATCCTCTTCATCTATCCAAATCTGATGGTATCCTGCGAATCAATCCACAAAGGATTGGAGCTCATGCTTGGCACAGTTGTCAATCAGTATGTGTATGTTGGGCAGTGGAAAATCATCTTTGGGACTTGCTCTGTTCAGATCTCAATAATCGATACATACTCTAACTTTCCCATCTTTTTTCCGAACTTGAACAATATTGGCCAACCAAGTCGGGTATTCGACTATTCGGAGAACCTTGGCTTTGATTTGTTTGGTGGACTCTTCCTTTATCTTAAAACTCATATTTGATTTAAAGTTTCTGAGCTTCTGCTTTACCAGTGGATACATGGGACTAGTGGGTAGCTTGTGAGCCATTATGGATGTGCACAAACCAGTCATATTGTCGTAGGACCATGTAAAGATATCTTCATACTCTTTTAGGAATCTAATGTACTCTTCCTTCTTTGACGGTAATAGGTGAATGCTTATGCGTGTTTCTTTGACCATTTCGGAATCCCCTAAGTTAACTTCCTCAGTTTCCTCCAAAGTAGACTTTGGTTTGTTTTCAAAGTTTTCCACTTCTCTGACGATTTCCTCAGGTATTATATCATCTTCTAGATCCTCTGAATCACTATCCTTATGTTACGTTGTCTTATTACATGTCACAGTCGTAGGTTCACCGGGATAGGTAATAATAATGTTAAAAAGAAAATATAAAAATAATAATAATAAATATTAAAAGCAATAATACATTAATAAAATCTTAAAAACATTAACAAGTGCGGCTTGATGGCTCGAGCAATTATTGCAAAACAAAATACTGAAAAATGTCTCAAATGCTCAAAACTATTTTTAAAGTAATTTATGCTAATTTGCCAGGCTACCCAGGAACTTGACGGGCCCAGGATGGTGCAACGATACAGTTCTTGAGAACAACTCCTTTCCCTACGATCTGAATGGTAAGGGTCTTCCTTCTCCTCTTCCTCCTCAACGATTGCACTTTAGTCCATATCTTCTTCATCCAGAAACAGCTTCTTCATGCCAGCTAAAATCTCATCTTCCTCAAAACCCCACACATGTCAGCTTGATGGAATGTCTGGTGCAGGGGTGGTATCGGTTATTCCAATGGATAATAAGGAGCACACCATGGTGGTGACCAATCCTGGTATTCTTTCTAAATGTATTCATATTAGAGTCCAAAAGTTGTGCCATGGCTCTGTGGTTGTACGTGTTTGGTGATCCCTTGAAGGTTTTTGCTGAGACCTTTGCCAGGTTCATACCCTGTACATAGCAGTATGCTTTCTACCTTGTTGTTCCACCATTGCTCCTTTTCAATTGCGTTAACTTGCTCAATGCGATAATATGTTTCTCCACCCAGTTTCTTCCTATTTTCGATGACTGGAACAGTCTAATAGGTATAGATAGGTTTACTCCCATCTCCATGAATAATCACTTTCTGATGATTCCATTCAAACTTCACAGCCTGATGCAGGGTTAAAGCCATTAATCCAGAAGCATGTATCCATGGTCGTCCCAACAATAGGTTGTAAGTAGCAGATATATCTAGCACTCGGAACTCAACATCAAACCAGGTCGGGCCCATCTATAGGCTGAGATTGATTTCTCCAATGGTGGCTCTTTGAGATCGCCTCCACATTTATGTTTCCCATCCGTATCTCGTACAAGCCCTTACTTAATTTTTTTAGAGTAGTCAATGGATATATGTTGAGGCTTGAACCCCCATCTATCAGGACGCTGGTGATGAACTTATCCTCAAATTGCACCGTGATGTGTAGTGACCTATTGTGACTCGGCCCTTCTGGTGGTAATTCATCTTCATGAAAGGTGATTTTGTGGCTCTCCAATACCTGCCCGACTATATTATCCATCTCCCCACTAGTGATGTTGGTGGGTACATAAGCTTCGCTCAGCACTTTCATCAAAGCATTTTTGTGTGAGTCGGAGTTTTGCAGCAATGACAAGATGGATATCTGAGCAGGAGTTTTGTTCAAATGGTCAACAACAAAGTATTCCTTTGCTTGTACTTTTCTCCAAAGATCATCAGTGCCAGTTTCAACAATTGGCAGCTTAGATGCAGCTTCCTTGCTTATTTCTCCCAGGTTCTCGGGTATATAGATTCTGCCAATTCTAGTCAAGCCTTGTGCTGCATCTGTTTCCTCCATTTTTTCTTTCCCTTTTATTCTTGCTTCCTCAACATAATCCCACGGAACGGTATTAGACGTGTAGGATGGTGTGGGAGCTACCATCACAGTTAAGGGTGTAGATACCTCAACTTCAAATGGTGCTTGGGTTTGTACCACAACTAGTACGAGGGTGACTAGAGACATTTTAGGATCATCTCCCTCTTGAGTGAGCCGTTTGACCCCTCCGGATTCCATTCTTCATTAGTTTCTATCACATTCACTCCCTCGTCTCTATGATCCGGGAGAGGATTGTTATGAACATGTGGTGCAGCTTTCTTTGCCTGTATGACCTTAGTGTCGATCAGTGTCTGGATCTTGTCTTTCAATGTGCGACACTCATCAATGGTATGGCCCTTTATGCTTGAATGATAGGCATATGTTTTGTTAGGGTTGATCCACTGGGAAGAGTTCTTTATAGCAATGGCAGGAATAAGAGTAACAAAACCAGCAACCTTCAGTCTCTCGCACAGTTGGTCTATGGGTTCAACAATTGGGATATATTGTCTAGGTGGTATGCGGTCGAAGTTTGGTCATGGGTTTTGGTAGTTTTGGCGGGCGGGTGGTGTTGAATGGTAATATGTGGGTTGAGCATTATAGGTGTGGTAAGTGGTAGTAGATTGTTGGTATCTGGGGGTGAAAATTGGTATGTAGGTGGAGGTGTTTGGTATGTAGTTGGAGGTGTTTGATATGTGAGAGGAGACTTAGGACCCTGGGCTAACATTACGGCACCTACCTCTTTCTTCTTTGAAATACCTCCCGATTACAAGGTTTTATTCGTGGCCTGCAGTGCCTCGAAACTGGTCACCATCCCATTCTTAATCCCTTATTCTATTCTTTCCCCTAGCTTGATGATGTCATAGAATTTGTTATTTTTAATAACCATCAACCTTTCATAATACTGCAGATCTTGATCTCTAACGAAGAATCTGTTCATTTCCCCTTCCTCAAGTGTTGGCCTTACTTTCGCGGCTTCTGATCTCCAACGAGTAGCATACTTGTGGAAGGTTTCTATCGGCTTCTTCTTGAGGTTTTGAATAGAAAACGTCTGGTGCGTTTTTCGTGTTGAACCTGAATCTGTCCATGAAGTATGATGCCATGCTTACCCAACTAACCCACTTCTTTGGGTTCTGATTGATATAACAAGACAATGTATCTCCTGTGAGGCTTCGCATGAATAGTTTCATGCAGATTTATTCATTTTTGCCTACTCCTACAAGTTTGTCACAATATATCCTCAAATGCACTTTCGGATTACCAGTTCCATCGAGCATTTCGAACTTGGGAGGTTTGCAACCCTCCGATAGTTCCACATCCGGCTGAATGCACAAGTCCTTATAGTTTAAACCTTCAATTCCTTTACCACTTCAAAACTCTAAACTCTGCCAGTGAGCTTTTTGAGTACCTCCACCATGGTCTTAATGAGCAGGTCTTTCTCGGTCGATTCAGGTATGTATAGGGTTTGTTGCAGGGTGTGGGGTAAGGTTTCCACATATATTGGATTGCTTTGATGAACTCCGGGAATTTGGAATAAGGGTGGTCATTGGTTGAGTTTTGGGGATCAGGAGTAGGTTGTGGTGCATTCTGGGGAGTATGATAAGTAGTGGTTTGTGGGTATTGAGTTGGATGATGGTGATGTTGTTGAGGAGTCGGTACTGGTGGAGGGTTAAGGTTCTGAGGAGGTGTGGGGTATTGGTGTGGTGCATGACGATTTGGTGGTGGGTTTTAATTTTGTATGTTTTCTGGTGGTGTTTGGTCCCGGGTAGTCGGATTTTGCAGGTTAATGTCGGGGACATTGATAGTGAGGGAAAGGTTTGCCAAATTTCGGACCTGCTCAAGTTCGCCTTGTAGTTCCAACATTTTCTATTCCAGACATAAGACCAATTCATTCTGCACCGGAGTACTTCAGCCATCTGAAGTTTCAACATTAGCTACCATGGTAGCATTGTCTTTTCTGATACCACTCAAATTACCCATTTTCACTTTTTCTTTGTTCTTGCCTTTAGGATCGCTTGGTGGAGGAGGAGGTGGAGGACCTCTAGATTTATTGTGATAAACTAACGATGCCAGTATGGACGAACTAACCTTGGAGAATAGGAATAATCAAAAGAAAGAAGAAGCAAAAGGTAACCAAGTTAGTAAGGGATATTGAAAAAAATGCTTGCAGTATTAAACATATTGCGAGTAATGCAATAATTCACGTCTTAATTTGGGGACCTTGTTGTGCCCGAGGTAGGCCTAAGCGACAAATAGACTTGGAGAAAATCGATGCCAATAATTGTGTCATTTCATTAAGGCGAAAATAAGTCAAATCCTTACTAAATCGACAATTATAATAAAGTTACTAATGACATTTAGCCTTATTACATCGAAATCTAAAACTAAGCTAGAAAACAGTAAAGACATCATTTCCTAATCTATTTGGTCCCTGAAGGACCTTCTTCGTGCTTGGCTCTTTTTACTCCATCAAACATGTTCCCCAGATCCCGCATATCCAATAATAAGTAAGCCTTTGCTAGATGCCCTCCTTCACTTCCATCCATGTTTTGACAATCTGAGAGTCTCTTTCTCATCTTTCCTTCAAGCTCCATCAATCTATGTTCGAAGTATTCGAATCTCTCTGTTGACTTAGTGGCAATTTTCTTCCATTCTTTTATTTCCTCCATGTCCACTTTGTGTTGTTCCAGATGTCTAGCCTCAGACTTGAAAACCCTTTTATGTAGCCTTCTATACTTAACCTGTGCTTCAGCAGCATCATCTACGATCTTGTCTTTCAGATTGACTCCTGGCTTGACGTCTCCTGCTATATCATCCACCAACCATGATGGATAGAAGTACACATGGCCGGTATGATACCTGTCTGAATCAATGGTTTCTTTTTCCATAATGATCTTCTGGTTCCACTTATGTTATGCCTCAAACTTGAATGGAATGACGTCCCCTTCAAAATCTGCCTTGTATTGGACCATGTTGGAAACCCGAGGTATGACCTGTTTTCTTCCAACTTGTCTCATTACCCTTATATATGCCTCGCAACTCGATTAATACCAAATGAGTAGTCTCTCCTGACCTGATGATGAACTCACTGCTAGGAAACAATTCAAACATCCAATGTACCTGCTCGTCTGTCAGATTGTTGAGGAAATGCACCTAACTTACAGCATTTCCAGGTTGTGCAAACCTGTCTAGGATAAATGTCATTTTCTTTGGGTGATGGTAAGCTATGTATTCATTCAACGGACTTCGCAGAAGCTCTTGACGATATTCTCCCCTCTAAAAGTGTTCCAACAGTCAGACTTGTAGTAACAGATTACAACCTTCAAAGTGTCCAAACCCCTGCTTGCACCGATCTAAAGTGCGGTACATTTCATCTAAGATCATGGGGATGATGGTATAAGTTTGTCCCTCGATGCCTTCCATCAATGTCTCGGTGGCCATGGCTAAGCGAGTATGAATCCTTCCTCCTTTCATCGGGAATATCAACAACCCCAAGAAGCAGATGATGAACATATAAACCCGGCGGTGCGTCCAACCCAAGGAAGTAATGGCAAGTTCATCATAATGAAGACGATACAACTTACTGTGCCCATAATGCTAGTAAAGAAATCCAAAAGGGATGTATGATTTCTTTAAACAGAGTAGCTCATCATTTTTCAAAACCCAATATCTTTAGAAAACCGTGATGGGTGTGATTCTCTAGTACTAGTAATCCCGGACTATCCCATAGAAACTTAGCGAAGCCTCCTATTTCTTCTGGTAGAGGAGTCATTTCTGTGTTACCAAATTGGAAGACAACTCTTTTCTCGTCCCAGAACATGGTAGCGGCCTCAATCAGTGCCTTGTTTGGTTGAATGTTTATCAAGGATGGCAGTTACCCAATATTCTTCTCACATGATTCTTGTATCAAGGTGCAAGGTTGTTCAACCAATCGAGTAGCAGAGGTGGGATGTTTTGGACCATGCCTAACCTAGGGACTTCGTGCTTCATTTTCTGCAAACAAACAAAGGTTAGCCCTTTCCCCCTCCAGATTTGACTACTTACGCAATAATGATCAACATATTGGCATATTTTCTCCAAGTAATGCACGTAACATGATAGTGTCCATTGGGATTATGGAAATCCCGTCGGACTTTGGACAAGGTTTATCTTAGTGGGTTGTTATGTTAATAATGTTCTAACCCATACTAGGTTTAGCATGATGCATGTACATTTCAAGTTGGAGTATGGTTTCTATAATGGTCTAGACTAGTACTCTCAAGTGGACAAATTGAGTGGGAAAGACACGAGACCGTCGATTGCACTGCTGATCGACTAGTCTACTGCAAATAAGCCTTTTCGATTTAAAAAAGGTAGTTTTGGAAGAGCGCGGACACTCATTAAGCGCCGCTATGTTGATAATTAGCACAAGTTGAGTATGATGCGGAGCATGCTTTATGCAAAGGTAATAACACGTTGCCAAGTATTTGCATGATAAAATATGTAAAAGCAATAGATAAGATAACAAAGTAGTTATGGAAAGAATAGAAATGAAAGACAAAAGGAAGAAGTCAGTTTAGTTCATGGAATATATGCAAGAATGTAATAAAGCAAGTAAAGAAGTAGGCATGATATAACAATTTTGACAAGATGAAGAGCGGGCATAGCAAATAAAGGTGAATAGAGGAGGGAATGTGCATGTCATAGAAGATTTAAACAAATAAAGGTGAGTAGGGGAAGGGATATTCATGTAAAAAGTAATCCACATAAGCCAAGTTCATTATGGTAAGAGCCTAAGTGTAAATCCCCAGCAGAGTCGTCATGCTGTCGCGCCCCGTTTTCTCGCGAAAGTGGGTTTCGACGTGTGACAACTCTTTTAAAGGAGGTATTAAAAGAGAAGAGTTGCCACCTAACAATTTTTAAGGTTCGTTAGGCATCTATTATGCAAATAATTCTGTTTAACTAGTCAACGCTACCAAAGATCCGGCGCGGGCTCAAATTACCTTAAAGAGAAGGTATTAGGCTCTCTTCGAAGTCCACAACTGTGGGTCCTAATCGAACTTAAAGCTGCGTGGATTAAGCAATTAGGCTAGTTGATCAAATAAACAAAAGGAATATAAAAATCGAAGTGTTTTATTATAACACACGAGAATAGGTACAAATCTTAATGATTACAATGATACAACTACATTGGTCTATATTAAACGACTAAGTGTAGATAGCAAGTACGTAAAGGGAAAGGTGGATCCTAAGTTTTTAGCCTAAAGGATCACCCCGTGCAACATAAATAATACTTTGCAACTCCCTTAAGGTAGGAGTTGCTCATATTATTCAACGGGCACAAACTATCATCTCCTGCTACCCAATTACTATGTTGAAGTTGTTTACTTAAGGCACTCTAATTTAATTCTAAATCGTACCCTATACGTGCACTACCCGTCCATACCTATGGTTCAGGAGGCTTTAGATCTCTATCTGGATGGTTCCAGACTTAACTTAGGTTGCTCAGATGATAAAACTAGGCGATTTTCAAAATAGATAGGACTTCACGTAAAGACAATTAAAGGCCCAAGTTAACCTCCACACACAATCAACAAATGCACGCGGGCAGTTTAGGAAATAGACAGGATTAAGATGTATTAGAATCCTGAAATCATATAGGCATGATTTCTAGATGGTTCTAGTATTGAACAGGAAATACAACATTTTTATGCTAAGGTACTGGCAGATTAGATCATTATGAGTCCTATCGACATGGTCTCTAAGTATGCTGATTTCCAGCATTATATATAAGCAGCGTTCAAGCGAATTGCAAATCCTACAGGAATGATTTCTAAGTGATTCTGGATTCTAATAATACATGAGTTGTACAACAATTTCTGAATTAGCGCATAGGAAAATTGAATGTTGCAGGTCCTATAGACATAATATCTAATTGTTTCACGTAGAAAGTTAATAAAAATAGTCATAACTCTGAATTACTAATGCTGGTTTGACGGTGTAATAGAAAAGACAAGGAGAACAGTTGGTTAGAATATTAGACCTATAGCCATGATATCTAAATAAGTAGCACACTAAAAGTAATTGAAGCAATTGATAGATTGATTATTTTGAAGTCTTATAGGCATGACATCTAGGTGAGTAAAACATTACATTGCAACACGCTAAGACATGTTATCTAAGGAAATACAGTAGTGGAAACATGCACAACAAATACTTGAAAGAGCATATGTTTAGATGATGTATGTGCATGTGACTCCTATAGGCAGGATTTCTACTCATGACATAAAAAACATGTAAAACAAGTAGCGAATAAACCAAATAGATCATATAGGGATGCTTCTACCCATTTATGCAAGTACTAGAATTCCCTTACTTTCCCAATTTAACTAAATCCACAATTATTCAATTTACAAATTATTGCAGTCCGAATGAAGTAATCAATAATGAATAATTACGTAAGAAGACCATTATAGGCCCATTTTACAGAGCATACCCAAAAGAAAATAACCCAATAAAGCTCGGGCCTTTAGCAGGCTCGAACAACAAACCCAGATCCAAATACACCCCAAACATTAGAGTGTATCAATTTCTTATCTCAAACTCACACAGGGACCCACACTAGGCCCAAAGGGAAGACCCACTTACCCAGCGATTGCAGATGAACAACTTAACCACACAAATTAATGAGTTACGCATGACAACTAATTAAACAACTCAGAAGACTACTAACAACAGTTCTCACTAGGACATAGATGCAGAAGCATAAAACATATTGACAGGTTCTTCACCATGGTGAGTTTGACATAAAAAACTAACAACATAGGTTCATGATTGAGTAATTATTCAACAGGGGAAAAAGTGTAGTATGCTGAATATAAACATAATATTAGGAGAGTTGAGGAGGCATGTCACTTGGATTAACAGGGTAAGCATACAAGACATATACAAGCTAAGCTTTCTAGAAAACAATTCTGTAGTAAAGCATGAACGAGAATTAATCTAAAAGGGACTTTAGACCTGAGATTCTTAATCATGATAGTCTAATAGAGTCATAGCAATTTTCACATGAGATCCTAATACACATAGAAAACAGGCTAGTAGGCATGATCTACAATAGTCAACAAGGAGCCTAACATGCCTAGTATAACACAAAGATTCCAAAATCCAAAGAACTCATGGTAGGAAAGCATATCAACTTAAGGTTAACAGAACATGCACACTTCAGGGCTTGTGCCAGTTGACTATGCATAATAGAAGAAGCTAAGTATATTGACATTTACTAGAAGTTTTAGGCAATGCTAAAGAGCGCAGGATTAAAAGGTCAAGGGACCCAATCATCAGAGTTACACGTTGCAGACAAACATGCTTAACTATGTATTAAAACAATGCTATAACATGGGAGAGTTAAGAATTACTTTGTAGGAAATAGTACATTAGTGGAAGAGATTCATTAAAGCAGATTTTGAGCAAACAATTTCTACAAGGATCCCAAAAATCCAAGGCATGAATGTGAACTCATAATAAGCAAAGGACATGACGTTAAGGCTAACATGAGCATGACCATTCAGGCAAACTTAAGAGGGCAGAAACCACTTGGATCAAATACGTAGAGTGAAGGTCTACTACACATGGTTAAACCTATCAAGTTCGATAATAGAGAACATGAAACTGCAGAACACCGTGGACACAATAGAGTTACAGAAAGTATACAACAATGCAATGAGAGTTCACAAACAATAAAGAGACTTTAAGGCATGCTTGTCTAAAATTCAAACAATGTTGGCATACATAATACACATACATAAACAAGTAGAGGAATAATATTAAGGCTGCAAAGGGTCAAGAATGCTAACCAGTTGCGAAGAGAATGGAGCAAAAGAGTGAGTAACTCAGAATTTCAACAATGACAGTAAAGTAAAGACAACAATAAGAACCCCAGGTCCTAGTGCGTCAGAGTTCACAAGAGCTTCAGTGAGCCCCGAGCAGTGTTTGCACTAGGGAGGGCAAATAGAGAAGATTCTGGTGGCCTTGGCTTTCAGTAGGCCACAATCAAGAGAGCAAAAACAATATGTAAGGTGAAAGTGAGAGAATAGTAATAGTGGTTAAGCGATTCTAGCCCCGTTCAAAGGGAATTAGGGGAGGGGTTTATATAGCAACAAAAATTGAAAGAACAAACATGAAAAACAATTAATCAAACACAAAATGAGGAAAGAAAATCACATGCAATCGATAATAGAACTAGTAAATGAAAAAATTGAAATTTCAAACCCTAGTTCAACGAAAAATCAAAGATTGGCCGAGGATCTTGGGAAATCGGACCCAACTCAGTGGTGAGTGTATATAGACGAAATATATTCTAAGTCTCGAAGATTGAGGACGATTGTTTATAACTCAGGGCGTGGTACTTTTCCAAAAATAGGCAAGTACTAAATGATGCCGAAAATGTGTAAGTAACAAGATGACAGAACGAATAAGGTAAGGAAATCGTGAATTGATTCCATTTTTGGGTGGGAATCAGAGAGAAATTAGGAGGTGGACATTAGTGTTTCTCGGAAGAGGAAAGGGATTGAGAGGTTTTGAGGGCAGCCAATAAGAGGGAATGAGGATCAGGGTTTGGGGTTGGGTTAATTAAAAGAAGAAATGGCATATGGGCTGTTGATCTCCCAATGTCAACGACTAGGATTTTAAGGGGAGGCGGATCGGGTTAAATGGATGGGTATAGTTAGTGGGTCGCTGGCATTAGGCTGGGGGGTTATTGGGGTGATGGGCTAATGGTTTGGGCCAAAATTTGGCCAAAAAATTAACCTATTTTGGACCAGCTCTTGAAACCCTTTTAAAATTAATAAAAGTAAATTATTAAAAGTTCTAATAAATGGAGTTTTTATTCTATAAAACTACTTAAAATAATGACTACATATTGCAAAAATATAAAACGCTACTTTGGCCTGAGTAATGTAATAAACGCAATTATGTAGAATGTAGGCCATTTTTGCAAAATTATGTAAATAACTTAAAAATATAAAGATGCTTGTATAAAAAATAGAGTAAAAATATTCTGGAACATATATGTTGATGCAAATAATAAATTTGCACAATTAAATTGTCATGAAATATATAAGGGGTAATTAATAAATGTTTAAGTAATTTACATGCAGGAAATTAATTTTAAAACTCTAAAAGTTGCAAAACAATTTATAAAATACTTATATAAATCTTGTAAATCAAATAATGATGCAAAAATGACATTATGAAAATATATATACTATTTGAAAAAGATGAGGGCAAAATTGGGTATCAACAGACGTGAAGGAGTGCAGACTGAGAGTTCGACCTTTTGACCCTGGAATTGAAGATACATCAAAGAACAAGTGATAAATAGTGTGTGTTATGAAAGCTTGTACCAAGTAACCACTATTATTCTTAGCCCCATGGTGGGCACCAAACTGTTTATCCTAAAAAATGGATAACAATTGAATTTATGCGCAATTTTAAGGATACGTGATATAACTTGGCACAAACTAAGAAGACATATTAATATTGAAATTTGACTATAAGAGAAAATATTAAAACCACACAAATTGAACAACCTTGGACTTAGAGTTCAATCACCCTATAACGAAGAAATGTCTGTACTGATGTAAGAACAGAATAACAAGGTGATAAGAGCTAAAAATAACAGTATATTACTTTGTGTTGCGTATTCAATATGTCTTACAAATTATCAGAACCCCCTTTATATAGTGGGAGTGTTCTATTTTTGGTATAATATTATATATTGAGAATAGACACTTAATTTAATATGTTGCATGTACTTGTATTGTATTGTATACAAGTAGGTAGAGTTGATAGTTAGCATAGTAGTTGGTTACACAATTAGCGTAGTTAGTTGTCATACGTATGTGCACATGTACATATAACACCCAGATTTCTTTTACAGTAATAATGAGAAAACAAATATTTCATTTTCCATCTTCTGTCTTTACTCTCTCTCTCTCTCTCTCTCTCTCTCTCTCTCTCTCTCTCTTTGTGTGTGTTTCTCAAAATTCTCTAGAACCTCCATTGGAGGTCTTGCATGAGCTTGGTCTTCTTAGTCCCAAGCTAATCTCAATATGGTATCAGAGGCCGGTTGACCGTATCTACTCGAAGTTTGTTGGAGTTCTTCTTTCAGTATCTCAAAATTCCTCTTCTCTCTTTTCCGATTTCTAGGGTTTCTCGATCCCTCGATCTTTGTTGAAATCTTCATACGAATCAGAGTTCCTAAGTGAAATCAATCCTTCTACTCACAAAATCGATCGATACATCGATTAAATTCATCAATTAGAACTTCTTAAATGGCCATAAATCAAAGCGAAGAAACAACATCCGATGCGACCATAAATGACCAGTCGGTCATCGATACAAGCAGTCCTCTGTATATTCATCCATCAGACAGTCCTGGAGCGATGTTAGAGTCGGTTCCTTTCAACAAAATTGGATATAGATCTTAGAGAAGAAGTTTATTACGAGCGTTATCGATCAAAAACAAACTAGGGTTTATTAATGGGGAATGTAGGAAACCTAGCCCTAATTCAGCTTAATTTCGCCAATGGGAAAGATGTGACGATATGGTGACCTCCTGGATTCTCAATTCCCTCGCAAAGGAGATTTCTGATAGCGTTGCGTATGTAAATGACTTTGTTGAGTTATGGAGGGAGCTGGAAAATCGATACGATCAAACAAATGGAGAGAAGTTATATCAGATCCAAACGGAGATCAACGATCATGTTTAGGGATCATTGTATATTACTTCCTACTATACATGAATGAAGAGACTGTGGGAAGAATTAAGCACTGTGAGTGCTAAATCTCAATGCAGTTGCATTTGCACATGTGGATCAAAAGAGACAATGCACAAGGAAGAACAAGATCGACTCCTCATTCAATTTTTGATGGGTTTAAATGAGGTCTATACAATAGTGAGAGGAAGCATCTTGATGATGAAGCCCCTACTATCTTTGGAACAAGCCTTTTCCCTCCTAATACAGGAAGAGAAACAAAGGGAGTTCAGGCCAAGTATCAACTAAACCTAGAATCTACTTCATTACATGTGAATGCTACACCTACACAACACCAAAATCCATTTGGACCTAGGAATTTCAAGACACATTATACTCCAAACAACAGAGGACGCCCTTTGTGTGACTATTGCAAGAGACCGAGTCACATAAAGGAAAAATGTAACAAGTTACATGGCTATCCCCAAGGAAATTCATATAACAATAAAAATCCTAATCGAGCCAATACTCAGCAGTTCAATCAAAATAACAATTCAAACTAGACACAGGGTCACAAATTCAACAGAGGAAAAGGAGTTGTGGCAAATGTATATGGAGTTCCAGTGTAACGACCCGACTGTTCATTTTATGCACTTGCACTTCGCTCACCAGTTCTCGAGCATGACTAGCCTCGTATGATGCATTATGACTCATGTAAATCGTCGGTTTTGGTTTGTTTTGGTTTTCAGTTAATCGGAACAGATATGGAAGAAAGATTCTCAGCTTGAAGCTTTAAATTTGAAAGATTTAACCAAGTTTTGACTTTTTATTATTTGACCTCGGATTTGAATTTTAATGACTCTATTAGCTTTGTTAGGTAATTTTGGACTTAGGAGTGCGTTCAGAATGTAATTTGGAGGTTCGTGGTAGATTTAGGGTTGAATTGGCGAAATTGAAAATTTGGCATTTTTCGGTCAGCAGTGGAAATCTTGATATCAGGGTCGGAATGAAATTCCAAAAATTAGATTAAGTCCACTGTATAATTTGGGGCGTGTGTGCAAAATTTTACGTCATTCGGAGGTGATTTGATAGGTTTTAGCGTTTTTTGTGGAATTTGAAAGTTCCTAAGTTCTTATGCTTGAATCTGAGGTTGATTTGGTGTTTTGGTGTTGTTTTGAGTGATTCGAAAGCTTGATTAAGACTTAATGAAGTTATGGGAGGTGGTGGTATGTTTGATTGAGGTCCTGAGTGCCTCAGGTGTGTTTCAGATGAGTTTTAGGCGAGTTCGGGTATTACCAGAACTCAGGCATGGTTCTGGTGCTTAAATCTTCGCTGAGGGCGAAGGAACTACCGCTGAGGGCGGAAGTTTTTCCGCTGAGGGAAGAAGTGGGGTGCTGAGTCACTCCAGGGAAAGAATCCACAGGTTCGTTGGTCCGACCTCGAAAGCCTATATCTTTTGCTCTACATGGAATTTTGAGATCATTCAAAAACGAAAGTTGTAGCCCTGCGTGTGTAGTTTCCAGAAAGGTAAAAAAATAATTATTGGACATTTATAGAGAAAGTTATGGCCAAAATACTAAGTCCTATCTGTGCAGCCACCAAAAGCACGGTCAGCGGTGATTTTCCGCGGTCAACGTGATGGAAATACGAAAGGTGCACTATAAATATGAGATTTGGGGTTTTATTTCATGTTTTGACCTGGAGAGCTCGAGCTTTGGCCATTTTTTGAGATATTTTCATGTAAACCATCGGGTAAGTGATTCTAACTCAATTTTAGCTAAAATACATGATTATAACGTTGATTCATCATTTGAGTAGAGATTTGGGATGAAAATTTGGGAAAAATTGTGGAACTTCATAAAATATATTTTTGGGATTTGAAAGTCGATTCGAAGTCGGAATTGAGTGAAACTAGTATGGTTAGTCTCATAATCGAGTGGGATGTCGGATTTTGTGACTTTGGTCGGATTTCGAGATGTGGGCCCAAGGCCCAACTTTTGAGTTGTCTTTTTGACTTTTGGTCTTAAGCTTAGCATTTTCTTATGGGATTAATTCCTTTAGCTCATGTTGATTGTATCAAATTGTTGTGGCTAGATTCTCAGCATCCGAAGGCCAATTTGAGAGACAAAGGCATCATGGAGTAGGATTTTGGCTTGGTTGAGAGTAACGCTTCCAAACTTGGTTCTAAGGCTTTGAAACCTCGAACTATGTGCTATATGATGGTATTGAGGTGACGCACATGACAAGTGATGGGCGTGCAAGCGCGCACCGTAAGAATTGTGACTTGGTTCACTCCATGGCACCGATTAGAAATTTTATCTTGTTGATATCTGTGTTTCTTCATGTGATAAAGTAAATGGATTGTAAATCATGCTAGTTATCATGCTAGGGCTTGTTGAGACCCGAGGGGTCATTTCTTGCTGTCACCTTATTTTATTCATTGATATTCTATACTCGGTATCATGACTCCAAAACCAACCCGGTCGTGATGGCGCCTATCATGAAACAAGGCCAGCCGACACAAACCCAAAACACATCAATATTTTCCATTCTTAGGATAAAATCAAATCTATTTAACAATAAACCTTTATATAGTGTTCAAAACAAAACAACAGTGCAGAAAGAAAGCCCGACATCGGGGTGTCACTAGTCATGAGCATCTACTACAACTGTCTAACAACCTCAAGACCAACATGGTCGGGGGAAAATAACAAAAAACATACACTAAGGTTGAATAAGAAGGGAGAAAAGCAGGGTTGCGATCACCAGGCAACTACCTTGCTAACTCCAATGAACCTGCCACCAAGCTCAGAAATACCTGGATCTGCACATAAGGTGCAAAGAATAATGTGAGTATGCCAACTCAGTAAGTAATAAAAGTAAATAAAAACGGAGCAGTAAGAATTCACGTAAACCACTTTATAGCACCACAGTGGGTACAATATGTTCCCAAAACATAATACCAATCAAATCATCTCGTTAAACTCCAATTTCAGTAAAATCCTTTGAAAAATGTCTTTCTAACAGTTCCAGTAGAGGTTCAATGTAATTTATAGTAAAAGAGATAAAAATCATAATCGGCCCCTCGGGAAAAACATAGTTCGTATACAGTTCCTCAGGCAAACCGGAATTCATAAACATCTCATAACTTAAAAAATCTTAGTGGAAATAACAGAGCCAAATCTGTGATTAAATTCCGAACATCTCGTAAAAACTCCAGTTTAAATGAAAGTTGTTTAAAATATTTGTTTAACATTTTCCATAGAGGCTCAGTATAAAGATGAGTGAAATCAGTATAATCAACATATTCAATAGAGACTCACTTTAAGGAGGTGTGAAAATAGTAATTTCATAAACAAGCCTCTCAGGCAAAGCATCACTCGTATATGTGTATATATAGCCCCTCGGGCAAGCCTCTCATGTCACTCATGACTCACTCTCATCAATCAACGCTCACACTCAGCACTCACACTTAATAGGTACCTTATAAGAACCGCTGCAGCGTGCAGCCTGATCTATATATCGCTGCGGCATGCAACCCGATCCATATATATAGTCGACTGCGCTCACTGGAGGTGTGGAGACCTGGAGGGGCTCCTACATCCCAAGCGCTATATCGCTGCGGCGTGTAGCCCAATCCATATATATATATATATCGCTGCGGCGTGCAGTTCAATCCAAAAATATATAATCCTCACAATCAGGCCCTCGGCCTCTCTCAACCCTCAATCTCACAAGCCACTCAGATTATTAGTAACACAGGGCATTCAACCCAAAATATCATTTATGGCATCAAAACTATGTAAATAAGGCTGAGTTATGAAATCAGTAAAACACAGCATGACTAAGTACAAATATTAAGCCAAAACAGTGAGGAATAGTAGTAAAAAGCCCCATAAGGGTCTAAAACAGTTGGCACAAAGCCCAAATATAGCATTCTGCCTAAAACGTAGCAATACTTTCCACAACACAATGATATCAAATAGTTTTCAATCATATATGCGACTTAACAGTCGTACGGGACGGACCAGGTCACAATTCTCAACGGCGCACGACCCCACGCTCGTCATCTAGCATGTGCGTGACCTCAAAGTATCACAACGATGTGAAATCCAAGGTTTCATACCATCAGGACAATATTTACAATCATTACTTACCTCAAACCAGACGAAAATCCTACTCCGTGATGCCTTTGCCTCTCGACTTGGTCTCAACTCGCCTCGAATCTATCCAAAAATCATAATCATAACATCAATATTACGTTAAGGGAACAAAGCCCACGCGAAAATAATCAATTTACATCAAAAATCCCAAAATTGGTCAAACCCGACCCCTGGGCCCACATCTCAGAATCCGATAAAAATCACATCAATAGAATCTCCATCTTCTCACGAGTCTATACATACCAAGATCATCAAAATCAGACCTCAAATGGCTCCTCAAATCCCACAATTAACTCTCCAATTTCAACCCCTAATTTTCCAACTCTTTCTCTAATTTTTCCCACTAATTTTCATGATTAATCAATGAAATAATCACCATAAACACAATATACAAAGCCCAAGTAGCTTATCTCTCTGTCAACACTTTATTCCCTCTTGAAATCACAGCTTGGAGCTCCAAAATCGCACAAAAATGATGAACAAATGACTGAAAATCGCGAAGGGGCCTTTTTATACATTCTGCCCAACACTTTCGCACTTGCGATCCCATAAGCGCACCTGCGCTTCCGCTTCTGCGGGAAAATATCCACTTCTGCTAATTTCACTTATCTCACCAGGCCTCGCATTTGCGGTTGCCTCACCGCTCCTGCAGCATCGCAAATGCGGTTACCAAGCCGCACCTGCGGTCCCTAATTCGTAGGTGCGGATATGACAGAAGCAGCAACATCAGTTGCAATTTCTCAAGTTCAACCTTTCCAAAAACTATCCGAAACCATCCCGAGGCCCTCGGGACCTCAACCAAAAATACAAACAAGTCACATATCACCTTTCAAACTTATTCCAACAATCGGAACACTCAAAGCAACATCAAAACATCAAATCACCCTCGGATTCAAGCCTAAGGATTTCCAAACTTCCGAATTCCACAACCAATCCAAAAACCCGTCAAACCTCATCCGAATAACCTGAAATTTTGCACACACATCACAAATGACACAATCGATCTACTCCAAATTCCGTAGTTCCATCCCGACCCCGATATCAAGATTTCCACTGCCGACCGGAAATGTCAAATTTCCAACTTTGGCAAATCAAGCATTCTACCACGGACCTTCAAAATACATTCCAAACACGGTCCTAAGTCCAAAATCACCCGATGAAGCTAACTATGTCATAAAAATTCCAATCCAATATCGAATACCAAGAAGTCAAGACTTGGACAAACCTTCCAAATTTAAAGCTTCAAACTGAGAATTGCTCTTCCAAATCTATTCCGATTATCCTAAAAACCAAAACCGACGATTTGCATAAGTCATAATACATCATATGGGGTTAGTTATGCCCGAGAAATAGCAAGCGAAGTAAAAATGCTCAAAACGACCGGTCGGGTCATTACACTCAGTCTTGTTCATGCACATCATATCATGTCTCAGTCTCGATTATTATTATTTGGCACATCATATCATTATTTCGGGCTAGTTTCATGGCATTGTGGGCCCGTGTGTGTGAGACTGGAGAGTGATGGCTGAGTGAGGCCGGGAGCCTGACTATGAGTAACAGTTATGGGATCGGGCTGCATGCCGCAATGGTTTATTGATATATGCCTTTGTTGGCTTGTGATAGCGCTTGGGCTATAGGAGCCCCTCGGAGTCTGCACACCCCCAATGAGTGCAGTTGATATTATTGAGGGATGGATCTTCCTGGACATGGATCTTGTCCGAAGTACTTATATGTGAAAATGGATCTTCTCCATGAGGCTGGATTGGCCTGTTCCTCGGTACTGGAGACTGATGGTCTGTGATGTGTATATATTCTAGGATAGATCTTCCCTGGGCCTTGTAAGCCATATACAGTACCGGGTAGTTATGAGGTTGATATCATTATTGTTATTTAGAGATGGATCTTCTCCATAGGCTGGATTGGCCTTCCTCAACACTGAGTGATTGTTGTCAGAGACGTATATATTCCGGGATGGATCTTCCATAGGTCGTATAAGCCATATACAGTACTGAGTGGACAAGCATTTGAGATTGTGGGCACATGAGGAACTCAGCATAGTGCATTTCATACAGCATGTGCATTGATATGTAAATATAGCAGAGTCACATTTCTTTACCATGTTCATATCTGCTCTATTCACTATTTTGAACTACTTATATAATTGGAAGCATGCCTATGTTTCTGTATGTTATTTCTGTTATCTCTTGAGGAGGTTGAGTTCGTCACTACCTATCAGTCCATAGTTTTGGCTTGTTACTTACTGAGTTGGTATACTTATGTTACCCCTTGCACCTTGTGTGCAGATCCAGGTATCTCGGGTCGTAGTAGTGGTTGGTGATCATTATCAGTGGAAGGTTTTCATTGGAGATAGTGAGGTAGCTACCTAGAGATCGCAGTCCTTCCTTTCTCCTTCCTTATCTTCCTCTTAGTGTATTGTTGGCTAATCTCAAACTATGTTAGTCTTGTTTATTTCGAATAGTTGTAGTCATTTGCACATGACTAAGTGACACCTGAGGTCGGGCTTGCATTTTCTGCATTTTGGTTTTTGAATTTAACTTCTTTTACTGGATTTCAGTATGAAAAGGTTAATATCTAATTTTTAAATGAAATATCAAAATTATTTGGGAATGCGTCGGCTGGCCTAGTTCAATGATGATGTGACGACCCAGCTAGTCGTCTCATGAGTTACCGCTCTATTTCCCCCATTTTTTCTTCTTATTTCTTTGTCTATTGGTTCTAGATGTGATCGGGTTGGTTGGCTCGGGTTCGGAAAGGATTTGGTAGGGTTTGAGATACTTAGTCTCTTTTGAGGAAGCTTAAGTTGGAAAAGTCAACAGGATGTTGACTTATGTGTTAGAGGGCTAGGATGTGAGTTTTGATGGTTCGGATAGCTTCGGGAGGTGATTTGGGACTTAGGAGCATGATCGGAATGAGTTTTGGAGGTCCGGAGTAGATTTAGGCTTGAATTGGCGAAATTGAATTTTTGGCGATTTCTGGTTGATAGGTGAGATTTTGATATAGGTGTCGGAATGGAATTTCGAGTGTTGCAGTAGTTCCGTCATGTCATTTGGGATGAGTGTGCAAAATTTCAGGTCATTCGGACGTGGTTTGGTTGGGTTTTTAATCAAAAGAGTAATTTAGAAGATTTTGGAATTCTTAGGCTTGAATCCGATGCAAAATTGGTGTTTTGATGTTGTTTGAATGAGGTTATGGAATATGTTGGCATGTTTGGGTGAGGTTCTGGGGGCCTTGATAACTAGAAATTATGATGCATTTTACACTCCTTCTTACTTAAGTTTTGATTAGAAATGTGTACAAAATAGTCCCAAAGGCTCACATGTTATACTTGATTGCAGGGTTTGGTCAACAAGGTGACAATTCATCAAAACCAGCTCAAAAAGAAGTGAAACATACATAAGTACCAAGAACAAGTCCAAGCTCAATATAATAGGACCAATGCGGCCGCACTCCGTTCTGTGCGGTCCGCAAAGAGGAGGTTCAGAGAGTGCTCATTTCAGGCAATCAAGTAATGCGGCCGCAAAGCATTTCATGCGGACTGCATTGACTTCATTGCGGCCGCACTCGACTTTGTGCGGTCCGCAAAGCCCAAGTTCAGAGAGTGCCAAGTTGGAGGAATATTTCCAATGCAGTCCGCTGTCCATTTTGTGCTGACCGCAATAGAAGCCACCGTGGCTGCGGTGCATTTTGTGCGGCCCGCGGTGGCCAAGTCCAGAGAGCAAATGCTTCAGCCAAGAGCCTTTGTGCGGCCGCCCTTGATTTTGTGCGGTCCGCACTAGTCCCGAAGGGGTATTTTGTCCAGAATTTTTGGCCTAGTATAAATAGTTTCTTTTCCCATTTTTAGGTCATCAGTTGTATTCTAGACAGCAGCTGCGCTCGTGAATAGTGCTCTTTTACCATTTTGAGTAATTTTACATTAGTTTCATCATTAAATCTTCAATTTTTATCTAGTAGTTAAATATTATGGAATTTTCTTCATATATTTCTTTGTTTTTCTTCTATAATCATAAGTAGCTAGACCCATTAGCTAGGGTTGTGGCTCAACCCTAGTGTGAGTAATTGATGTGTCTTGTATTTTAAGGCTTGAATGTCTATGAGTGTTTGATATTTGGACTAATTCATGGTTTAAATGTTGAATTAGTGGTTGCAAACACTAGTTTATGCCTAGTTGACTTTGGCTCTTCTTGAGAAAGAGAGCCTAAGTCTATGAAATTAGTCCACCAAGGAATTGGGGCATATTCAAGAGATTGATAGCCCCAATTAAAGGGTAAAACCTGGAGATAGTAATCCCCGACTTGAACCTCTATTGCTTGCACAAATTATCATACCCAATTGGTCTTGAGAAAGTCAATTAGGGAAAATCACTCGAACTATCGAGAGGTATAGAGTGAGTAGAATCATGTAATGGTTATATCGTAATCCCCAAATATGACAACCTAGACTTAGACTCAAGAACCTGTCAAATATCTACCTAGGAGAAAGTCACTTCCCTAGTGCCTTTTAACCAGTTAGACAAGCTTCAATAGTTTACTCTAAGCTTAACTTAGCTCAATTTAGCATCTTCGTAGTATAAAATTAGGAGTAATATCAAAACCAACTATGTTTAGAAGTGCAATTAGGAACAACTACGCAACTCCAATTTAGATAGAAACTCAACTCTAATCTCTAGCTCCCTGTGAAAATCGATCCCGACATTCTCGGGTAAAAGCTTCTTCGACCACTCTTGCTACTTTGTAGTTGTACAGGGTTGGCCTCGATCCCTTTTTGGCATCATTGCCGGGGAGCTAACGGTTTTGGCTATCTATCTAAATAGTTTTGTGTATTGTTCTTCTTTCCTTCTGCGTTACTAATTTATTAGTGTCACAAGTTCAGGTACAAAATGGCAGCAAACAACAATGACCCTCTTGGAAATGTGATTGCGAGGGAGGAGGTAGATGATGTCGGAGATGAGGTGCTTCTTGTACCTCAAGGACAACGTAGAGGCCGCCAGGCCAATGCCAATGATAATATTCCAGACCCTCCTCTGCTACCTCCAAGAGTGGCTCCTCGAGTGCTTCCAAACCAAGGCTTTGCAAGTGCAGTTGTCCCACCCCGTATCCGGGTGGGCAATTTTCAAATTACCAATATGATGCTAGCATTGCTGGAGCAGCGTGGATATTTCACGGGCGCTGCCAATCAAAATGCTTACAAACATCTCAAGGGTTTTGTGGATACCTGTTGGGGGAGAAAACAAACTAATGTGTCTGAGGATGCACTTCAGTTGAAACTCTTCCCATTTTCACTTAGAGGGAAGGAATTGGATTGGCTTGAGCGACTTCCCAACCATTCCATCACTACTTGGGATGAGTTGGCAGACAAGTTCATTGCAAAATGTTTCTCACTAGGGCATATGGCAGCATTGAGAAATGAGATCTTGGCTTTCAAGCAGGAACCTACTAAACCATTACATGAGATTGGGAGCATTATAGAATGGTAAAGAATATCCCCAACAATGATATGACTGAGGCGATGATCCAACAAACTTTCTACTGGGGCATTAACACAACAAACCAGTACATAGTGAACAAACTTGCTGGAGGCAACTTCATGAAGCTGACTTATGATGAGGCTTGTGACATTCTTGATGAGATGGCTGACACTTCCTCCGCTTGGCAAAGTAGAGCCAATGTGCCCCAGGGTGACCCCACAGTCACTCATTTGCACAAAGAGCTACATGACCATGGACAGGCTATAGCTGTGCTGACAACTACAATGAACCAACAAGCAAAGGCACAGTTGCAACAAGTTAAAAAGCCTTGCCAAGTGAATACCATGGAGGGTGTCAACATGCTAGTGAACAAAATAAGACATAGAGGTCAACAGAACCAAGGGAATTTGGAGCAATTTGACAATGATTGTGGTGGATTCTAAGACGATGGTTATGATGGGCAGAATGAAGAGGTGCAATATGTGAATAACTATCAAGTCCGAAGGGGCAATTCTTCCAACCAACAACAATGGCGACCCTAAGGCAATTGGGGCAATCAACAACAACAAGGCAGTGGTAATTGGGGGAACAACAACCAAAATTTCAATTGGAGCAATCAGAATAATCAGGGTAATTAGAATAGCAACAACAACAATTGGGGTGGTAACAATAATCAGGGAGGTTGGAATAATGACAATCAAGGAAATGGGGGCAAGGTTTTCAAAGGCCTCCAATGTACCAACAACCAAACAATCTACCCCCATTTCCATCCCAAGGTCAGAGTTCCTTTAACAATGAAATGGGGAGAGTTGAGATGATGTTTGAACAGATGATGAAAAAAAATGCGGACTCTGATGGTCAGTTGGCTTCCCACAATACTTTAATTAGAAACTTGGAGGTTCAATTAGGCCAAATTTCCCAATCGTTGAACACTCGTCCTAAAGGGTCTCTACCTAGATATACGGTAGTTAACCCGAAGGGTGGGAACAATCATGTTATGGAGGTAACTACAAGAAGTGGGAGAGGCGGTGATGTGAATGCCTCCAAACAAAAACAAATTTTGAGTGATGAAGTTGAGTTGCAAGAAGATGAAATTCCTTTGGTGGTTGAAAATGTGATTGATGAGAATGTGAATGAAGAAGTGAGGATTGATATTCAAGATGCCAAGGTGGAAACTCAAAATGACGTGAACCCATCTAGGGAACACATAATAGACATGTCGGAGCAGGTTGTGCCTAAAGCCAAGGCTCCTTTGCTAAGGCCACCTCCACCTTATCCTCAAAGGCTCGTGAAGCAGAAAAATGAGAATCGTTAAAAAGTTTATTGATATGATGAAGAGCTTATCCATTAATGTACCTTTGGTGGGGCTCTTGAACAAATGTCGGGCTATGCTAAATTCATGAAGGACTTGGTGACAAAGAAACGATTCATGGATTGTGAAACTATAAAGATGACCCACCAAGTTAGTGCAATAGTGCATTCAATGGCCCCGAAGCTTGAAGATCCTAGTGCTTTCACCATTCCTTGCACCATTGGGAGTGCAGACTTTGCCAAGGCTCTATGTGATTTGAGGGAAAGTATCAACTTGATGCCCCACTCAGTTTTCAAGACTCTGGGTATTGGGCAACCGATGCCAACTTCCATGAAATTGTAAATGGCGGATAGAACGATGAAGAGACCATTGTGTATTATTGATGATGTGCTTGTCCGGGTGGACAGATTTACCTTGCCAGCTGATTTTATGATCTTCGACTGTGAGGTGGATTATGAAGTTCCGATTATAATGGGGAGACATTCCTTGCTACTGGGAAGGCCTTAGTTGATATGGAAGCAGGGGAACTCACCTTCTGGGTGGGTGATGAAAAAGTAGTCTTTCATGTGTGAAAGTCAATGAAGCAGCCCAATAGTTCCGAGGTATGCTCTTTTGTGGACCTCGTCACGGCAGTGATAGTTGATGATACCAGTGCAATAATCAATGTGGAAGACCCTCTAGAGGCCATATTGTTGAATCTTGATGTCTATGAGGATGAAGGCCGAGTGGAGTGTGTGAAAGCTTTACATGGGATGGGCTCTTACTCTTATGAGCCTAGGAAACTATCTTTGGACCTTGACAATAGGAAGACTCCACCAACAAAACCTTCAATTGAGGAACCTCCGGTGTTGGAGTTGAAGCCGTTGCCTCCACACATTAGGTATGAGTTCTTAGGCTCTAGTTCTACTTTGCCAGTTATTCTTTCCTCTTGTCTTACTTACATGCAGGTTGATGCCACATTGGTGGTGCTCCAAAAGCGGAAGAAGGCAATTGGATGGACTTTAGCTGATATTCGGGGGATAAGCCCCGTATTCTGTATGCACAAGATTATTTTGGAAGATGATGCAAAGCCCTCATTGGAACATCAAAGGAGGTTGAACAAGGCAATGCAAGAAGTTATGAAAAAGGAGGTGATCAAATGGTTGGATGCCGGGATTGTGTACCCCATTTCTGATAGCTCTTGGACTTCATCGGTGCAATGTGTACCGGAGAAGGGTGGCATGACTGTGGTTGCAAATTCACTAAACGAGTTGATTCCTACCAGAACCATCACCGGTTGGAGGGTATGCATGGACTACCGCAAGTTGAATAAAGTGAACCGCAAGGATCACTTTCCATTGCCTCTTCTTGATCAGATGTTAGACCGACTTGCTAGGCATGCCTTCTACTATTTCTTGGATGGATATTCTGGATACAACCAAATCTTGATTGCTCCGGAAGATTAGGAGAAGACTACATTCACTTGTCCATATGACACTGTTGCCTTTACTCAGATGCCTTTTGGGTTGTGTAATGCACCGGCTACATTTCAGCGGTGTATGATGGCCATTTTCAGCGTTATGTTGGAAGATATTTTGGAGGTGTTCATGGACGACTTTAGTAATGTGAGTGATTCATTTGATGAGTGTTTGAAAAATCTTGATAGAGTGTTGGCCCGTTGTGAAGAATCCAATCTTGTTCTTAATTGGGAGAAATGCCACTTCATGGTGAAAGAGGGTATAGTTCTTGGGCATAAAATTTCAAAGCATGGTATCGAGGTGGACAAAGCAAAATTTGATGTGATTTCAAGGCTCCCTCCGCCTACCTCTGTCAAGGGAGTTAGAAGTTTTCTTGGGTATGCGGGGTTCTACTAAAGATTTATCAAAGACTTTTTAAAGGTAGTGAAGCCTATGCAAGCTATTGGAAAAAGATGCCAAGTTTGTGTTCGATGAGAGATGTATGTAAGCCTTTGAACTTCTCAAGCACATGTTGACCAGCACTCCTATCATTACCGCACCTAATTGGAGCTTACCCTTTAAGCTCATGTGTGATGCGAGCGATGTTGCGGTTGGGGCAGTTTTGGGTCAAAGAGTGAACAAAATGTTTCATCCGATGTACTATGCGAGCAAGACAATGAATGATGCTCAAGTGAACTACACAGTGACCGAGAAAGAACTTTTGGCTATTGTGTTCGCAATGGAAAATTTTTGGCCATATCTTATGGGTACCAAGGTCATAGTCCATACCGATCATGTCGCACTTTGGTACTTGATGATGAAGAAGGATTCCAAAGCTAGACTGATGTGATGGGTCTTGTTACTTCAAGAGTTTGATTTGGAGATTGTGGGCCGGAAGGGTAGTGAAAATCAAGTGGCGGACTACTTGGGAGGAGGAGGGGAGGCCTCGTGATGGCCTAGAGATTAATGATTCATTTCCCAACGAACAACTCTTTTCGGTGTCGGTGAATAGTATGCCATGGTTTGTGGATGTTGCAATTTCGTTGTGACTGGTATAATCCTGTGTGAGCTCTTTTCTAACCAAAGGAAGAAGCTCAAATGGGATAGTTTGGATTTCTATTGGGATGAGTCGTACTTGTTCAAGATTTGCACGGATGGTGTGATTCGAAGGTGTGTCCCGGAGGAAGAGCAATTGAGTATCTTGGAGGCTTGTCATTCCTCTCCCTATGGTGGCCATCGTGGCGGGGCGAGGATGGCTTCCAAAGTTCTTAGTTGTGGGTTTTATTGGCCAACTTTGTACAAAGATACAAGTGAACTTGTGAAGAGGTGTGACGAATGTCAAAGAGTAGGGGGGAATTTCAAAGAAAGATGAGATGCCTCTCAATACCATTCTTGAAGTTGATATTTTTGATATATGGGGAATTGATTTTATGGGCCCGTTTGTTAGCTCGTGTGGGAATACATACATTCTTGTGGTGGTTGACTATGTTTCAAAGTGTGTTGAAGCCGTGGCTTTACACAACAATGAGGCCCGAAGCGTTCTTCCGTTTCTCAAGAAGAGCATTTTTACAAGGTTTGGCACTCCTCGTGCAATCATAAGTGATGGGGGCTATCATTTTTGTAATAGAGCTTTTGACACTTTGCTTGAAAAGTATGGTATTAACCACAAAGTTTCTACTCCTTATCATCCTCAAGCGAGTGGCCAAGTTGAAGTATCAAATAGGGAAATCAAGAGTATATTGTTAAAGAAGTTGGATGATGCTCTATGGGCTTATAGGACTGCTTACAAGACTCTGATTGGTATGTCTCTGTATCGGTTGGTGTTTGGGAAAGCTTGCCATATACCAGTTGACTTAGAGCACAAGGCCATGTGGGCTTTAAGGGAACTAAATCTTGAATGGATGTGGCAGCGAATCTTCGTGTGGAGAAGCTTAATGAACTTGATGAATTCTGATTCCATGCCTACTTCAGTTCGTCCTTATACAAGGACAAGATGAAGTACCTTTATGATAAATATACTCGTGGCAAGGAGTTCAAAGTGGGTGATTTGGTTCTCTTGTTCAATTCTCGGTTACATCTGTTTCCGGGAAAGCTTAAATCAAAATGTAGTGGACCTTTTGAAGTGGTGTTTGTGACTCCGTTTGGTGCACTTGATTTGAAGAACAAAAATGGTGAGTTTTCAGAGTAAATGGTCACAGGGTCAAGCATTACCTGGGCAAGAATGATGACAGCCACGTGGTGGCACTTCTTCATCTAAAGTGATTTGATGGTAACTTGCGTTGTGCCGTGACGTTAAATCAGGCGCTTCTTGGGAGGCAACCCATGTGTTTTTCTTTTTGTTTTTCTTTGATTTTCTTTGTAGTGTAGGATTTATTTTTGGACTGACTGGTTGTGAGATGTTGTAGGATTGTGTTGATGCAGTGCAGGAACAAGTTGAAAAATGATCACTCTCTGAAGTTTGCAATGCAGACCGCACTCATTTTGTGCGGCCGCAAAGGCCTTTGTGCGGGGGCAAGAAATCAATGCGGACCACAAAAGTGATTTGACAAAAGTAGGGAGTCTCTGAAGTTTTCCATCGCGGCCGCATTGCATTTTATGCGGTCCGCAGTGGCCAATCTCTTATTGCTTTATGTTTTTGAGCACCGCAGACCGCAGTGCCATTTTGTGCAGTCCGCGGTGGGTAGGTGAGCTAGGGCCCAGGACCTTTTTCTATAAATAGGACCTGAGGCCCTCATTTCAAACTTTTCAATCTTTTTACTCTCAAAGCCTAAAAAAGCGTTGTCCATCACTCTCATTGCACGAAATTAACTACTAAGACTCATTAATCTTCAGTAAATCTCATTTCTGGTAACATTAATTCCTTCTCAGTTGTTAATTTTGTTGTTTTCTTTGAATTTTTGTTTTTCTCAGTTCTTTTTCCTTCCCTACCTATTTGTTATTCAGTCTTGTAGCAAAGGTTAGTTAAATGCCGTTTTACTTAGGACTAATTAGTTAAAACACTGAGGCAACACATAGGGTATCATCAATATGTAAAAGTTTGGACCAAAAATGGACAAAACTTGAACCCTAGATTGGTGCTGATGCTGGGCACTCAGTGTAGATTGCAGTGGAATTTGTGCTGTCTGCGGTGCCCTTGTGCGGTCCGCAATACCATTTCGTGTGGACCGCAGTGGACCAAGTTCTGAATGCTAACATTTGAGGACTGCGGTCGCAATGGATTTTGTGCGGTTCGCGGTGCCTCAATGCCTTTTTGTGCGATCTCCAGTGCATGGATTCAGAGAGTGGGTAGTCTGAACCCTACCTCTATGTGGACTGCAATGGATTTTGTGCGGTCCGAGGTAGCCTCTTTGCGTCCGCACTTCATTTTGTGCGATCCGTAGTCTGCAACTTTTAACTGTCCGCATTTTTTTCCTATAATTCTGAGTTTCATTGTTTCTAGTGATACTAACAAAGCAAAACTAAATGTTGATTGTAGACAATGGTGAAATCACGAGGCAAAGGTGGTCAACAGCCAAGATGAGGAGAGTCCTCCCGGGGTAGGGGACAAGGAATGATAAGATTGACCCCGCAAGTCCGACAAAACATAAAGAACACAAGGATAAGAGCTTTAGATAGAGCTATTGGCCAGTCGGGGAGTGAGTATGAGCCTTCCCGGGAGGCATCTTCAGACTCCGTGCCAGAGTATGTTCTTGATTGGCCGGTGAGGAACAGGTTGAGGGATACACCTCCAGTCTCTCCCACTGCCCAAACATCAATGCGTATATCTTCTGAGTCGTCTGAGGGCTCAGCTGCCGGCAGTGGAAATGAATACTCCACCTCTCCTACAACTTCACTATCCAGAGAGGGTCCAGTAGCAGAAGAAGGGGAAGAAGTAGAAGGGGGTGAGCCCCAAGTAGGTGGGGTAGACAGGACTAGAAATCCGGAGGCTTGACAGGACCGGTTTGTGAGTGAGGTTGACTACCACAAGTTCAGAGAGTGTGGTGGCCCGAGAAGAAATTGAAACTTGAGCGTAAAATCATCACCCGGGACCTATTCACAACACCAATGTGTTGAGGCAGTTCAGAGAGAGAGCTGGATGGGACTACTTCATAGGCCATGAGGAGGACACCAATGAGCATTTAGTGAAAGAGTTTTACACAAATGTGGCCCACATCAAAGAGGGTACCACAGTCACCAAATTGCGGAACTTGAAGGTGAAATTTGATGGCAAGACCATAAATGACTTCCTGGGCTTCACAGAGGAGGATGAGTCCTTGTACTTGGAGAAGATGGCATTGGGTGAGGAAGCTCGTCGTTGGTTGGCAGAGTACTTGGCAATCCGAGGTACCACACCTGATTGGTTGACTGCGGGAGTAAAAATCATGAGAAGAACATCGAATTTTGAGGCTAAGGGGTGGGAGACATTTGTATGCAGCAGGCTAGACTCCACCACCCATGACAGCTCACTCCCTATTCACCAGGTGATTTTGGTAGAATCTATCATGGCGAGATACCCGATTAACATCGGGAATGTGATGTTCCAGGTTATTACACAGGTAGTGAACGAAGGTGACAGATCTTATCCCTTCCCCAACTTCCTGACCATGTACCTGGAGGACCTAGATGTGGAAAAGTGAAAGTTTGATATGAAAGTGAAGGCGAAGGCACCTTTATCATGGTATACCCTACAGGGTGATGACAACCCGAAGGGGAAGCACTTCAAGGGTAAAGCCACTACTTCGACTGGCCAGTCTGAAGAGCCAGTAGTGGTAGTGGCTCCTATTCAACCTCCTTCCACCTCAACAGACATTGCCCCAGGTCCTTCCACTTCTATAGTTCCAGAGATACCCTCCTCCACTACATACCCATTGACTACCTACCGCCTGAGCCAGGCCCTCGCCAGCATTAACAATTGGATGCAGACAGCTATTTCTAAGCTGTCTGTACTATCTACCACGGTGGCAGCTCAGTCAGCACCTCCTCCTCCACAGGTCCCACAGTCTATTGAGGACAATCTCAAGGAGCTTCTAGACAACTAGAAGAAGTTCCTATATAACCAGAAATTGCTTACGGACACTGTTGATTCAAATGGAAACGAACTCAAGGAACTTGCTAGGGAGGCGAAGAAAATGAGGAAGACTCGATCTTCAAAAGAGTTGATGAAGGAGCTACGGGTTGAGGTTGAGAGGTTGAAGGCAGATCACCTGCCTTTAGATTTTCTATTGCATGACCCAGCACCAGCAGCGCAGCCCCAACCAGAGTAGGAGTCCGAGAGGACACCCAAGAGGAAGAGGGTGACTCCTCGGTCTGATGATGCAGTTATATAGTTGGAGGACCCACAGCGAGGTTCCTCTAGCCAGCCCCAGGATTTATCCAAGGACTCAGTTCAGGCCCAAGCCCAGGTCCCAGTAGAGCCACAGATCACAGGGAGCCAATCACAGGTTCCCGAGCAGACAGAGGACCCAGGGACCCAGACTTAGGATCCCATGCACATCGAGGATCCATAGGGAGTTTCATTTTCTTCTCTCATCTATTTTTGTGCTTATTTTGGTTAGTTGGCATTGAGGACAATGTCAGCTTTCATTTGAGGGGGTAGCCCTATTTGGATATTTGATGACTGTACATATGATAGTATTTTATGCTTTATATCTTTTTTATCTTAGGTATGTATATAATTTTAGCATTTCATTGCACTTTTCATACTTTTTACTTTGGGTCTGTATATAAAAGTTACGTTCTTATGTATATATTCATTCCCCCTATTGTATATTCGATTAAATCTGCTTTTGTACATATTTATTTTACTTTCCGCATTTTTCCTTTCTTAGCTTCTTATTTTATGTTCGTAGCTTCTTGTTTTGAGTTTTTGCAATAAGCCTTTGGTCTTCTTAATGCCACGGTTCTTTCAAAAGGTGGAATTGGTGTGAACTAGGTGGCTCTTCCCAATGATGGATAGCATGACAACCTTCTTAAGGGTTTGAGTCGTTTTCTTTTTGCTTTTCAGTAGTTAGTTGGTAAGGGTGCCTCAAGAAAAGCATCACTTGGGCCTAACACATTTGCCTTTGATCCTATGGTAAAAAACACACTTTCATATCCTACCAATGATAAAATCCCTAGTCAGCCCTTTTGAGCCTTAGACCTTTTTCTTTCAATAACCACAGTACAAGCCTTTACCCGTTCTAAAGATACCCTCTCTTGGCACCCGATCTTTCCTTAGCACATGGAAAAAGTATAAGTTTGGGGGGGGAGAGCCAAGGATTGCAACAAAGTGGTAAAAGGTACAAAATGAAGAAAAGGAAAGGCAATGAAAAAAAGAAAGAAAATAAAAAAAAAAGACAAAAAGAATGTTCAATGTATAAAAGAATGAAGGGATTCAATAAAAGCAAAGAATGAAAGGTGTGGAAAGTTGAGAAAGGAGAAAAGATTTGAAATGAACAAGAAAGAGTGACAGTGTGTCCCTCTAACTCCTTAGAAAGAAGTGAAATGACTTAAAAAGTCAAGTGAATGTGTGCCAAAATGAAGCAAAAGAAGTGCTAAAGGGAAGACGGAACCTACTTAGACCAAACATTTTCTACCCTAAACCAAAAGCCTTCACTATGTTTCCACAAAAGCCCAATATGATCTTGAGTTGAATGAAGCTTACATTAGTGTTGACTCACATAAGGGGCAAGCTTATGGTACTTAGAGCCATACTTGTGACTTTTCTTTGAGAGATACAAGTGTATTTCCATTAACCTCGTTTTGAGTGCTACAATCCTAAAGGTGAGGTTTGCTTAAGGAGAGTCAAGGATATGTGAGTTTGGGTTCCACAACAACCAAAGTAATAGAAAGAGTTTCTTTGATGTGTTGAGTCAACTCTTGATGCTCTTGGTGTCGCACTAAATCCAAGGTGTTTAAAAGAGTGAATGTTGTTAATGATTTATTTGAATTGAGGGCAATTGTTAGTTCCATTTAATGCTAGATGAGGTCACTTTAGGTCAGCTGAATTTTCTTGGATTTACTTTGTTTGCTTGAGGACAAGCAAAAGCTTAAGTTTGGGGGAGTTAATAACTAGGAATTATGATGCATTTTACACTCCTTCATACTTATGTTTTGATTAGAAATGTGTACAAAATAGTCCCAAAGGCTCACATGTTGTACTTGATTGCAAGGTTTGGTCAATAAGGTGACAATTCGTCAAAACCAACTCAAAAAGGAGTGAAATATGCACAAGTATCAAGAACAAGTCCAAGCTCAGTATAACAGGACCAATGAAACCGTACTCCATTCTGTGCGGTCTGCAAAGAGGAGGTTCATATAATGCTCATTTCAGGTAGCCAAGCAATGCGGCCGCAAAGCATTTCATATGGACCGCATTGACTTCATTGTGGCCATACTCGACTTTGTGCGGTCTGCAAAGCCCCAGTTCAGAGAGTGCCAAGTTGGAGGAATATTTCCAATGCGGTCTGTGGTCCATTTTGTGTGGACTGCAACAGAAGCCACCGCGGCTGGGTGCATTTTGTGCGGCCCGCGATGGCCAAGTTCAGAGAGCATATGCTTCATCCAAGAGTCTTAGTGCGGCCGCACTCGATTTTGTGCGGTCTGCACTAGTCCCGCAGGGGTATTTTTGTCCAGAATTTTGGTCTAGTATAAATAGTTTCTTTTCCCATTTTAGGCCATCGGTGGTATTCTAGACAGCAGCTGCGCTCGTGAATGGTGCTCTTTTACCATTGTGAGTAATTTTACATTAGTTTCATCATTGAATCTTCAAGTTTTATCTAGTAGTTAAATATTATGGATTTTTCTTCATTTATTTCTTTGTTTTCTTCTATAATCATGTGTAGATAGACCCATTAGCTAGGGTTGTGCCTCAACCCTAGTGTGGGTAATTGATGGGTCTTGTGTTTTAAGGCTTGAATATCTATGGGTGTTTGATATTTGGACGAATTTATGGTTTAAATATTGAATTAGTGGTTGCAAACACTAGTTTATACCTAGTTGACTTTGGATCTTCTTGAGAAAGAGAGCCTAAGTCTATGAAATTGGTCCAAAAAGAAATTGGGGTGTATTCAAGAGATTGATAACCCCAATTAAAGGGTTAAACCTAGAGATAGTAATACCCGACTTGAACCTCTATTTCTTGCAAAAATTATCATACCCAATTGGTCTTGAGAAAGTCATTTAGGGCAAAATCACTCGAACTACCGAGAGGTATAGAGTGAGTAGAATCATGTAATGGTTATATCGTAATCCCTAAATATGACAACCTAGACTTAGACTTGAGAACCCGTCAAGTATCCACCCAGGATAAAGTCACTTCCCTAGTGCCTTTTAACCATTTAGACAACCTTCAATAGTTTACTCTTAGCTTAACTTAGCTCAATTTAGCATCTTCATAGTATAAAATTAGAAGTAATATCAAAATCAATTATGTTTAGAAGTCCAATTAGGAACAACTAAGCAACTCCAATTTAGATAGAAACTCAACTCCAATCTCTAGCTCCCAGTGGAAATCGATCCCGACCTTCTCGGGTAAAAGCTGCTTCGACCATTCTTGCTAGTTTGTAGTAGTACAGGGTTGACCTTGATCAGGCCTCGGGTGAGTTTTGGTTGGTCAATCAGACCATTTCATGATGTTTGGAATTGCAGAAAATTATTGATCAGTGTTGCAGAGAAATGGCCTTCGTGTCCGTGAGTAGGCCCTCTTGTTCGCGAAGGGTTAGCTAGTGAAGGCTGGAATTTTAGCCTTCGCGTTCGAGAGGAAGGCTCTGCGTTCGCGAAGGGATGAGTGTTTGAACATCGCGTTCGCGGGTGAAGCTCCACGTTCGCGTAGAGGAAATTGGCCAGCTGGGTTTGAGGTCAAATTGTTCATCGCGTTCGCGAGTGAAGGGGTGCGTTTGCAAAGAGTTGTCTGAGGAAGCATCACGTTCGCGATGGGCAGGTCGCGATCGCGAAGGAGGAATTTTTGGTCAAGTTATATTTTCTTCACGAACGCGAGGAATTGGCCGGCCGCGTTCACGAAGAAGGAAATGAGGCATGGGCAGAATATTTAAATAGTCGCCTTGTCTATGATTTTGGGGTTTATTTTCACCATTTTTGGGCTTTTTGTAGCTTTTTGAAGAGGATTAAAGAGGGATTCAAGGGGAATCACTTGGAGGTAAGATTTATGGACTTAAAACTCGATTCTAATGTGAAATTTGCCTAATTAATCATGAAAATTAAGCCTAAAATTGAAGAATTAGGGCTTGAAATTGGAGACATAGAAATTGGGATTTGAGGGGTCGTTTGTGGTTGGATTTTGATGCTTTTTGTATGAATGGACTTGTGGGAGGATAAGGATTCCGTTGATGTGATTTTTATCGAGTTTTGAGATGTGGGATCGGGGGTCAGGTTTGGCTAGTACTGAGTGATGAGGGTTGTGTCACGAGTGACTTAGAGGCTGACCGAGAAGCCATATTCTAAGTGATACCTTGCCCGAGGGGCCCAGTTATGATATTTTCACTGATTTCACTCTTCTTTTAAAATAAGCATCCGTTGAAAAATTGCTAAGTATATGATTTCAAGTATTCCAACTGAAACTAATGATTTTATGATGAAACTGGTTTTAAATTGTGGAGTTTGATCTGTTATTCTGTTGTTTATTCCTTTATATTATTTTTAACTACTCGTCATTGATTTCAGACCTTATTTACTTTAGTTACTTACTGAGCTAGTGTACTCACGTTACTCCCTGCACCTTGTGTGCAGATCCAGGTGCCCGAGGGGTGGAGTGAGAGTCCTCAGCATTTTCAAAGGTTGCCGAAGATTGCAAGGTAGCTGCATGGCATCCGTAGCCCTCTTTTCCTCCTTCGTATCTTGCTCTTTTCCGCATTTTTAGACTTATGATGTATTAGACAGTCGGTTGTGTATTTAGAGGCTCTAGACTGGTGAAACCAGATGTTTGGGCTGTGTTGTCTTATGTTTTATTGGTTTTCGCACATTTTTAGTTGTTTTAAACACTTTTTATGAAAATTGGTATTTAAACACGTGTTAAAAAAATGGCTTAATAAAAGAAAAAGGGTAGTGATTAATGTTTAGGTTGGCTTGCCTAGTAATATGATAGGCGCCACCACAACCGGGTATTTGGGGTCGTGACAAGTTGGTATCAGATCCTAAGTTACATAGGTCTCGCGAGTCGTGAGCCAGTTTAGTAGAGTCTCGCAGATCGGTACGGAGACGTCTGTATTTATCCTCGAGAGTCTGCAAAACCTTTAGGAAAAACTTTATATTCTTGAAATTCTTGTCATGCGAATATGTTAACCCGAGTACTAAACTTCTGTTATTTCATTCTCTTACAAATGGTGAGGACACGTGCTACCGGGCAGGATGGACGACCACAGTACCACCAGCTGGGGCCACTAGAGGCCGAGGACACAGCCAAGGCTGTGGTAGGGGCAGAGTAGCTAGGGCAACACCTGCATATCCACCAGTTGCTCAGTTCAGGATCAGGTCCTAGTTGTGGACGCTACAGCAGTACCAGCTCAGGCACCAGCTGTGCCTATTGTGATTCTAGGCCTTCAGGAGGCTTTAGCTTAGATTTTAATAGTGTGTACCAGTTTGGCTCAGGCGGTCTCAGTTACTACGACCGCAACTACTTCTCAGACCGGAGGAGGCACCTAGACTCCCGTTGCTTGCACACCTGAGCAGGTTGTGTAGGGACTTTAGACACTAGGGGCACCCGCAGCCCAGCCGGTTGTACTAGCTCAGGAGTATGTGGTACCAGTTATGCCGGACAATGACTAGTATTGATTAGAGAACTTTGGTAGACTCTAGCCTCCAACTTTCAACGGTGCAGAGGGCGAGGATGCCCAGTGTTTCTTGGATAAGTGCTAGAGGATGCTTCCTACAGTAGGTATTCTAGAGACCAGTGGTGTAGCATTTACTACCTTTTAGTTTTCTGGGGCTGCCTTTACTTGGTGGGAGGCTTATGAGAGGCGTAGGCCAATTGGTTCAATGCCCCTTACCTGGCAGCAGTTCTCCACTCTCTTTCTAGAAAAGTGTGCCACAGTCTCGCTGAGAGGAACTGCGCAGGCAGTTTGAGCAGTTGCATAGGGAGAGATGACTATGACGCAGTATGAGATGTGGTTCTTTGAGTTAGCTCATCATGTGGTCTGGTTGGTTCCCATAGATCGAGAGAGGATCAGGTGGTTTGTTGATGGCCTCACATATCAGCTTCAAATTCTCATGACTAGGGAGAGGGTGACTGGTGCTACCTTTGAGGAGGTTGTATACATTGCTCGGGATATTGAGTCAGTTCATCGCCAGGAGCGAGAGGAGAGGGAGTCCAAGAGGCCTCGGGGATCTGGTAGCTTTAGTAGTGCTCCTTCGAGGGGTCAATTCAAGTAGAGCAGAGGCCGTCCATTCAGGAAGGCTTAGTCAGCTCGCCCAGGTTATTGTGGGACATCATCGGGTCATGGATCTCACAGTTCTCATTAGGGCCATTCATTACTCAATGCCCTTCCATCCCAGAGTTCGTCTCGTGCTTCATGAGTTTAGGGTTCTTCCATGCCAGGTCTTTCTACTGGTCATTTCGGTGTCAAGGGTTCCCTTCAGTCCCTATCTGCAGCACCGAGGAGTTGTTATGACTGCGGAGAGTTTCGACATATGAGGAGGCAATGTCCTCTTTTTCATGATGGTCTGTCTCAACAGAGGGGTCAAACCTCGATTTCAACTCTACTTACATCACCACCTACCCACCCAGCTAGGGGTAGAGTTCAGTTAGCTAGGGGTCCCCCTAGAGGGGGAGGTCTATCAAGTGGTTGTCAGGCTCATTTCTATGCCCTCCTAGGTAGACTAGATGTTGCTGCTTCATATGTCGTGATTTCAGGTATTATTTCACTCTGTCACAGAAATGCCTCTGTATTATTTGATCCTGGTTCCACCTTTTCTTATGTGTCATCATACATTGCCCGTTATTTGGATATGCCCCATGAGTCTCTTGTTTCACCTGTTCGTGTATCTACTCCGGTGGGCGATATTATTGTTGTAGACCGTGTGTACCGGTCATGTATGGTGACTATTAGGGGTCTAGAGACCCGTGTGGATCTTTTATTATTGTGTATGGTGGATTTCAATGTCATATTGGGCATGGATTGGCTATCTCTGCGTCGTGCTATTCTGGATTGTCATGCCAAGACAGTCACATTGGCTATACTGGGTGTGCCACAGATTGAGTGGCGAGGTGTGACTGATTATGTTCCCAGTAGAGTGATCTCGTTCTTGAAGGCCCAATGTATGGTTGGGAAGGGTTGTCTTTCATATTTAGCCTTTGTGAGGGATGTCGGTGCAGAGACTCCCAATATTGATTCTGTCCCAGTTGTGAGGGATTTTCCCGATGTGTTCCCTGCAGACCTGCCGGGCATGCCACCGGACAGGGATATTGATTTTTGTATTGACCCGGTGCCGGGGACTCAACCTATTTTCTATTCTGTCGTATCAAATGGCACCAGCAGAGTTGAAAGAGTTAAAGGAGCAGCTTCAGGAACTCCTTGATAAGGGGTTCATTCGGCCTAGCATGTCACCTTGGGGTGCGTCGGTTCTATTTGTAAAGAAGAAGGATGGCACTATGAGGATGTGCATTGATTATAGGCAATTGATCAAAGTAACAGTTAAAAACAAGTATCATTTTCCTCGTATTGATGATTTATTCGACCAGCTTTAGGGAGCGAGAGTGTTCTCCAAGATTGATCTACGTTTAGGTTATCACCAATTGAAGATCAGGGACTTGGATATTCTTAAGACAGCTTTCAGGACTCGATATGATCACTATGAGTTCTTGGTAATGTATTTTGGGCTGACCAATGCCCCAGCAGCGTTCATGCATTTGATGAACAGCATGTTTCAGCCTTATCTCGACTCGTTTGTCATAGTCTTCATTGATGATATTCTGGTGTATTCGCGTAGTCAGGAGGAGCACACAGAACATTTAAGAGTTGTGTTGCGTAGATTGAGGGAGGAGAAACATTATGCAAAATTCTCCAAGTGTGAGTTTTGGCTCAGTTAAGTGGCTTTCTTGGGGCACGTGGTGTCTAGAGAGGGTATTCAGGTTAATCCTAAGAAGATAAAGGCGGTTCAGAGTTGGCCCAGACCGTCCTCAGCCACAGAGATTTGTAGCTTTCTTGGTTTGGCGGGCTATTATTGCCGGTTTGTTCAGGGATTCTTGTCTATCGCATCGCCCTTGACTAAGATGACTCAGGAGGGTGCTTTATTTGTATGGTCGGATGAGTGTGAGGAGAGCTTTCAGAAGCTCAAGACAGCCTTAACCATAGCTACAGTGTTAGTTTGCCATCAGCTTCAGGTTCATATAATGTGTATTCTGATGCTTCAAGAGTTGGTATTGGTTGTGTATTGATGCAGAAGGGTAGAGTTATTGCTTATGCTTCTTATCTGTTGAAGCCCTATGAGAAGAACTGCCCCGTTCATGATTTGGAGTTGGCTGCCATAGTTCACGCGTTGAAAATTTGGAGGCATTACTTGTATGTCGTGTCTTGTGAGGTGTTTACTGATCATCGTAGCCTCCAACACTTGTTCAAACAGAAGGATCTCAATTAGAGGCAGCGGAGTCGGTTGGACTTGCTTAAGGATTATGATATCACTATATTGTACCATCCGGGGAAGGCCAATATGGTGGCCGATGCCTTGAGCTGAAAGGCGGTGAGTATGGGGAGTTTGGCATATATTCCAGTTGGGGAGAGACCTCTTGTAGTTGATGTTCAGTCCTTGGACAATGGGTTCGTGAGGTTAGATATTTCGAAGCCCGGTCGGGTATTAGCTTGCGTGTTTTCTCGGTCTTCCTTATATGATCGCATCAGAGAGCGCCTGTATGATGATCTGCATTTGCTTGTCCTTAAGGACAAAGTTCAACATGATCACACCAAAGATATGACTATTAGTGATGATGGGGTATTGAGGATGTAGGGCTGGATATGTGTGCCCAATATGGATGGGCTTCGGGAGTTGATTCTGGAAGAGGCCCATAGCTCGTGGTATTCTATACATCTGGGTGCCGCGAAGATGTATCAGGATATAAGGTAGAATTATTAGTGGAGGAGAATGAAGAAAGACATTGTGGGATTTGTAGCTTGGTGTCTCAATTGTCAACAAGTAAAATATGAGCATCAGAGACCGGGTGGCTTGCTTCAGCATATGGATATTCCCGAGTGGAAGTGGGAGAGGATAACTATGGACTTTGTAGTTGAACTTCTATGGACTTTGAAGAAGTTTGATGCTATTTGGGAGAATGTGGATCGGCTGACAAAGTCCGCGCACTTAATTCCTGTGTGTACTACCTATTCTTTAGAACGGGTTGGCAGAGATCTATATCTGAGAGATTGTTCGTTTGCATGGTGTCCCAGTTTTTATTATTTCAGATAGGGGCACTCAGTTTACCTTGCAATTTTAGAGGTCTGTGCAGCGAGAGTTGGGTACTCAGGTTGAGTTGAGCACAGCTTTCCACCCTCAGACGGACGGGCAGTCCGAGCACACTATCCAGATATTGGAGGACATTTTGTGTGCTTGTGTCATTGATTTTGGAGGGTCATAGGATCAGTTTCTACCGCTTGTAGAGTTTGCTTATAACAACAACTACCAGTCGAGTATTCAGATGGCTCTATATGAGGCTTTGTATGGGAGGCAGTGTAGATCTCCAGTTGGTTGGTTCGAGCCCGGTGAGGCTAGGCTATTGGGTACAGACTTGGTGCAGGATGCCTCAGAAAAGGTGAAGGTGATTCAGGAGAGGCTTCGTATAGCGTAGTCGAGGCAAAAGAGTTATGCTGACAGGAAGGTTCGAGATGTGTCCTACATGGTTGGTGAAAAGGTTCTGTTGAAGGTTTCTCCCATGAAGGGTGTTATGAGATTTGGGAAGAAAGGGAAATTGAGTTCTCGGTTCATTGGGCCTTTTGAGGTACTCCAGAGGATTGGGGAAGTGGCTTATGAGCTTGATTTGCCACCCAGCTTGTCGAGTGTGTATCCGGTATTTCATGTTTCTATGCTCCGGAAGTATATTGGGATCCGTCTCATGTTCTGGATTTCAGCACGGTTCAGTTGGATGATGATTTGACCTATGATGTAGAGCCGGTAGCTATTTTTGGTCGTCAGGTTTGAAAGTTGAGGTCAAAGGACATAGTTTCAGTGAAAGTCCAGTGGAGAGGTCAGCCCGTGGAGGAGGTTAGCTGAGAGACTGAGCTGGAGATGCGGAGCAGATATCCTCACCTATTTGAGACTTCAGGTATGTTTCTTGACTTATTCGAGGACGAACGTTTGTTTAAGTTGGGGAGGATGTGACGACCTGTCTAGTCATCTCATAAGGTACTGCTCTGTTCCCCCCCCCCCATTTTTTCTTCTTATTTCTTTGTCTATTGGTTCTAGATGTGATCAGGTTGGTTGGCTCGGGTTCGAAAAGGATTTGATAAGGTTTGAGACACTAAGTCTCTTTTGAAGAAGCTTAAGTTGGAAAGTCAACCGGATATTGACTTATGTGTTAGAGGGCTCGGATGTGAGTTCCTATGGTTCAGATAGCTTCGGGAGGTGATTTGGGACTTAGGAGCATGATCGGAATGTGTTTTGGAGGTCCAGAGCAGATTTAGGCTTGAATTAGCGAAATTGAATTTTTGGCGATTTCCGGTTGATAGATGAGAATT
The DNA here is from genome assembly GCF_000393655.2 of Nicotiana sylvestris. Classification (NCBI taxonomy): domain Eukaryota; kingdom Viridiplantae; phylum Streptophyta; class Magnoliopsida; order Solanales; family Solanaceae; genus Nicotiana; species Nicotiana sylvestris. The sequence goes on from NC_091060.1 coordinate 139,792,921, forward strand.
TGATATAGGTGTCGGAATGGAATTCCAAGAGTTCCAGTAGTTTTGTCGTGTCATTTAAGATGTATGTGCAAAATTTCAGTCATTCGGATGTGGTTTGGTTGGGTTTTTTATCAAAAGCGTAATTTAGAAGATTTTGTAATTCTTAGGCTTGAATCCGATGCGAAATTGGTGTTTTGATGTTGTTTTGAGCGTTCTGAAGGTTGGAAAAAGTTAGAATGAGGTTATGGGATATGTTGTCATGTTTGGGTGAGGTTCCGGGGGCCTTGGGTGAGTTTCGGGTGGTCAATCGGACCATTTTATGATGTTTGGAATTGCAGAAAATTGTTGATCAGTGTTGCAGAGAAATGGCCTACGCGTTCGTGAGTAAGCCCTCGCGTTCGCGAAGGGTTAGCTGGTGAAGGCTGGAATTTTATCTTTTGCATTTGCAAGGAAGGCTCCACGTTCACGAAGGGCTGAGTGTTTGAGCATGGCGTTCGCGGGTGAAGCTCCGCGTTCGCGTAGAGGAAATTGGCTAGCTGGGTTTGAGGTCAAGTTGTTCATCGCATTCGCGAGTGAAGGGATGCGTTCGCGAAGAGTTGTCTGATGAACATCGCGTTCGCGATGGGCAGGACGCGATCGCGAAGGAGAAATTTTTAATCAAGTTATTTTGTGCTTCGCGAACGCGAGGTGTTGGCCGCGTTCGCGAAGAAGGAAATGAGACCTGGGCAGAATGTTTAAATAGTTGTCTTGTCCGCAATTTTGGGGTTTATTTTCACCATTTTTGGGCATTTTTGGAGCTTTTTGAAGATGATTGAAGAGAGATTCAAGGGGAATCACTTAGAGGTAAGATTCATGGACTTAAAACTCGATTCTAATGTGAAATCTACCTAATTAATCATGGAAATTAAGCCTAAAATTGAAGAACTAGGGCTTGAAAATGGAGACCTAGAAATTGGGATTTGAGGGGTCGTTTGTGGTTGGATTTTGATGCTTTTGGTATGAATGGACTCGTGGGAGGATAAGGATTCCGTTGATGTAATTTTTATCGAGTTTCGAGACGTGGGCCCGGGGGTCGGGTTTGGCCAATTTCGAGATTTTTGGTATAATTTGATTATATTCGTTTGGGCTTCGTTCCCTTAGCATATTTTGACGTCGTGATTCTGATTTTGGATAGATATGACGCGAGTGGAGGCCAATTCGAGGGGAAAAGGTGTCGCGGAGTAGTATTTTCACCGGTTTGAGGTAAGTAACCATTGTAAATCTGGAACTGAGGGTACAAAACCCTGGTATTGCATTGTTTTGATAGATGTGATGATGCACATGCTAGGTGACAAGCGTGTGGGAGTGCACCGGTAGGGATTGTGTCTTGGTCCATCCCGTAGCGACTATTAAGCCACATATTTTATTTGAAATCTTATGATATTTCGTATTTTAGACATTTATACTGTATTATGGGTTGTATGCCATGTTTGGGGCCTTGTGACGACCTGTTGAGACCCTTAGGGGCATTTCTACTATTTTTTCTCACTCTATTTGTTTTAAAAGCATATCCTCAGTCATGTTTTACCTATTATCATTTAAAATTAGTTTTATATTGTACTTCTTAAAAATGTGAGCATTGTTCGGACTGAGTTCCCTGATTTCTACTGTTATGCCCGAGAAGCTGTGAGGTTAATAACTGAGAGAGGTTGAGGACCTAATAGTGAGGATATATACATATATGTCTATATATTATGGATCGAGTTACACGCCACAGCGATACTTATATAGATCGGGTTGAATGCCGCAATGATATATATATTGGATCGGGCTGCGCGCAGCAGCGATATGACGCTTGGGATATAGGAGCCCTTCCAGAGTCTGTACACTCCCAATGAGCATAGTCGACTATAAAGTATGGATCAGGCTGCACGCCGTAGCGGTTACTATAATTATTATTATTTTGAGATATTAATGAGCCTGAGTGCTGAGAGTGAGTACTGAGTGACGAAAGTTGAGTCACGAGTGACTAAGAGGCTGCCCGAGAGGCCATATTCTGAGTGATACCTTGCCCGAGGGGCCCAGTTATGATATTTTCACTGATTTCACTCTTCTTTTAAAATAAGCCTCTGTTGAAAATTTGCTAAGTATATGATTTCAAGTATTCCAACTGAAATTGATGATTTTATGACGAAACTGGTTTTAAACTGTGGAGTTTGATCTGTTATTCTGTTGTTTATTCCCTTATATTATTTTTAACTGCTCGTCAGTGCTTTCAGACCTTATTTACTTTAGTTACTGACTGAGTTGGCATACTCACGTTACTCCCTACGCCTTGTGTGCAGATCCAGGTTCCCGAGGGGCGGAGTGAGAGTCCTCAACATTTTCAGAGGTTGCCGAAGATTGCAAGGTAGCTGCATGGCATCCGCAGCCCTGTTTTCCTCCTTCCTATCTTGTTCTTTTCCGCATTTTTAGATTTATGATGTATTAGATAGTCGGTTGTGTATTTAGAGGCTCTACACTTGTGACACCAGATGTTTGGGTTGTGTTGTCTTATGTTTTATTGGTTTTCGCACATTTGTAGTTGTTTTAAACACTTCTTATGAAAATTTGTATTTAAATTTGTGTTATAAAAATATATTTATAAAAGAAAATAGGTTGTGATTAATGTTTAGGTTGGCTTGCCTATTAATGTGATAGGCACCATCACGACCGGGTATTTGGGGTCGTGACAGATAGGCGCCATCACGACTGGGGTGGTTTTGGGTCGTGACATCAAGCTAATGTGTTTCATGAGAGTGAAGATGATTTAGTAACACATGAAGAGGATCAAAATTTCAACCTAACAAAGGAATAGTATGGGCAGATAATGAGTGTCACTACAACATTTTCAGACAAGCAACATAGGAGGAGCATCTAACAGTGCCAATATCACTAATGTTGCTACTAACTTCGCAGGTATTGTGGTCTGCACTTCTTCTATTGATTTTGACAAACCATCATGCAAATGCTTTGAATCAAAGTTTGACCTTTGGATCATAGACTCGGGAGCATATAACCATATGACCTTTAATAGAAAAGCACTTAGTAACATCACTACTCTACCATATCCCTTATTAATTAGCCTACCAAATGGATATAGGGTGAATGTACTTGAATTTGGAGATATGATACTTAGTTCTGATATCATCCTTCACAAAGTCCTCTATGTCCCTTCTTTCAAATATAACCTAATATTTGTCCACTCTCTTGTAGTACATCTTAAATGTTTTGTACTCTTCACTAATGTACTATGTCTGTTACAGGCTCTTTCAGTGAAGAGGCCTCAGGTGATTGATAGTAGCAGGGAGGAGCTGTACTATCTGTGTTCTAGATGTCTAAAGGGTAAAAATACTTTCTTTAATCTTGATATATTTGGTTCTTGTTGCAACTTTTTTTCCACTACTAGTGTAAATAGTGAAGACTTTAGAAGGCCTACTCATTCATATCATCTTTCATCAAATGTAAATACATTCACTCGTAATAATAAGAATGAGTCCTCAGTTGTGTTTGATAAGTATGATGTAAATCTCATGTGGCACAATAGGCTTGGTCATATTCCCGTTGTCAAAATGAAAGGAATATCTTCCATACCGGTATCCTTTTCACCCAGACAACCATTCATTTGTTCAATATGCCCCATGGCTAGACAGGCCAGACTTCCTTTCCCACAAAAAACCAATGTCTCTACCAAAACATTTGAACTAATACATGTTGACATATGGGGTCCCAATCATGTCAACACGTATGATAATTACAAATATTTCCTCATATTAGTGGATGATTTCAGTAGGTCCACTTGGAGACATTTGCTAAGTTTCAAAAGCAATGCTCTCCAAACCCTTAAGGCCTTTATAGCCATGATTGAAAATCAATTTAACACATCTGTTAAGACCATCCGATCAGATAATGGGCTGGAATTCACAATCATGAAACTACCACTTTCTACCAATCCAAAGGGATCATTCATCAGAAAACCTGCCCCTACACACCACAACAAAATGGGGTAGTGGAAAGAAAACAAAAGTACCTCTTGGAAACTGCTAGGTGTGACGACCTGGCCGGTCGTATTAAGAATTTACGCTCTGATCCCCTATTAACTGTTTTCCCCAAGTTTATTTCGGCTATTTTGAATTGCCAGGATGTTCGGTTTTAAGTTTAAATGAGAGCTTAAGTGTTGGAAATTTGACCGTAGTCGGAACAATGTAAATACGGCTTTGGAATGGAAATCTGATGGTTCCGTTAGTTTCGTTGGGTGATTCGGTCTTAGGAGCGTGTTCGGATTGTGTTTTAGAGGTTCGTAGCTAATTTAGGCATGAAATGCCGAAAGGTCGAATTTTGAAGTTTCCGGTTCGATAGTGAGATTTTGATCCGAGGGTCGGAATGTAATTTTGGAGGTTGGAGTAGCTCTGTAGTGTTGAATGTGATGTGTATGCAAACTTTCGGGTCATTCGGACGAGGTTTGATAGTCTTTTTGATCGAAAGCATATTTCTAGAGTTTTGGAGTTCATAGGCTTGAATCCGTGGTTGATTCGTTGTTTTGATGTTGGTTTAGGTGTTTTAAGGATTGGTATAAGTTTGGAAAGTATTATTAGACTTGTTGGTGCCTTTGGTTGAGGTTTCGGGGGCCTTGGGGTTGATTTCGGATGGTTGACGGAAGAATTTTGGAGTTTTGAAGTTGCAGCTTCAGCTGTTTTTCTGTCATAACTGCACCTGTGGTTTGGGTCACGCAGGTGCGGCACCGCAGAAGCGGCTGTGGTCGTAGAAGCGGAATTGTAGAGGTCCAGCAGGAGCCGCAGGTGCGAGAAGGGAATCGCACCTGCGTGACCGCAGGTGCGGATGGTCTACCGCAGAAGCAGAAACTAGCTTTAAGTGAGAAGTCGCAGATGCGACCCTTGTTCCGCAAAAGCGGGACCGCAGATGCAGTACTAGGACCGCAGATGCGGTAACAGCTTGGAAAAAATATGAAATTTCGAGGGTTTAGTTTCAAAAGTTAGAAATTCGATTTGGAGCTCGGGAGAGGGCAATTTTGAAAGCAAATTGAAGATGAGATAAGTGGGTAACAATTCTTTAACCCTTTCTAGTTATATTCCATCAATCTATAGTTAGTTTCATCATTTAATTTTGGATTGGAGATGAAAATTGGGGAAAAGTTGGAAGAAAGTTCTTAGATCTAAAAATTTGACTTTTGATTGGGAATTTGACCTTAGTTTTGGATAATTTTGGTATGCATGAACTCGTGAGAGTATGAGGATTCTGAAAATATAAATTTTACCCGATTCCGAGATGTGGGCCCGAGGGACTTTTTGGTCATTTTACCTAATTTCGCGTATTAGCTTATAATTTCTTTGTAGAATCAGTTACTTGAAGTGTTATTTACATTATCCAATTGAATTGAATAGATTCGGGCCATTTGGAGTTGAGTACTCGTGGCAAGAGCGTAGTTTCGGATTGATTATTGAACCGGTTTGAGGTAAGTGGCTTTTCTAACCTTGTGTAGGGGACCTTCCCCTTAGGATTTGGTATATTTGGTAATTGAAATGACTTGTACGTGAGGTGAGAAGTGCGTACTTGTGCTAATTGTTGGAAATCCGGTTTTCATTAAGTAATTACTAGTATGTTTCCTGTCCTGTTTTTATTACCTGTACTATTAAGCCTGTTGTTAGCTTAGAAAAGCATGTCTAAGTGACTTAATTTCTTTACTTGTTCAAACTGTCTTACCTGAATTCTGTGCAGCATGCTAGGCTAGAATTACTTGTTTGCCTTAATATGAAATTTGCCATTTCTGAATATCTTCCTGTTGTTGCTGTGTATTTACATTGGGACTACGGATGTGGGATTCCAGTAGCTCCCCCCTTTCCTGTTTATTTTGGGACTACGGATATGGGATTCCGGTAGATCCCCCTGCACAGTTATATGGAACTATGAAAATGCACCCAGTAGATTCCCCCAGTACTGGGTATTTACTTATGGGACTACGGAATGGGATTCTGGTAGATCCACACGCATTATGAGTTAGACTACAGGACGGGATCCCGGGAGATCCATTGGATATGTATATTTGGGACTATAGGACAGTATCCTGGGAGATCCCTGATTGTTATCTTGGTGCTGAACCGTATTTCTTTCTGTGTTTACCTTGTCTCTATAATAGTTGTTGTTGCCCTTTATATCTTGTGTTACTTTTATTGATGTACTTATTTATATTGTTCTGTTTTACACCATTGAACTTTATATTTTATTTAACCTCAGTAGGGCCCTGACCTTCCTCGTCACTACCCGACCGAGGTTAGGCTTGGCACTTACTGAGTACCGTTATGGTGTACTCATGCCCTTTTGCGCATATTTTTCATGTGCAGATCTAGGTACCTTGACTCAGACTTACCATCCTTGAGGCAAGGCGGCCCTTCGGAGATTTCGAGGTATATCTGTTGTGTCCGTAAACCGAGGAGTCTCTCTCTATTATCTCTTATAGGTACAACCCTTCTGTATTTAGTTATTTTAGACTATTCTAGAGTTAGAGCACTATGTATTATCCTTAGCTTGTGATTCATGGGTTTCCGGGTTTTGGTATATATATATATATATATTGGATTTGAGAGTTATACATTGTATGTTGAGCGGCATTTTAAAACGCTATTTTATTACATTATTTCTGTTTTAAATTGTATTCTTTCGCAAATTGGTTTATCTTCCGCATTTTAGGCTTACCTAGTCGTAGAGACTAGGTGCCATCACGATAGTTCACGGAGGGCGAACCCGGGTCGTGACACTAGAGCACTCATGTTTTTATCCAAATTACCAACCAAATATTGGGGAGAATGTATCTTGATAGTCACCTATCTAACTAACAGATTGCCTACCACCTACCTAAATAACAAATGCCCTTTTGAACTTTTGTACAATAAGAAACCCAACTACTCTTATTTAAGAAGCTTTGGTTGCCTTTGTTACCCTACTACACCTAAGGTGAATCGGGACAAATTTGAGCCCAAGACAACTCCCCATGTATTCATTGCATATTCTTTTGGGAGAAAGGGGTACAAAGTACTAAGCCTAGCCACTAAGAAAATTTACATATCTAGAGATGTCATATTTCATGAAAATATTTTCCCTTTTACTTTGAGTTCCAAGAATGTTTCCCCATATAACATTTTTAAGTCAGTCATACTTCCTTCATATGCTGAGAGTGAAGATCTCATTCCTGATAGTCAAGACATTATAGATATCACATCTCCGGGTTTATACCAACACCCTAAATTCTCTCCTATAAATGATACTTCAACACCACCTAATAATTCATCATCCTATTATTCTATTCCTGCATCCTCTTATGAGGCTGCTGATTTTAATTCACCCATATCCCCTCAATTGAAATTAGCCACAATTAGAAAGTTCACCAGAACACACAAAACTCCTAACCACCTCAAAGACTATGTCTACACCCTTCCTAGCAGAACACAACCTACCATTTCTCAATGTTCACCTTCTTTGAATGCATTATTCTCAAATCACAATCACATCAGCACTGATGCTCTATGTTTTGAAAGTCAACACCTATTGACAAGTGTTTGTCATGATAGTGAGCCATCTTCATATGAAGAGGCAGCATTTAGTCCTGCATGGCAGGCAGCCATGATACAAGAATTTGAAGCTCTTCATGCCAATCATACTTGGGATCTAGTTTCCCTACCTATTGGAAAACAAGATATAGGTTGTAAATGGATTTATAAGGTTAAGCATAAGGCAAATGGAACTATTGAAAGATTTAAGGCTAGACTAGTAGTAAAAGACTATACCCAACAAGCAGGGATTGATTATACAGAAACATTTTCCCATGTTGTCAAAATGACAACAGTTAGAGCCTTAATTACTGTAGTAATGAAGAAAGGCTGGTCTATTTTCCAACTTGATGTGAAGAATGCTTTCCTCCATGGTGATTTATATGAGGAGGTATATATAGAGGTGCCACCAGGTCTCTTGATTGATCAGTCCAATTCACACAAGATGGTATGCAAACTAAACAAATCCTTCTATGGACTGAAGCAAGCTAGCAGGTAGTGGTATGCCAAACTAACTGAGGCTCTATCATCTTGTGACGACCCAGTCAGTCGTCTCATGAGTTACTGCTTCGTTTCCCCCATTTTTGCTTTTTAGGCTTTGTGTATCCTTGTTATGTGGTATCGGGTTGGCCGGATCAAATCTGGAAAAACATTTGGTAAGGTTTGAGACACTTAGTCTCTTTTGAGGAACTTAAGTTGGAAAAGTCAACCGGATGTTGACTTATGTGTTAGAGGGCTCGGATGTGAGTTCTGATGGTTTGGTTAACTTTGGGAGGTGATTTGGGACTTAGGAGCGTGATCAGAATGTGTTTTGGAGGTTCAAAGTAGATTTAGGCTTGAATTGGCGAAGTTCATATTTTGGCGATTTCCGGTTTGCAGGTGAGATTTTGGTAAAGGGGTCAGAATGGAATTCCGAGAGTTGCAGTAGTTTTGTTGAGTCATTTTGGATGTGTGTGCAAAATTTCACGTCATTAGGACGTGGTTTGGTTGGGTTTTTGATCAAAAGCGGAATTCTAAAGATTTTAGAAAAGTTTGGCTTGAATCTGATGTGTTTAGGTTAATTTGATGTTGTTTGAGGTGTTTTGAAGATTGGAACAAGTTTGAATGAGGTTTTGGGGTATATTGGTGCCTTTGGTTGATGTCCCGGGGGCCTCGGGTGAGTTTCGAATGGTCAATCGGACCATTTCATACCATGGAGAGTTGCATATTTTGGAGTTAAGTTGTTGCAGAGTTTTTACTCTTCGCGATTGCGCAGGGGTCTCGCGATCACGTAGAGCTGTTGTGGGGGTAGTCCAATTTGCTCTGTGCGTTCGCGAAGATGGGAATGCGATTCTATAAGGTAAAGGCGTTGTTGATCGCGAATGCGTGGAGTGGGTCACGTTCGTGTAGAGTTAAGTTGACCAGGGGTCTTGGCTTGAAGTTGTTCAATGCGAACGCGGTAGCCAGTCCGCGATCGCGTAGTGTTAGATACCTGAGCATCGCGTTCGCATGGGATTTTACGCGTTCGCATAGGGTTAATTTTTGGAGCTGAGAATTTGTGCTTCGCAATCGCGAAGGATGTCCCGCGATCGCGATGAAGGAATTTAAGCCTAGGCAGAAGGTTTAAAAGGTCATCTTGTCCGCGAATGTGGGGTTTATTTCTTCCATTATTGGTCGTTTTGGAGTTTTTTGAAGGGGATTGAAGAGGGATTCAAGGGGAAACACTTGGAGGTAAGATTCTTGGACTTAAAACTTGATTCTAATGTGAATTTCACCTAAATAATTATGGAAATTAAGCCAAAATTTGAAGAACTAGGGCTTGGAAACTTAGACCTTTGATTGAGGATTTGAAGGACCATTTGAGGTCGGATTTCAGAACATTTTATATGTATGAACTCGTGGGGAGATAAAGAACCTATTGATGTATAAATTATCGAATTCTGAGACATGGGCCCAGGGTTCGGGTTTTGATAATTTCGGGATTTATGTTGTAAATTGATTATTTTCGCTTTGGCTTTGTTCCCTTAAAATATTTTGATGTCCTCGTTCTGATTTTGGATAGATTCGACACGAGTAGAGGCCGATTCGAGGGGCAAAGGCATCACGAGCTAGAGATTTGACCGGTTCGAGGTGAGTAATGATGGTAAATGATGTTCTGAGGGTATGAAACCTCGTACTTGCACATCGTTGTGCTATATTGAGGTGACGCACATGCTTGATGACGAGCGTGGGGTCGTGCACTGTTGGGGATTGTGACTTAGTCCGTCCCGAATGACTATTTTACCGCGTATTTGACTGAAATCTATTTGCTATCATCATGATTTGGGCTAAAAGCCATATTTGGGCCTTGTGCCAACTATTTGAACACTTCGGGGATTTTTTACTGGTATTTCCTTACTGTTTTGACTTTATACTTGAACTCAGTCATGTTATATTTTACTGTTTTCGTACTCAGCCATATTTACTCGGTTTTAACACTTACATGATCTTTTAAATGATATTTTTGGGCTGAGAATCATGTTTTACTATTGTCCAAGTGGCTTGTGAGGATTTTGACTGAGTAAGGCCGAGGTCCTATGTTGTGAGGAAATATTTGATACTGATTATGAGGCCGAGGGCCTAAGATATGTACGCCATGAGGTGGCTTGATTGATATGAGGTTGAGGGCCTAGTGATGATGCCACGAGATGGCTTGATATTGCGCTTGGGCCGTAAGAGGCCTCTTCAGGAGTCTGTACACCCCCAGTGAGCGCGGGTACCCATTATGACCTGAGATTGAGCCCAAGGGGCTGGTACTATTCTAAGATTGAGCCCGAGGAGCTGGTATTGTTCTGAGATGGTGCCCGAGGGGCGGATTTGTTGATATTATGCCCGAGGGGCGAACCTTTATGTGTTTATCGTTTTTTTAATTTCCTGTCAATTACCATTCTTAATTGTTGAAAAGGCTTTTCATGAAGTTAAATTTGAGTTAAAGGATTTTTATCTATCTTTCACTGGTTTATTGTTTTAATGGTTTTACTGCTTCATTATAGAGTGCTTTTGTGCCTTACGTGATTTCCTGCTTTTAGTCTTTATTTATGATTATTACTCACTGAGTTGGAGTACTCACTTTACTCTTTTCACCCTATGTGAAGATTCAATCGTATCTGGTCCCGCTCTCGAGTGCTGGTCATTTCCAGCTCAGGCGGATCCGTGGAGTCTTTTGGTAGCTATTGGCATTCGTAGCCCGGAGCTCTTCCCTATCTTAGTCCTTCATGTTCTTAGTTTTCTATATTAAACTCTGTAGTTATATTTGGAGTATTCCATTTTGCTAGATGCTCATGACTAGTGATACCCTGGTATCGGGCTGTATTGGGTTATTTTCCGCGAATTACGCTATTACCTATTAACTTTGGATTATCTTATCATGTTTTAGATTTATTTATTATGGTTTAACTGTTAATAATTGGATTTGGGAAGTGTCGGCTAGCCTTGTCTTCACGAGAGGCGCCATCACGACCGAGTCCGGGTTAGGATCATGACAAGTTGGTATTAGAGACTAGGCTACATAGGCCTCATGAGTTATGAGTAGGTTTAGTAGAGTTTCGCGGATCGGTACAGAGATGTTTGTATTTATCCTCGAGAGGTTGCAGAACTTTTAGGAAAAACTTCATATTCTTGAAATTCTTGTCGTGCGAATTTGTTGATCCGAGTGCAAAACTTCTATTTTTCAATTCTCTTACAAATGGTGAGGACACACGCTACCGTTCAGGATGGACGACCACCAGTACCACCAACTGTGGCCACTAGAGGCCGAGGATGCGACTGTGGTCGTGGTAGGGGCAAAGCAGCTAGGGCAGCAACTGCAGATCCACCAGCTGCCCCAGTTCAGGATCAGGTCCCAGTATGGACACTCCAGCAGCACCAGCTCAGGCACCAGCTGTGCCCATTGTGATTCCGGGTCTTCAGGAGGCCTTAGCTCAAATCTTATCAGTTTGCACAGACTAGCTCAGGCAGTTTCAGCCACTATAGCTGCAGCTAATTCTCAGGCCGGGGGAGGCAATCAGACTCCCACCGCTCGCACACCTGAGCGGTCATGCAGGGAATTCAGATGTCGGGGGAACATCCAGCCCAGCCGGTTGTAGCTGCTCAGGACTATGTAGTTCCTGCTATGCCGGTGGATGAGCAGTGTATGTTTGAGAGGTTTGGTAGATTGTAGTCTCCGACCTTCAGTGGTGCAGAGGGCGACGATGCCTAGGGTTTCTAAGATAAATGTGAGAGGATGCTTCGTACAACGAGTATTCTGGAGACTAGCGGGGTCACTTTCACTACTTATCAGTTTTCGGGAGCTGCCTTCACTTGGTAGGAGGCTTTTGAGAGGCGTAGGCCTGTTGGTACAACACCCCTTACCTGGTAGCAGTTCTCCGTTATCTTTCTGGAGAAGTATGTGTCGTAGTCTTGCGGAGAGGAGCTGCATAGGGAGTTTGAGTGGCTACATCAGGGAGAAATGACTGCGATGCAGTACGAGATGAGGTTCTCCGAGTTAGCTCGTTATGCTAATTGGATGGTTCCGACAGATAGAGAGAGGATTAGGAGGTTTGTTGATGGCCTCACTTATCAGCTTTGTATTCTTATGACCAGGGAGAGGGTGATTGGTGCTACCTTTGAGGAGGTTGTAGACATTGCTCGGGAGATTGAGTCTGTTCGTCGCTAGGAGCACGAGGAGAGGGAGGCCAAGAGGCCTCAAGGATCTGGTAGTTACAGTGGTAGTCCTTCGAGGGGTCAATTTCAGAACGGCAGAGGTCGTCCATTCAGGCATGCACAACCAGCTCGCCCAGGTTATCGTAGGGCATCATCAGGTCATGGTTCTAATAGTTCTCATTAGGGCCAGTCATCACTTAGTGCCCTTCCAACTCAGAGTTCGTCTCATGCTCCATCAGTTCAGGGCTCTTCTATGCCGAGTGCATGTTCTAGTCACTCCGGTGATAGGGGTTCCCTTTAGTCCCCTTCTCCAGCACCTGGGAGTTGTTATGAGTGTGGTGAGATGGGTCATATGTGGAGGCAGTGCATTCGTCATCTTACGAGCTCATCTCAATAGAGAGGTCACACATCAGCTTTAGCACCATTTACTTCACCACCACCCGCCCAACTAGCTAGAGGTGGAGGTCAGTCAGCTAGGGGTTTCCCCAGAGGGAGAGGTCGATCAGGTGGCGTTTATGCCCGTTTCTATGCACTTCCAGGCATACTCGATGTTATTGCTTCAGATGTTGTTATTACATGTATTGTTTCTGTCTGCCATAGAGATGCCTCTGTATTATTTGATCCTAGTTCCACCTTTTCATATGTGTCAACATACTTTGCTCGTTATTTGGCTATGCCCCATAAGTTTCTTGCTTCACCTGTCCATGTATCTACCCTGGTAGGCGATACTATTGTTGTAGACCATGTGTACCGGTCGTATGTGGTGACTATTGGGGGTCTGGAGACCCGTGTGGATCTTTGATTATTGTGTATGGTGGATTTCGATGTCATTTTAGGCATGGATTGGCTATCTCTGTGTCGTGCTATTCTGGACTGTCATGCTAAGACAATCACATTGGCTATACTGGGTGTGCACGGATTGAGTGGCGAGGTGTGATTGATTATGTTCCCATTAGAATGATCTCATTCTTGAAAGCCCAGCGTATGGTTGGGAAGGGTTGTCTTTCGTATCTAGCCTTTGTAAGGGATGTCGGTGTTGAGACTCCCAGAATTGATTATGTTCCAATTGTAAGGAATTTTTCCGATGTGTTGTCTGCAGACCTGTCGGGCATGCCACCAGACAAGGATATTGATTTTGGTATTGACCTGGTGCCGGGCACTTAGCCCATTTCTATTCCGTCGTATCGTATGGAACCAGCAGAGTTGAAGGAATTAAAGGAGCATCTTCAGGAACTCCTTGATAAAGGGTTCATTCGGCCTAGTATGTCACTTTGGGATGCGCCAGTTCTATTTGTGAAGAAGAAGGATGACACTATGAGGATGTGCATTGATTATAGGCAATTGAACAAAGTAACAGTTAAGAACAAGTATCCTTTGCCTCGCATTGATGATTTATTCGACCAGCTTTAGGGAGCGAGAGTGTTCTCCATTCAGATTATCACCAGTTGAAGATCAGGGACTCAGATATTCGTAAGACAGCTTTCAAGACCCGATATGGTCATTATAAGTTCTTGGTGATGTCTTTTGGGCTGACCAATGTCCCAGCAGCGTTCATGCGTTTGATGAACAGTGTGATCCGTCCTTATCTTGATTCGTTTGTCATAGTCTTCATCGATGATATTCTGGTATATTTGCGTAGTTAGGAGGAGAACGCGGAGAATTGGAGAGTTGTGTTGCAGAGATTGAGGGAGGAGAAGCTTAATGCAAAATTCTCCAAGTGTAAGTTTTGGCACAGTTCAGTGGCTTTCTTGAGGCACGTGGTGTCCAGCGAGGGTATTCAGGTTGATTCGAAGAAGATAGAGGCGATTTAGAGTTGGCCCAGACCGTCCTCAGCCACAGTGATTCGCAGTTTTCTTGGTTTGGCAGGTTATTATCACCGTTTTGTTCAGGGATTCTCATCTATCGCATCGCCCTTGACCAAGTTGACTCAGAAGGGTGCTTCATTTGTATGGTCGGATGAGTGTGAGGAGAGCTTTCAAAAGTCAAGACAGCTTTGACCACAGCTCCATTGTTAGTTTTGCTATCAGCTTTAGGTTCATATACCATATATTGTGATGCTTCGATAGTTGGAATTGGTTGTGTATTGATGTAGGAGGGTAGAGTTATTACTTATGCTTCTCGTCAGTTTAAGACCCATGAGAAGAACTACCCCATTCATTATTTAGAGTTGGCTGCCATAGTTCTTGCGTTGAAGATTTGGGGGCATTACTTGTACGGTGTGTCTTGTGAGGTGTTTACTGATCATCGTAGCCTCCATCACTTGTTCAAACAGAAGGATCTCAATTAGAGGCAGCAGAGGTGGTTAGAGTTGCTTAAGGATTATGATATCACTATATTGTACCATCCGGGAAAGGCCAATATGATGGTCGATGCCTTGAGCCGAAAGGCGGTGAGTATGGGGAGTTTGGCATATATTCCAATTGGGGAGAGACCTCTTGCAGTTGATGTTCAGGCCTTGACCAATCGGTTCGCGAGGTTAGATATTTCGGAGCCCAGTCGGGTATTAGCTTGTGTGGTTTCTCAGTCTTCCTTATATGATCGCATCAGAGAGCGCCAATATGATGATCCGCATTTGCTTATCCTTAAGGATAGGGTTCAGCACAATGATGGCAGAGATGTGACCATTGGTGATGGGGGTGTTAAGGATTCAGGGCCGGATTTATGTGCCCAGTGTGGATGGGCTTTGTGAGTCGATTCTGGAGGAGGCCTATAGTTCGCGGTATTCCATTCATCCGGGTGTCGTGAAGTTGTATCAGGATTTGAGGCAGCACTATTGGTGGAGGAGAATGAAGAAAGACATTGTGGGATTTGTAGCTTGGTGTCTCAATTGTCCGTATGTGAAATATGAGCATCAGAGATCGGGTGGCTTGCTTCAGCGGATAGATATTCCGGAGTGGAAGTGGGAGAGGATCACTATGGACTTTGTAGTTGGACTTCCACGGACTTTGAGGAGGTTTGCCGCTATTTGGGTGATTGTGGATCGGCTGATCAAGTCCGCGCACTTCATTCATGTCTGTACTTCCTATTATTCACAGTGGTTGGCAGAGATCAATATCCGGGAGATTGTTCGTTTGCAAGGTGTCCCAGTTTTCATCATTTCAGATAGGGGCAATAATTTTACCTTGCAGCTTTGGAGGTCTGTGCGGCGAGAGTTGGGTACTCAGGTTGAGTTGAGCACATCTTTCCACCCTCAGACGGACGGGCAGTCCGAGCGCACTATCCAAATATTGGAGGACATGTTGCATGCTTGTGTCATTGATTTCGGAGGGTCATGGGATGACTTTCTACCACTTGCAGAGTTTGCTTATAACAACAGCTGCCAGTCGAGTATTCAGATGGCTCCTAAAAAGATAAAGGCGGTTCAGAGTTGGCCCAGACCGTCCTCAGCCACAGAGATTTGCAGCTTTCTTGGTTTGGCGGGATATTATTGCCGGTTTGTTCAGGGATTCTTGTCTATCTCATCGCCCTTGACTAAGTTTACTCAGAAAGGTGCTTTATTTGTATGGTCGGATGAGTGTGAGGATAGCTTTCAGAAGCTCAAGACAGCCTTAACCATAGCTCTAGTGTTAGTTTTGCCATCAGCTTCAGGTTCATATAATGTGTATTGTGATGCTTCAAGAGTTGGTATTGGTTGTGTATTGATGCAGAAGGGTAGAGTTATTGCTTATGCTTCTCATATGTTGAAGCCCTATGAGAAGAACTACCCCGTTCATGATTTGGAGTTGGCTGCCACAGTTCATGCATTGAAGATTTGGAGGCATTACTTGTATGTCGTGTCTTGTGAGGTGTTTAATGATCATTGTAGCCTCCAGCACTTGTTCAAACAGAAGGATCTCAATTAGAGGCAGCGGAGGTGGTTAGAGTTGCTTAAGGATTATGATATCACTATATTGTACCATCCGGGAAAGGCCAATATGATGGTCGATGCCTTGAGCCGAAAGGCGGTGAGTATGGGGAGTTTGGCATATATTCCAATTGGGGAGAGACCTCTTGCAGTTGATGTTCAGGCCTTGGCCAATCGGTTCACGAGGTTAGATATTTCGAAGCCCAGTCGTGTATTAGCTTGTGTGGTTTCTCAGTCTTCCTTATATGATCTCATTAGAGAGCGCCAATATGATGATCTGCATTTTCTTGTCCTTAAGGACAGAGTTCAGCATGATGACGCCAAAGATATGACTATTAGTGATGATGAGGTATTGAGGATGTAGGGCTGGATATGTGTGCCCAATATGGATGGGCTTCGGGAGTTGATTCTAGAAGAGGCCCATAGCTCGTGGTATTGTATTCATCTGGGTGCCGCGAAGATGTATCAGGATTTAAGGCAGCATTATTAGTGGAGGAGAAGGAAGAAAGACATTGTGGGATTTGTAGCTCGGTGTCTCAATTGTCAACAAGTAAAATATGAGCATCAGAGACCGGGTAGCTTGCTTCAGCAGATGGATATTCCTGAGTGGAAGTGGGAGAGGATCACTATGGACTTTGTAGTTGGACTTCCATGGACTTTGAAGAAGTTCGATGCTATTTGGGAGAATGTGGATCGGCTGACCAAGTCCGCGCACTTAATTCCTGTGTGTACTACCTATTCTTTAGAACGGGTTGGCAGAGATCTATATCCGGGAGATTGTTTGTTTGCATGGTGTCCCAGTTTCTATCATTTTAGATAGGGGCACTCAGTTTACCTTGCAGTTTTAGAGGTCTGTGCAGCGAGAGTTGGGTACTCAGGTTGAGTTGAGCACAGCTTTCCACCCTCAGACGGACGGGCAGTCCGAGCACACTATCCAGATATTGGAGGACATGTTGCGTGCTTGTGTCATTGATTTCGGAGGGTCATGGGATCAGTTTCTACCGCTTGTAGAGTTTGCTTATAACAACAACTACCATCGAGTATTCGATGGCTCCATATGAGGCTTTGTATGGGAGGCAGTGTAGATCTCCAGTTGGTTTGTTCAAGCCCGGTGAGGCTAGGCTATTGGGAACAGACTTGGTGCAGGATGCCTCAGAAAAGGTGAAGGTGATTAAGGAGAGGCTTCGTACAGCGTAGTCGAGGCAAAAGAGTTATGCTGACAGGAAGGTTCGAGATGTGTCCTACATGGTTGGTGAAAAGGTTCTGTTGAAGGTTTCTCCCATGAAGGGTGTTATGAGATTTGGGAAGAAAGGGAAATTGAGTTCTTGGTTCATTGGGCCTTTTGAGGTACTCCGGAGGATTGGGGAAGTGGCTTATGAGCTTGCTTTGCCACCCAGCTTGTCGAGTGTGTATCCGGTATTTCATGTTTCTATGCTCCGGAAGTATATTGGGATCCGTCTCATGTTCTGGATTTCAGCACGGTTCAGTTGGATGATGATTTGACCTATGATGTGGAGCTAGTAGCTATTTTGGGTAGTCGAGTTCGAAAGTTGAGGTCGAAGGATATAGCTTAGTGAAAGTGCTGATGAATATAAACTATTTGTTTATTATATATTATTAATATTTTACTTTAAATAATATACTTAAATTATATTTCGTATTTTGCCTCTTTCTAACTATTTTTGCAGAAGGAAAAGACAAAATGCTCGATAAAAGTCTGTTATGGAAAGCACAAGAATTGAAATGGGAAATGGAAGCCTATAATTGAAGCTTGGACACATCCAAGCTCACTCCTCGGACACATCCAAGCTCACTCTTCAGACGTGTCCAAGCTCACTCCTCGGACACATCCAAGCTCACTCCTCGGACACATCCAAGCTCACTCCTCGGACACATCCAAGCTCACTTCTCGGACACATCCAAGCTCATTCCTTGGACACGTCTAATCATTTAATGCTTGCAAGATTTGGCTATAAATAGAATCCAATATTAGCATCGGCGAGGTGGGAAGAAGAGAACTACTTTTATCTAAAATTTGGTTTTAACTTCTTTCTTTAACTATTTTATTTTATTCTTATTAGTTTTTGGATTTTCTAAGAGTATTGGAAATATTCTAGAATTCCTTTTTGTTGTGAGATTTAAATACTCCATAATGGAGTAATCTCTTTTGTTGGGATAGTTGATGAAGCTTGATATATAGTTTTATAATATTATTTCAGTTTTAATACATCTGTGGCTTGAAATTTTCATTGTATAATTCAAACTGTGCTGAAATAACGGTTTCTAGCTAATCATTATTATCACTTCTATATATTTTATTTAAGTTATTCTTATATTAATTTTGTAATTCTCATGGAGCAAAATTAATATATAATAACCAATGAATAAAATAGTAGAGTAAAAATAATTTTTTGTAAAACTCTTATTTCAAATCTGTAATCTTGTTTGTCTCGGTTTTAATTCTCACGGAGGAATTGTTGTAGGCAAGATTACTGATATTTAGTAAAAATATTCTCACGAAGTTCTTACTACCTTTTAGCACAATTCAAGCAAGAAAATATTTCGGTTTGATGGTCACTAGTTTTAACTCAATTAATTATATAACCTCACAGAGTGCTATTAATTGACTTTTTCTTTGTGAACAAATATAATTGTATTAGCACTAAGCAATTATTCTTTAGAGAAATACATGTAGAAATTGAGGTTTTATTGTAATAATATTATCAAGTGAATTCAACTATTCCCAACTCTTTTAAATTATAAATCATTCAGAAATTATTTGCTTTGCTTTAATTAATTAACAAGTTTTAAAACTCACCTTTAGTCAATTTGGTTCTCTCAAATAGTGGTAAAAATATTAAAAGTCTATAGCCTAGATTAACCAATCTTTGTGGGACGATATCATAAACTATACTAGAATTTGACTGAGTACGAGCAAAAAAATCTTATGCACATTGGTCTCGTCAAATTTTTGGTGCCGTTGCCGGGGATTGGCACAAGTCTATTTCAGACTAAATATTTTGTTACTAATTGGGAACTTACTATTAATATTATTATCATTGTTATCAATATTTACTAAATATTACTAAATTACTTTTACTATTACACGTACTAACATCTTATAGAAGTGTTATTATCATTTATCCTTCTTATCATCATTATAGCATAGCAGTCACTATTATTAATACTAGTACTACTTGTAACTATATTCTATATTAGTATTATATTATTATTTTCCATCATTAGTTAATGTTACTACTTACTGATTTCATTTAATATTTTTTTTTCATAACATCTATTGCTAATTACTACTATTGCTAATTACTACTACTGCTACTACTGCTACTACTGCTACTGCTACTACTACTACTACTGCTACTACTACTACTACTACTACTACTGCTACTACTGCTACTACTGCTACTGCTACTGCTACTGCTACTACTACTGCTACTGCTACTACTACTACTACTACTACTACTACTACTACTACTACTACTACTACTACTACTACTACTACTACTACTACTACTACTACTACTACTACTACTACTACTACTACTACTACTACTACTACTACTACTACTACTACTACTACTACTACTACTACTACTACTACTACTACTACTACTACTACTACTACTACTACTACTACTACTACTACTACTACTACTACTACTACTACTACTACTACTACTACTACTACTACTACTACTACTACTACTACTACTACTACTACTACTACTACTACTACTACTACTACTACTACTACTACTACTACTACTACTACTACTACTACTACTACTACTACTACTACTACTACTACTACTACTACTACTACTACTACTACTACTACTACTACTACTACTACTACTACTACTACTACTACTACTACTACTACTACTACTACTACTACTACTACTACTACTACTACTACTACTACTACTACTACTACTACTACTACTACTACTACTACTACTACTACTACTACTACTACTACTACTACTACTACTACTACTACTACTACTACTACTACTACTACTACTACTACTACTACTACTACTACTACTACTACTACTACTACTACTACTACTACTACTACTACTACTACTACTACTACTACTACTACTACTACTACTAATAATAATAATAATAATAATAATAATAATATCATACTACTATTTTTATTTAATCGCTTATTATTTTTGTCATCTTTGTAATCTTTGTTGTCCTTGTTATTCATCACTTTCTTTAAATTACTTTCTTCTAAGTACCACTACTACTACCACTTTAGGAGTTAAGTTCATTTTTTAATAGAATTTTGAGTAGTTTATGACCCGCTCTTCTATAAAAGAGTTGGTCAACTACGATCTTAAAATTGAAAGATCTCTTCGATTGCGCTGGAAAAGATAAACATTATCTTCCCAAAGCATAGCTTGTAAAGGTATGGAGAATCAAGAAGTAGAAGACATTCAACCACCAGTCCATGTGGAGGATCGGTTTGATGAAGTAGCACCAAGGCCAGCAAATAGAATCCTAAGGGATTATGCTAGACCTGACCGCTTCAACTGTGAATCTAGTGTCAGAAAACCTCCAGTGGCAGCCAACAACTTTGAAATCAGGACCGGCCTGATTCAAATAATTCAACAATCTTGTATCTTCACCGGAGATGCAAGTTAAGATCCACATAATCATTTAATTGACTTTTTGGAACTTGTTGAAATAGCTAAGTATAATGGAGTACCTCCTGAAGCTATCAAGTTAAGGATATTTCCTTTCTCTTTAAAAGGAGATGCCAAGACTTGGTTGCGGAGTTTGCCACAAGGTTCCATCACCACATGGGACCAAATGACTCAGAAATTTTTAAACAAATATTTTTCCCCTGCTAAAACCACAAAGTTAAGACAAGACATCTCTAATTTCTTGCAGACTGACACTGAGTCAGTATATCAAGCTTGGGAAAGATTAAAAGTAATGTTAAGAAAATGCTCACACCATGACATTCCTGAACATATGCAGTTGTATATTTTTTATCACGGTTTAAAACCCTCTTCAACAAATGTGATTGATGCAGTTGCAGGAGGTTCTGTAAAGGGAAAAACCACGAAGGAAGCGTTGCAATTGTTGAACATGATTTCTGAGAATGCCATCTAATGGCCATCTGAGCGTGTAATCCTCAAGAAGGCTACTACGGTAAATCAGGTTGATGCTTAACCTCCTTTTTTCGCCCACCGCGAGGGGTGAAGGGGGAGTTTTTCCAATTAAAGGACAATCGAAACGGGATTTGTTTATTTATTTGAGAGTTGCCACTTGGGAGATTTAGGGTGTCCCAAGTCACCAATTTAATCCCGAATCGAGGAAAAGAATGACTCTGTATTACAGTCCGCGAACCATAAATCCGGATAAGGAATTCTGTTAACCCGGGAGAAGGTGTTAGGAATTCCCGAGTTCTGTGGTTCTAGCATGGTCGTTCAACTGTCATATTCGGCTTGTTTATCTGATTGTATACAATTATGAGCTCATGTGCAAGTTTTAACTCTTTACCGCTTTTATTATTATATTTTAAAAGAATGTGAACATCGTTTAAAAAAAATGTCTTTGGATTGCGTCACATGAAATGCACCCGCAATCCGGAACACATTTTTTATTCAATGTTTTGGGATTTGGATTTGGGTCGCATGAAATGCACACCCGAGTTTAAGAAGGTGGGATTATTAAACACGCGCCTAAAGAGCCTATAGCGTTCGTATTTCTGGGGACAGCCGTGAAGTTTGCTAAACGGCTCCTCCCGAAGTCTAAGTAATTAAATGTACATTTATTGAGGGCCCCGCAGTTTGTACCTTTTATTGTGCGAGGCTCGTCTCATTTATTTTTTAAAAGGATAATCCTAAAGCGACTACGTTTTCTATTTGTCTCTAGAATAAAAGAAGAAAAATACCTAATTTATTTACATGCTTGAGAGTTATTATTTAAAAAAATTCGAACCTAAATAGTTAACATCGAAGATAGACGGGAACATGGGGGCCAGCACAGTTTTGGGCCTAGGCCCAGCATACCGGGCGCGGAACTGGACCTGGGCCATTTTGTTTTTTTTGTCCGGCCTGCTACTTAATTTTACCCTTTTGGTTTTTCATGATAAGGCGGAAATGGAATCAACAACTACAAAGCTCCTTTTATGACTCTAAATAAACATGCTAACTAAAAAAGTTCAAACTACTGATTACTTAACCTAAAGTCTTAATATGTATTTGAAACATGCTTTGTAAAGAAAGAAACTGAATTAACAGAATGTTATCCTTATATTATTGGTTCTTGTAGAATAACACGCAAGGCTTTATATCCGCTATTACTGCTTGGTACTCAATTGTATATGGAAAAGCTACTACATGCTTCTAACAAATGAAAACTAACTACCCTTTTACACAACTTAAAATTTCAGAATTTACAAGGCTAAACGTTAAAATTTCAGTTCTTCATCTCGCATTCATGCTTCAAATTTTCAGACTTACAACAGCCATGATAAAGTTGTGTACCTGGTAGAGGAACAGAAACAGAGTAGAAAAGAAGTCAGCAGCAGTAGCAGTAGCACAATAGCAGATTCATCAACGCAGCAACACAGCCACAAACACCCAGTGACAGATTTTTAAAACCAAACAAAAAACGAGGACGCTTAATGAAACAGCAACAGGTCACCCAAGTGCAGACCAGCAAAACCAGTTTGGAAAAACAACCAGCAATATCAAATAATGAACAGACCAGTGAAGCTATAACAATGCTGTATTCAACAGCAAAGCAAAAAACTCTCTTTTCAGTTTCTATCTCTCAATCTACTGAAAATAACTATAAGAAAAGCAGCCTAGAATGACAGATCTCTAACTCTGGACGTTTTTGATTCAATATCCAGCCTATCTTACACTCAATATACTCTGACTTTCAAGATTTAAAAGCCAGCACTGTTTTTGCTTTTTCTTACTCTGAAATCTTAATCTCCCAATCCTCCTCCTCTCCAAATTAGTCCCCTTTTATTGTTCTAAATGAGCCTGTTTATAGGCCAGAAATGGAAAGCCCCCAGGCTGCCTTCCCACTCTGCCCATACCCCCTTAAACTAATCAAAATGCCCATCCTCCTGACAGCCCTCTCATGTGTTTTTGTACCCAGAAGGTATGGGGAGACTACAATATTCAATTACCCCATGCTATCAAGTTTTGTTCCCCACTATTGTATTAGTTTAATCATATTTTAGTACCCTACTATCAACCCTTTTAAACTAACCAATTTGTGAATTTTTCAATCCCCAAACTACCCCTTTAACCCCTGTGTATTACTGTTTTACCCTAAGCTTCAGCAAACTGAAATTTGAACTTATGGAAGTTCAAACTCAACAACTGCCCTAGACTGAGTTCTAGTAATTTCTCTAATTGCACTGCAGCTACAAACCATTCACAGATAATTTCAAACAATCAGCTAAACTACAATGGTTCGATCAATCATGTGAGGCTATCAGAACATTCAAACCTATAAAATTAATCGACGATGTTTATCCAATCGACTATACTAGCTATAACACAGAACAATCAGTCGATAAACAAATAAAATGAACAGGGCACCAAATGACTTCAAGCAGCTTTGCACAAAACAGGGGAACAACATAAATGAAACACTCGACGATATTAATCAAATCGAGTATGTATCTCACCATACGTATTTAACAATAGACAGAAGAATAGTCGACCAAATAAAAAGGTCTTAGGAAAATGGAGAAAATTGACAGAAAATATCAGTAAAATCAACAAACTAACTAAATATGCTAACAAACACAAACCGCATTCAAACAAGGACAGAAAGGAAAAAGAAAACTTACTTTGGAAGCTTAACAACAAACGACCCAGGCTTTGACTGGATTTGACCATTTGAGGTCGAACGGACTTTAATCGAGGTGTTATCAACCGATAACACCTCGATTAAGGTCTATTACACCCCAACCCTCCGTTTAAACTGGCCGGATTCCCAAAGCTTTTGTGTTCTAGGGTTTATACGGTCTGATTTGGGGCTTGAGGTTTTCTGGGTAGATTCGGACCAAACCAAACTTGGTTTGGTCACGAGTGAGGCCAGGGTAGTGACCGGTGTGAATCTGGAGTGGATTTGTGTAGATCGGGGTTTTGCTCGAACCTTCCAACGAAGATTCGAGACGGTGGGGAATGATTCGAGGAAAGACGCTAACGGATTCGTGTTCAGGGTGGTTGGGTGCATCAGGGGTGTTATTTTGGTGGTCACCGGTGCGTGGTCGCCGGGTTTATGGTGAGAGTGCAAGGTGGCGGCTAGGGTTTGGAACGGGATGTTTGGTTCGTCTCTGGGACGATGGTGCACAGCAGGTAAGGGGGTTTGGTTTGGGGGCGTGGGTAAAGGGATGAGGCTTATATACAGTTTCGAAGAATCGATCCTGGCAGTTGGATAGAAGGTGATCGATGGCCAGGATCCCTTGGTTAGTGTAAAACGGTGTCGTTCCACTTAAAAGGAGGTCGGGTTGGTCCGGGGCCAAATGGGTCGGGTCAAGTCAATGGACCTAGGGGTGTGTTTTAAGCTGTTGGATTGATGTGGATTAAAGGCCTAAGATTGGTTGTTCTTGAAACGACGTAGTTCTGATATCAAACTACGTCGTTTGATGGCCTGGGAGACGGGTCTCTTGGACCGGCTGACTTGGGCTGGTTTTTTAGTGCATTTGGGCCTGAAATGTGTGGGTCCAATCCGAATTTTCCATTTTTCCTACTTTCTTTCTTCTTTTAATCTTCCTAAAAAAATTCTAAAATAAGTTATAAATTAAATTAACTTATCAAAAATACTAACTAATTCCTAGCAACATTTATCATACATAATTAAACACCAATTAAAACAAAATTGCACAATTTGACATTGAATGCTAAAAATGCAAACGATGCATATTTTTGTAATTTTCATTCTTGTAAAACAAACTTAATTACTCCTAATTGTAGAATTAAATTCTAAATGCAAATATGACATATTGTTTGTATTTTTTATTAATTTAACAAATAAACATGCATGGACAGATACAAATAATTATCCTAAAAATGCCACGAAAATTCTCAAAATTGCACACAAAGAAAAATCATTTTATTTTGAATTTTTTGGGAGTGATTCTTTCATAGGGCAAAAATCACGTGCTTACAGCTGCCCCTCTTTGCCCGAAGACACGAAGGGTTTTCTTACAAAGATAAAGCGAGCGATTTTTGCCCATCCGAGTACTCCGTGTGAAGCATTTTTTGAAAAAGGTTTAAACCAAAACCTTGCTTCAAAGGTTTCCTACATATCCCTGGCTAGAAGGGAATCAGGTTAATGTAGTTCGGGAAGTTTTGGTAGCTGGGACTACCATGGGACTGCAATGTTACTGCTGTTGCATGCTATTATTACTGCTTACCGATCTCCTTGTTACACCGTACTTAAAAGAAAAATCAAGAAGATAGGCTAGACTACGAATTACAAGATCCCATCTATCTTCCATTCGTCTTGATGCCTTGCTTTCTTGTCGGCTTGTGTCTATTCCAATGCTTCTTTCTTCCGAGAACTGACGGGGATGACACCGGCCTTTTGCTTCTTGGAATACCAGCTCTCACTGTCTGGTTCGGTCCGCCGGGGGTATGGCTTCCTTCATTAAGCTTTTCGATGGTTCTTCTGGGGGATACGGCTTTCTTCCTCATATTTGTTATGCTGGGCATAATTTAATGTTCACAGGCCGCTTCTTTCAAGATGCGTCTTCTCTTCCTTTTGACTCATGCGCTTGAATTTGCGTTGGGACCTCTTGTTGCAACATTCCGCTTTCCAGTGAGTTGCTGGTTTCAAGACCTGAAATGTAAGGACTGAAAACTATTCCGCTTGTTATACAGGTGGGCGCCTATTTAAAAACATGAAAAGTATTCCTCTCGTTATACAGGTGGGTGCATATTTATCTAAAACATAAAAATATTCCTCTCGTTATACAAGTGAGTGCCTATCTATCTAAAACATGAAAGTATTCCTCTAGTTATACAGGTGGGCGCCTATCTATCTAAAGCATGAAAAGTATTCCTCTAGTTATACAAGTGGGCGCCTATCTAAAAACATAAAATTATTCCTCTCGTTATACAGGTGGGTGCCTATCTAAAAACATAAAAGTATTCCTCTCGTTATACAGGTGGGCGCCTATTTATCTAAGACATGAAAATTATTCCTCTCGTTATACAGGTGGGCGCCTATTTATCTAAGACATGAAAATTATTCCTCTCGTTATACAGGTGGGCGCTTATTTATCTAAAACATGAAAATTATTCCTCTCGTTATATAGGTGGGCGCCTATTTATCTAAGACATGAAAATATTCCTCTCGTTATACAGGTGGGCGCCTATTTATCTAAGACATGAAAATTATTCCTCTCTTTATACAGGTGGGCGCCTATCTATCTAAGATATGAAAATATTCCTCTCGTCATACAGGTGGGCGCCTATTTATCTAAAACATGAAAATATTCCTCTCGTTATACAGGTGGGTGCCTATCTATCTAAAACATGAAAATATTCCTCTAGTTATACATGTGGGCGCCTATTTAGCTAAAAACATGAAAGTATTCCTCTAGTTATACAGGTGGGCGCCTATTTAGTTAAAACATGAAAGTATTCCTCTCGTTATACAGTTGGGTGCCTATCTATCTAAAACATGAAAAAGTATTCCTCTAGTTATATAGGTGGGCGCCTATCTATCTAAAACATGAAAAGTACTCCTCTAGTTATACAGGTGGGCGCCTATTTATCTAAGACGTGAAAATATTCCTCTCGTTATACAGGTGGACGCCTATCTATCTAAAACATGAAAGTATTCCTCTCGTTATACAGGTGGGCGTCTATCTATGTAAGACATAAAAATATTTGAATTTGTTTCCTCGTTCCTCCCAGAAAATTTGACAATGGCAGAAAAATTTTCTGCCCCAGTTTTGGTGACCTTCTTTGTGGCGTGTCTTTCTGCCATCATCAACCTTTTTTTCCTGTAGAAATCAAAGAAAATCTTGTTAGTTTTAACATGGTGAGCGATCGTGTCACTCCTGCTGGGGGATGATTTTTTCTTTCCCTCTCCCTTGCTCTGCGCTCCCAAAACTGGTTGGGTATAAAGTTGCTTGCTGGGGAAGATATTTTTGCTAGGGATGGTTTTTCCATTTATCCCCTCCCTGCTTTTGTTTCAAAACATGTTGGGGGAGTCATCTTCGACTCCAAAACTACTCCCTTCGAAATTTTATTTTCCCTCAGTACTGCAGGGGGTAAAATATTATCATCTGGGGATAACATTATTGAGGATAGGACTGTTGGGGTTATTTTGCTGCGGATCAATTCTCTCTTTCTCCTTCTTCCTTTCTGTGTTGTCTGACCATCTTGGAACTTGGTCAGTGGTCTATCGAAGTTCTGCTGGGGATCCTCTTAGAACTTGGTTCATACGTTCTTCAAACCGTTGTTTTTCGCTTTTCTCCATGTTCCCTTTAACTTTCTAGGCCAGTTTGTCATTTGGTCTTGCAACCAACGCCTTTTGTCTTATTGCCTTGTCTTTAGCCTGTCCCCTTTGCATTTTGCTTTGTACCATTTTGTCCACTGGTAGTAAACTCTGAAAAATCCTTCTCAAAACAAATTTCTGTAAAAAAGTCCTCTTAGACAAAGAAATGAAAAGATAGAAAAAGAGAAAAATCTTTCTGAACTAATGCTGGGGGAGAAGAAAAAGAAAGAACTTATCTGGACGGTATGACTGGTCCCAACGATCATGTCGTGCCTTCTGGATTATTCGACCCAGTCTATTTGTATCAATCAATCTTCCTGATGGCCTCATTTGCCGGGAATAACCCGACGCCTAACTTTTGCCATATGCGAATTCTTTCTGCCGATCTCCTCTTGTCGCCTCATAGTGCCATTCGAGGGGTTTTCACTAATAAGACTCTTCCTTTCTCTCAGCTCTCGTCGCCTTATGGTGCCTGTGAAGGTTTTCACCGATAAGACTCTCTCGTTTTATTTCTCTCATCTTTCGTCGCCTTATGGTGCCTGTGAAGGTTTTCACCGATAAGACTCTCTCATTTTATTTTATTTTTCAGCTGGGGATTGGAGTGTTGCCGATATGACTCTCTCTGCTGGGGATTTTTTTCGGCTATCAATTCATTTCCAGTTTATGATCTTCTCCTTTGCTGGGGGTCAGAGTGTTGTTCCCGACTTCCGTTTGCGTGACTTGGCACTTCTCGGATACCGATCGGGAGGTCTTTTTTGGACATCGACATGGGTTTTGTGTGGGGTTAAAAGAAAAGCTATCAAAAAATTCAAAAAATAAATTTGATGGGTGAAACATTACAACTCTTGGAATCAAACCTCTTTTGAAACTTTAAAACATAACTTCTGCCCCAGTTTTCTTGCTTGGGGGATTTTTATTTTTTGTTACACTATCACCGAGCCGTGAGGCTCCTACATATCCTTCTTTGAGGAATCAGGTCAAACGTAGTTCCCATGATTCCTTTATTTTTCTTGTGACTTTTCTCTCGTTTTATTTTTCATTATTATTATTTTTTTATTATTATTATTATTTTCCATTAGTGACTCCAAAAGAGGGGTATGAAAGAATAAATAAGGCTCAAAGGGTGAAGCAAAGGTTAAAAGTGTTTGGATAGAAGAAAGAATTGCCTCCGTCATTTCATTATCCAATAAGTATCAAGTACAAACAAACGGACAAATAACTATCATAATCAAAGAAATTACGCATAATATCTTTTGACTGCATCAGAATTGATAGCCATGTCGAGGCATCTTCCTTCGATATCTGTCAGACATAAAGCGTCGTTGGATAACACTCTGGTCACAACATAAGGCCCTTGCCAATTTGGGGCGAACATGCCTTTTGCTTCGATCTGGTGCGGGAGGATCTGCTTCAATACTTGCTGCCCTACTTCAAATTTTCTGGGGCGCATCTTCCTATTATATGCTATTGCCATTCTCTTCTGATATAACTGGCCATGACACACTGCTACCAATCTTTTTTCATCTATTAAGTTCAACTGCTCCAGTCGAGCTTTGTCCCATTCATCGTCATCAATCCCGGCTTCAGCGACAATCCGGAGGGACGGAATTTCGACCTCTGCTGGTATCACTGCTTCAGTTCTGTATACCAAAAGATAAGGAGTTGCACCTACCAAAGTCCGAACTGTAGTGCGATAACCCAACAAGGCGAATGGTAATTTCTCATGCCATTGTCTAGATCCTTCTACCATCTTTCTCAATATCTTCTTGATGTTCTTATTGGCTGCTTCAACTGTTCCATTCGCCTTGGGACGATATTAGGTGGAATTGCGGTGTGTAATATTAAATTGTTTTCATACCTCCCTCATCAAATTGCTGTTAAGATTTGCACCATTATCCGTGATGATCACTTTTGGGACCCCAAATCTACAGATGATATGGGAGTGAACAAAATCCACCACTGCCTTCTTGGTTACCGACCTAAAAGTTTTAGCTTCAACCCACTTAGTGAAGTAGTCGATGGTCACCAAAATGAACCTATGGTCGTTGGTCGCTGCCAGCTCAATAGGCCTAATGACATCCATGCCCTATGCAACAAATGGCCATGGCGCTGACATTGTATGCAATTATGTTGGTGGAGAATGAATTAAATCTCCGTGTACCTGACATTGATGGCATTTCCGCACGAAATTGATACAATCACGCTCCATAATGAGCCAGTAATACCCTGCTCGAAGGATCTTCTTTTCCAATACATATCCGCTCATATGTGGCCCACAGACTCCAGCGTGCACCTCTGCCATAACTGTCGTGGCTTGACCAGCGTCTACGCATCTCAACAATCCCAAATCTGGGGTTCTTTTGTACAACACTCCTCCACTGAGGAAGAACCCATTTGACAATCGCCGAATGGCTCTTTTTCAGTCTCCGGTGGCCTGGTCCGAGTATATCCCCATCCTGAGGTACTCATTTACGCCATGAAA
This sequence comes from Nicotiana sylvestris, assembly GCF_000393655.2. Lineage (NCBI taxonomy): Eukaryota > Viridiplantae > Streptophyta > Magnoliopsida > Solanales > Solanaceae > Nicotiana > Nicotiana sylvestris. The sequence goes on from NC_091060.1 coordinate 139,822,991, forward strand.
CCATGGCTCGCCACCCACTTCTTCCTCTACCATGTTGCAATAAGCATGCTGATCATGAACCTAAATGTGCAAGGGGTCAACATGGATTTTGTCTGGGTGGTGTAACATCGATGCCAAGGTGGCCAATGCATCGGTAACCTCATTATGAACTCTTGGGATGTGTCTGAATTCTACTGATTGAAATCTCTTGCTCAGATCGTGCAAACATTGTCGATATGATATGAGTTTTAAATCCCGTGTTTCCCATTCACCCTGAATCTGATGCACCAGGAGGTCCGAGTCTCCCAAGACCAAAACGTCCTGGACATCCATGTCTGCAGCTAGTCACAAACCCAAAATGCATGCCTCATATTTAGCCATGTTGTTGGTACAGTAGAAACGCAGCTGAGCTGTAACAGGATAATGACGTCATGTTTCAGAAGTAAGTACCGCTCCTATTCCAACTCCCTTTGCGTTTGCGGCTCCATCAAAGAAAAGCTTCTATCCTGGTTCCTTGGGTAATTCCAGCTCACCTACATGCATTATTTCCTCGTCCGAAAAATACATCCTCAATGGCTCGTATTCTTCATCAACAGGATTTTCAGCCAAATGATCGGCCAGCGCTTGGGCTTTCATGGTAGTCCTCGTCACATAGACGATATCAAACTCTGTGAGTAGAATTTGCCATTTTGCTAACCTCCTTATAGGCATAGGCTTCTGGAAAATGTACTTTAATGGATCCAAGCGGGAAATGAGGTAAGTAGTATACGAGGACAAATAGTGCTTCAATTTCTGAGCCACCCAAGTTAGGGCGCAACATGTCCTATCGAGTTGAGTGTATTTGACCTCATATATTATAAACTTCTTGCTAAGATAATAGATGGCTTGCTCCTTCCTTCCTGTAATGTCGTATTGCCCCAACACGCAGCCAAACGAATTCTCCAGGACCGTCAGATAAAGAATTAATGGTCTCCCCGGCTCAGGCGGGACCAACACAGGTGGATTTGACAGATACCCCTTGATTTGGTCAAATGCTTCTTGACATTCCGTCGTCCATTCTACCGTAGCATCTTTCTTCAGCAGCCAAAATATGGGTTCACAAGTCGCCGTGAGTTGAGCGATGAACCTGCTGATATAATTTAGTCTCCCTAACAGACTCATCACCTCCGTTTTGTTCTTTGGCGGTGGCAAATCCTTGATGGATTTGATCTTGGACGGGTCCAACTCAATACCCCGTCGACTGACGATGAATCCTAACAGCTTTCCTGATGGAACCCCAAAGGCACATTTTGCTGGGTTGAGCTTAATATCATACCTTCGAAGTCTTTAGAAGAACTTCCTTAGGTCTGCTACATGGTCTTCCTGACGCCAGGACTTTATGATCACATCGTCTACGTACACTTCCATTTCTTTGTGTATCATGTCATGAAACACAGTAGTCATTGCTCTCATGTATGTTGCCCCATCATTCTTCAATCCGAATGGCATCACCCGGTAGCAGTAAGTTCCCCATGGCGTAATGAAAGACATCTTCTCCACATCTTCTTCGTCCATTAAGATCTGATAATACCCCGCATAGCAGTCCACAAAGGATCCGATCTCGTGCCCAGCGCAATTATCGATCAGGATATGGATGTTGGGCAATGGAAAATTATCCTTCGGACTTGCCTTGTTGAGATTGCGGTAGTCGACACATACCCTGATTTTCCCATACTTCTTCGTCACTGGTACCATATTGGCCAACCACTCGGGATATCGAGTGACCCGGATAACTTTTGCCTGCAGTTGCTTGGTCACTTCTTCTTTGATCTTCACACTCATATCCGTATTAAACTTCCTCAATTTTTGCTTGACCGGAGGGTATGCCGGGTCAGTGGGCAATTTGTGAACCACTAGATCGGTGCTTAATCCCGGCATATCATCATATGACCATGCAAAAACATATGAGGGCTTCGATTAATTCCTCCCTGATGTTTGGCTCAATGTGGATGCTGATTTTGGTTTCTCTGACATTATCTGCATCTCCTAGATTGACAGCTTCGGTGTCATTTAGATTAGGCTTGGGTTTTTCTTCGTATTGGCACAATTCTCTGTTTATTTTTTCGAAGGCTTCATCCTCGTCGTATTTGGACTCATCATCATAACCGATCTCTTGTGCAATTAATTCGGAGTCAGTTTGATTTTTTTGACTAGGTCGAAGATCCATCGTGCATGCCATGTCATTAGAACCAGTAAAAAGAGAACTGTTCAGAAAAGAAAAGAATAAAACAAAATTAAAACAAAACAAGAAGAGAGAATTTTATTAAAGATGCGGGATAACAGGGTTCACACTTTACAAAATAAAATGAGATTTGGGTTACACCCTGGAATAATCCAAAAACAAGAAAGAAAAATCAAAGCCTACTACCAGGACTCCCCCCGGGTAGGAAGAGGAGTAATCGTCTAATTGTTGGTATTGGCCTCAAGCCCCACAAACTGTATGTATGCTCTGCTGGAACCCTCTCCAACTTCTATCACATTGACATCAGCGAACAGCCTTTCGAAGCTCTGATTCAAATCCCCGTCCATCCCAATCAATGGTCCGAGAATTTTCGGGACCGGTGACCCCTTGACACTTGCTCTAACAAAGGATCTGGAGAGACGCGGAATAGGTTTGGGAAGAACCCAAACACTCTTCTTCATTTTCCGAGCTCGCTTTACATCTGTCGTAGTAGGTTTGAACCCCAGTCCAAAGGTCTCTAAATTCTTGGTCAAGGAGACAGGTTGAACAATCCCCTGAAGCTCATCCCCCAGGCCTTACCCAGCATCTCTGAAACCATCATGACGGTTGCGGAAGCTACCCTGGGGTGTGGAATGCTTTTACCCTTGGGAATCTTGTTTGCTGATACTGCATCAAAAATCTATTAAACCCAGGGACCTTTGTCACCGTTGGTTTCTATGAATGGCACAATGGCACCTCCCATGGTGCACGCAGTGTCTTCCCCATGCAGCACGACATCTTGTATGTCCTATTCAAACTTGACCATTTGATGCAATGTGGATGGTACTGCTTTGGCCGCGTGGATCCACGGTCGTCCCAACAAAAGGTTATAAGATACTGCGGCATCCAATACCTGGAACTCCATAGTGAACTTGACCGGGCCGATGGTCAACTCGAGTATAATATCCCCCACAGTGTCTGTTCCGCTTCCGTCAAATCCTCGGACGCAAATGCTATTTTTGTGGATTCTATCATGGTCAATCTTCAACTGGTTCAGTGTGGACAATGGACAAATATTGGCACTTGAACCGTTATCCACCAGCGCCCGAGTAACTGCCGAGTCTTCACATTTGACCGTCAAATAGAGAGCTTTATTATGTTCCGTGCCCTCCACTGGTAGATCCTCATCATAGAACGTTACCCTGTTTACCTCAAAAAATTTGTTGGCAATCATTACAAGGTGGTTCACTGAAATTTTATTGGGCACATGAGCTTCATTCAGTATCTTCATCAAGGCCCGACGATGTTCATCCGAATGGATCAATAGTGATAACAATGAGATCTGGGCCGGTGTTTTCTTCAATTGTTAGACCACGGAGTAATCCTGCACTTTCATCTTTTTCAAGAATTCCTCCGCCTCTTCTTCTGAAACGGGTTTCTTAGTTACTGCTAGGTTGGACCTCTTTAACTCCACGGGAGTAAAACACCGTCCCGATCGAGTCAGTCCATGCGCCTCACAACTATCCTCCTCCACTTGCTTTCCCTTGTATATTACCACTGCCTTTTCATAATTCCAAGGCACGGACTTGCTATCAGTCACTGGCAATTGGACTACCGGCTTTATGATGACCGGTTCCCTGCAGACCCCTTTCACAACAACTACGGGTGCAGATGATGCTCCCGATACTACCAATTTGGCTGGTTCTGGTTTCTTTGTTACGGTGGATGGACTCTTCCCTAATACCACCACTGGCTTGACACCTTCCCCTTTCAACTGTACCCCTGCTTCCCCACCGGTCGATTTTTCTTTCGGAGTGGCACGGATCATCATCACTGTCTATGAGGGTTTCTTGGGCTCCCATCCTTTGTACACCAGCTCAATCATGTGAGCTTCGTGGTGCACTGTCAATGGGTTCTAGTTGTTGTTGGGTGCCTCTGGCATCTAGACCTCGATCTTGTTGGCGTCAATAAGATCTTGTATTGTCCGCTTCAACCTTCAACATTTTTCGGTATCATGCCCTAGCATTCCTGAGCAGTACTCGCAGCTTATCGATTGGTCCACATTCTGGGGTAGGGGGTTTGGCCACCTAGGCTCGACAGGACTCAACAAACCTAACTTCCTCAACTTGTGGAACAAGGCGGTATAGGTTTCTCCCAACTCAGTAAAAGCTTTCTGTCTCTGTAGCCTTTCATTTCTAGAAGCTTGATTTCCTCGAAAGCCTGCCCCTGGAGGGTTCCTGTACGCCCTGGGTGGAGGATAGGCGTTTTGGGGTGGAGGGTATGTGTTCTGTGGAGGTGCATATGCATTTTGGGGAGCCGGCGCGTGCCATTGCGGGCGAACCGGAGGCTGAGCGCATGTTTGGGCTTGGTGCACGGAGAAGTGTGGTTCTTGAGGTAGATAGTAGTGTTGTGACGGGCTATATGGATAATTTGGATTGTGGAGTTTGGGTTGGTTGTAGTATGGTTTGCCGGACCTGGACCAACTGCCTTCCTCAACCGTGGCGACTTCTTCTTTCTTTTTCCTCCCCAGCGCACCTCCCGTGCCGCTCTGAATAGCCTGAGTCGTTGCCTTAAGTGCTGAGTAATTCAGGATTTTATCGAACCTCGGCCCCTCCTCTATTATAACCCCTATCTTTACTACCTCATTGAAGGATTTTCCAATCATCGTCACCAAGTGACCAAAGTAAGTTGGATCCAGCGTTTGCAGGAAGTAGTCCACCATTTCCCCCTCTCTCATGGGAGGATCAACCCTGGCTGCATGTTCTCTCCAGCGGAAACCGAACTCACGAAAGCTCTCCCCAGGCTTCTTTCCGGTCCTCAGTAATGTGAGACGGTCAGGGACTATCTCGAGATTGTATTGGAAGTGACCTGCAAAAGCCTGCGCTAGATCATCCCAAGTGTACCACCTATTGGGATCTTGCCTGGTATACCATTCCAATGCCGATCCACTTAAGATTTGACCAAAGTAAGCTATCAGTAGCTTATCTTTGCCGCCTGCTCCTCTCATTTTGCTACAAAAGCCCCGTAAATGTGCCATAGGATCACCGTGCCCCTCGTATAAGTCAAACTTGGGCATCTTGAACCCCGCTGGGAGTTGGACGTCCGGGAAAGGGCATAGATCCTTGTATGCCACGCTGACCTGGTTGCCCAATCCATGCATGCTCTTGAAGGATTGCTCCAGGCTTTTTAACTTTCTCATTACCTCATCCTGCTCTGGAACCTTAGCCGGCTTTTCCATCTCCGCCGGGACCTCCAAGTGTGGATTATAGGTATGGGGTTCTGGTGCATTGAATGTGGGTTTAGGGGGATAGTATTGCACTTCGTGAGCCTGAAACAATGGCTCACTAGTTGATCTTTGTAGCGTGGCTGGTGTGGGTCCCATAAAAGTGGGAACATTTGGTGGTGGGAAAGGTTGATGGGGTGGGGGAGCTTGGGAATCATAGGGGCTTCTCCCCTGATAATAGTGGTGATTCGGGAGGCTTGTTGAAGGGCCAGGGTGAGGGTATTCCGGTATATGCCCTGGTGTAGGAGTAACGGGTGGTTCAGGGCTCTTTTGTACTTTGGCCAAGGCTAACTGCATCGCGTTCATTTCCAATCTGATCCTCTCTATCTTCTCCATTGCCTCTTTCAGCAACTGGCTCACTGGCCTTTCTTCCTCAACACTGTTTTCTGAAGTGGTCATGATTATTGGTACAGGTCCCTTGGATCTGGTTTGATAATGATGTAATGCCAGAACGCTTTAACAACTAACTGTCTGGTATTTTTGGAAAACAACAAACTTGTTAGCGTTAGAGTTTAACAGATTTGGTAATCGCACGTTGGGGATGCAATGCTCCTAAGCAGTTATCCGTTTCTAACATGTTTTTGCTTTCAACCGCATGCGTCATCCCGGCTTGCTTTATTTGTGCCTTTAAAGTGTTTTGGGAACCCTCCGCTTTCCTCTCTATTATATTTTCTTCTTTCATTTTTTCCTCTTTTCTTTTTTTTTCTTCTTGTTTTTTTTTCTTTTCCTTTCTTTTTAGTGGTGGTCGAATCTTATGTGGATTTCCTACGTATCACGTCCCCGCGTGAATCAGACCGGGCGTAGTTCTGCCACAAAGCAAAGACACAAAATTCTTCTGGAATAATTCAATTCATCACCAAAATTTGCTATTACAAACTACTTACTTTAAACGAAAAATAGCAAAATACAGATTCCAAAATTCTTAACCTGACTCGAAAAAAACAACATATGGGAAGACAATGGACCCATAAAGTCAACAGACAAGACTCGAACTAGGGATACATTAAAGATTTCAACTTAGGTGCTCGCGAGGCATCGTTCGGCCTTTACGCGGGCTTTGGTGTAAGACCCCTCTGCAAGCTCTTCAACTCATTCATGATCCGGTGGACGTAGCCCATGATGGAGGCAAGAAGGGTATCACGAGGTATTTGCTCACATGCTAGGCATCTCATGTAGATGTAGTGCCCAATCTCATCAATCCTACCTCGGATGTTATCCCTTTCCCCGAACAGTCGTTCTATTTGTCGGTTCTTTAGTCCCAGCATTTGAGCATTGTCGGCGAGTCGATCCTGAAACCTCTCCATTCGTTCTTCCATTGTGTCCATTAAATCATAATAGCGCCTTCTGTCTGCCCGGGCATCTTGGGCTTGTTTAAAGACCCGCTCCTGAAGAGTGGAGTTTGCTTCTCTTAATAGTCCAATGCTTATTTCAGAATCCCTTATGACTTGTTATAGATGCTTTCTCCGTGCGATTGTACCTTTGGCCCATCTGACCCGCATTCTTGCTATGCAAGCCTCGGATCTCTCCAAGTCCTCTCGGCTTTTGCTGACTTGATTTCTCAACTCTGCTATCAACCTTTCATCGGAGCGACGTTTCTGTCGGTCGTTGTTACTCTTACTAACTTGGCGAATTCGGGATTTCAGTGCCTGGTTTTCTTTGGTTAATTTATTCTTTTCACCCTGCTCCGAGGTGGCTTGCACGCTGTTCTCAAATACAAGCCTTTCAACTTGTCGCTTCAGCTTCCCGATTTCAGCCCGGTAACCTTTTTCTCTCGCTAACCATCCCCACTGTTCCTGCGAATCATTTGTAAACTGTTGGACATGAGCTCTTTTAGCAGGTCTCTGACAAGTCTGGAACCTTGTCCCGAACCAAACACCATACTTTGGGTCTACCTCACCCTTAGCCAGTTCTCGAACCATAGTCTTGGGCTCAAGGAATCTACATTCATGCCACAGCTTTCTAATTTTTCCTTCGGGGATTATAAATCCTGGGCTCAACTCAATGGCGTGCTTGCTTAGATCCTCATCAGTGGGAATTACCTAAAATATTCCTAGTTGGCGTAATACCCGATGAGGAGCATATAGTTGGATACTGCATACTCCCATCAAAAGAATATGACATTCCTCGGCCGCCATGTATATTACCTCAGTATTAGGCAACCACCCAAATGCCTATTCAATTTGGTCGGCTGTTGTTGACCTTAATCGTGCAAGCCACGCTTCGACACCTTCAGGGAATACAACGCCTGTCATCCGTTTCTCAAAACCACTGATACAGTGTTTTTTTGTCAACCTGTGATTCATGTATCCTACTCGGTGACAGAGTTGTTCTTGCATCCACAGCTGGAGTAACAGATTGCATCCCTGGAAGAAATTGTCTCCTTCTCGGCATATAGTTAAGGCTCGGTAGATTTTGGACAAAACCAGAGGGACTACAGTACTGTTAGTTTTTTTTATTGCAACATCAGCCATCCCTGCAAGGCCTATCTCTATTTTCTTATCTTTGCGGGGACAAACCACGATTCCCAGGAATGCTGTTATGAATGCCAAAGTACGTCTCACCTCCCACTTGTTCCTGTTCCCACCATGAGTTAGTCCGAGGTTCGGCTCTTCAAAACCCTGAGGAGTACCATACCGTTGATATAAGAATTGGAGAGTGCAACATCCTCTCGATAAATCATCATTTTGCACCTTCCGACTAATGTTTAGAAAATCCAAGAACCCGTGCGGAGATACCGGTCTTGGTGAAAGCAAATATTGTCCCCTTAATTTCCCATTCAATCCCGCATATCATGCGACTTCCTCTAGTGTAGGTGAAAGTTCAAAGTCAACAAAACGGAATACATTGCGGGTTGGGTCCCAGAACGGTATTAGAGCCTCGAGGATATCTGTCCTCGGCTTGATTTTCAACAGATTGACAAAACCACCCAAAATTCTTCCCACTATTTCTTTACTATCGCCTTTCAGATCGTTCCACCACATGTGGAGCTGTAGAGGGACCTCGCTAAAGACTGAGAACGGTTCATATTGATTTGTGCTCATCCTGCACATTTCTTAAGGTGATTAAAGAAGGAAAAACTTTTATTCGACTCAAAACAAAAACTATCTATATTCCATTTTTTTTATTTTGAAAATGAAGGACTCGGTTTTCAGATACGACCTTTCAGCACTTCGGGGACGAAGATTTTAAGGTTGTGTAGGTCTACCGGTCAAAAAATCACAAAAATGGCCGTTTGTGCAGATTTAGGCTTCCGGCGTCCCTTTCGGGAATACTCGGCTATTTATGGCGAAACAGCCTGACTCGATTTATTTTTCTGATGAAATTAACATTTGCCATATTTTGGTTATTTTAGCAAAAAGGAGGTTGGACCCGATTAGGGCTACCTACGTATCTCACATCCGGTGAGAATCAAACCGGCGTAGTTCGCCAAATTAACAAACTATTTTCGTTTCCGTTGGCAAATAAACTATTTTGAAACAAAATCAGGACTCTCTTTTTTTCATTTTCATTTTTCATGGCAAGACAAACTATTTTCCTTTTCTATTTTTGGGAAAATAAGACAGAACAACGACTCTTTTTTTCATTTTCATAAAAAAAAAAACCTATTTTTCCCAAACTAAAATAAAGACTCTTTTCTTTTTCTTTTTCTGCAACCAACTTCCAAAAATAAAGACTCTTTTTTTCTATTTTTCCTTTGCTTTTAGTAAAACAAACTATTAAAAATAAAATATTTTTTTTAAAATTTCGGCAAAGTTTCGACACTATTTGGACATTGTTATTTTTCAAAGCAGAAGATTAACCCTATACACTGCTATTTTCTTCCTTTCTTTTTTTCAAATTTTTTCCAATATTCAAAAACCGGTCATCATGCAAGTCCAAAGCAAATAAATGCACAAGCAGTAAGTAGGATGCATCAGGATGGTCTTTTCTGTTTCAGGTTGCTATTCCTAGACGGACCCAACCCATGCATTGAGTCCCCTAAGTCAAAAATGCATATGATGTAGATAAGCGTTCCTATTAGGGATCCGGCATGAAGTTGAGTTATTCTAGGTTCAGAACCTGGGTGTTTGTTCTAGACCTGGCTTACCCGAGCGGACAGCTCGAGCCGAGGGGGGGGCAGCAATCCAGGAATACAGAAGCTTCACCGGCTTTGCAACTTGTCCAAACCTCGTTCTAAATTGGGATTTGACACTATACAGAAAAAAAGTCGTACGAAGTACACCCTTCTTCATGATTTAGAAGACTTAGAGAGGAGATGGGTTTCGACACAGTTTATATACAGTTCACAAAATATCAAAGTGGTAAAAGCAGTTAGTTAGCACATTATGCACAGATCATGTAACAAAATCGGATAAAACCAAATATAACAATTTATCTAAGCTCGAATTTCTAACCCTGAACCAGTGGTTCTGGGCTTATCCCCAGCAGAGTCGCCAGAGCTGTCACACCTCCTTTTTCCGCCCACCGCGATGGGTGAAGGGGGGAGTTTTTCCAATTAAAGGACAATCGAAATGGGATTTGTTTATTTATTTCAGAATCGCCACTTGGGAGATTTAGGGTGTCCCAAGTCACCAATTTAATCCCGAATCGAGGAAAAGAATGACTCTGTATTACAGTCCGCGAACCAGAAATCTGGATAAGGAATTCTGTTAACCCGGGAGAAGGTGTTAGAAATTCCCGAGTTCCGTGGTTCTAGCACGGTCGCTCAACTATCATATTCGGCTTGTTTATCTGATTTTATACAATTATGAGCTCATATGCAAGTTTTAACTCTTTACCGCTTTTATTATTATATTTTAAAAGAATGTAAACATTGTTTAAAAAAAATGTCTTTGGATTGCGTCACATGAAATGCACCCGCAATCCGAAACACATTTTTTATTCAATGTTTTGGGATTTGGATTTGGGTCGCATGAAATGCACACCCGAGTTTAAGAAGGTGGGATTATTAAACACGCGCCTAAAGAGCCTATCGCGTTCTTATTTCTGGTGACAGCCGTGAAGTTTGCTAAACGACTCCTCCCGAAGTCTAAGTAATTAAATGTACATTTATTGAGGGCCCCACAGTTTGTACCTTTTATTGGGCGAGGCTCGTCTCATTTATTTTTTAAAAGGATAATCCTAAAGCGGCTACGTTTTCTATTTCATTTGTCTCTAGAATAAAAGAAGAAAATACCTAATTTATTTACATGCTTGAGAGTTATTATTTAAAAAAATTCGAACCTAAATAGTTAACATCGAAGATAGACGGGAGCATGGGGGCCAGCACAGTTTTGGGCCTAGGCCCAGCATACCGGGTGCGGAACTGGACCTGGGCCATTTTGTTTTTTTCGTCCGGCCTGCTACTTACTTTTACTCTTTTGGTTTTTCACGATAAGGCGGAAATGGAATCAATAACTACAAAGCTCCTTTTATGACTCTAAATAAATATGCTAACTAAAACAGTTCAAACTACTGATTAATTAATCTAAAGTCTTTATATGTATTTGAAACATGCTTTGTAAAGAAAGAAACTGAATTAACAGAATGCTATACTTATATTATTGGTTCTTGTAGAATAACATGCAAGGCTTTCTATCCGCTATTACTGCTTGGTACTCAATTGTACATGGCAAAGCTACTACATGCTTCTAACAAATGAAAACTAACTACCCTTTTACACAACTTAAAATTTCAGAATTTGCAAGGCTAAATGTTAAAATTTCAGTTCTTCATCTCGCATTAATGCTTCAAATTTTCAGATTTACAACAGCCATGATAAAGTTGTGTACCTGGTAGAGGAATAGAAACAGAGTAGAAAAGAAGTCAGCAGCAGTAGCAGTAGCACAACAGCAGATTCATCAACACAGCAACACAGCCACAAACACCCGGTGATAGATTTTTAAAACCAAACAGAAAACCAGGACGCTTAATGAACAGCAACAGATCACCCAAGTGCAGACCAGCAAAACCAGTTTGGAAAAACAACCAGCAATATTAAATAATGAACAGACCAGTGAAGCTGTAACAATGTTGTATTCAACAGCAAAGCAAAAACCTCTCTTTTCAGTTTCTATCTCTCAATCTACTGAAAATAACTGTAAGAAAAGCAGCCTAGAATGACATATCTCTAACTCTGGACATTTTCGATTCAAAATCCAGCCTATCTCACACTCAATATACTCTGACTTTCAAGATTTAAAAGCCAGCACTGTTTTTGCTTTTTCTTACTCTGAAATCTTAATCTCCCAATCCTCCTCCTCTCCAAATTAGTCCCCTTTTATTGTTCTAAATGAGCATGTTTATAGGCCAGAAATGGCAAGCCCCCAGGCTGACTTCCCACTCTGCCCATACCCCCTTAAACTAATAAAAATGCTCATCCTTCTGACAGCCCTCTCATGTGTTTTTGTACCCAGAAGGTATGGGGAGACTACAATATTCAATTACCCCATGCTATCAAGTTTTGTTCCCCACTATTGTATTAGTTTAATCATATTTCAGTACCCTACTGTCAGCCCTTTTAAACTAACCAATTTGTGAATTTTTCAATCCCCAAACTACCTCTTTAACCCCTGTGTATTACTGTTTTACCCTAAGCTTCAGCAAACTAAAATTTGAACTTATGGAAGTTCAAACTCAACAACTGCCCTAGACTGAGTTCTAGCTATTTCTCTAATTGCACTGCAGCTACAAACCATTCACAGATAATTTCAAACAATCAGCTAAACTACAATGGTTCGATCAATCATGTGAGGCTATCAGAACATTCAAACCTATAAAATTAATCGACGAAATTTATCCAATCGACTATACTAGCTATAACACAGAACAATCAGTCGATAAACAAATAAAACGAACAGGGCACCAAATGACTTCAAGCAACTTTGCACAAAACAGGGGAACAACATAAATGAAACACTCGACGATATTAATCAAATCGAGTATATATCTCACCATACGTATTTAACAATAGACAGAAGAATAGTCGACCAAATAAAAAGGTCTTAGGAAAATGGAGAAAATTGACAGAAAATATCAGTAAAATCAACAAACTAACTAAACATGCTAACAAACACAAACCGTATTCAAACAAGGACAGAAAGGAAAAAGAAAACTTACTTTGGAAGCTCAACAACAAACGACCCAGGCTTTGACTGGATTTGACCATTTGAGATCGAACGGACTTTAATCTAGGTGTTCTCAACCGAGAACACCTCGATTAAGGTCTATTAGACCCCAACCCTCCGTTTAAACTGGCCGGATTCCCAAAGCTTTTGTGTTCTAGGGTTTATACGGTCTGATTTGGGGCTTGAGGGTTTCTGGGTAGATTCGGACCAAACCAAACTTGGTTTGGTCACGAGTGAGGCCAGGGTAGTGACCGGTGTGAACCTAGGGTGGGTTTGTGTAGATCGGGGTTTTGCTCGAACCTTCTAACGAAGATTCGAGACGGTGGGGAATGATTCGAGGCAAGACGCTAACGGATTCGTGTTCAGGGTGGTTGGGTGCATCAGGGGTGTTATTTTGGTGGTCACCGGTGTTGTGGTCGCCTGGTTTACGGTGAGAGTGCAGGGTGGCAGCTAGGGTTTGGAACGGGATGTTTGGTTCGTCTCTGGGACGATGGTGCACAGTAGGTGAGGGAGGGGTTTGGTTTGGGGGTGTAGGTAAAGGGGTGAGGCTTATATACGGTTTAGAAGAATCGATCCTGGCCGTTGGATAGAACGTGATCGATGGCCAGGATCCCTTGGCTAGCGTAAAATGGTGTCGTTCCACTTAAAAGGAGGTCGGGTTGGTCCGGGGCCAAATGGGTCGGGTCAAGTCAATGGACCTAGGGATGTGTTTTGAGTCGTTGGATTGATGTGGATTAAAGGGCTAAGATTGGTTGTTCTTGAAACGACGTAGTTCTGATATCAAACTACGTCATTTGATGGCCTGGGAGACGGGTCTCTTGGACCGGCTGACTTGGGCTGGTTTTTTAGTGCTTTTGGGCCTGAAATGTTTGGGTCCAATCCGAATTTTCCATTTTTCCTACTTCCTTTCTTCTTTTAATCTTCCTAAAAAAAAATTCTAAATTAAGTTATAAATTAAATTAACTTATCAAAAATACTAACTAATTCCTAGCAACATTTATCATACATAATTAAACACCAATTAAAACAAAATTGCACAATTTGACATTGAATGCTAAAAATGCAAACGATGCATATTTTTTTAATTTTCATTCTTGTAAAACAAACTTAATTACTCCTAATTGTAGAATTAAATTCTAAATGCAAATATGACATATTTTTTGTATTTTTTATTAATTTAACAAATAAACATGCATGGACAGATACAAATAATTATCCTAAAAATGCCACAAAAATTCTCAAAATTGCACACAAAGAAAAATCATTTTATTTTGAATTTTTTGGGAGTGATTCTTTCATAGGGCAAAAATCATGTGCTTACAATGCTTTAAATACACTAACGGAGCAAATTGTTTCTTTGGCACAAAAGTTTGAAATTTTTCAGGTGAATACACAACAACCAAGCCAATCTAAGGTTTGTGACATGTGTGGAGGAAATCATCAGAACCATGAATGTCAAGCAATCAATCACAATGATGAACATGTCAATATCATCGGTTACAAGCAATATCCTTTCGGACGTCCAATGGCACAGAAACATCTAGGTTTTCAATGGAGCAATCTAAATGGTTCTGAGAACTCTCAAAGATTCCAGAAGCAACAAATACAGGGTCCAATCGGATACCAGAATCCAAACCATGGTCAATCAAGCTTCAGACCTTATCAACAAGCAACTCCATATCAGCAAAGGCCTCAATAAGCCCATCCTAGTTTTGATGACCTTTTGTACAAGTACATTAAGGTCACTGATGAAAGATGAAAATTCAGGGTTCAGCCCTTAAAAATTTGGAAATTCAAGTAAGCCAATTGGCAGCTCTTGTGTCAGAAAAGATTCAGGGTCCCTTACCAAGCAATACGGAAAAAAATCCAAACACCTTAAGGCCATCACTTTACGGTCAGGTAAGGAGCTTGATGAACCCTATGCAGACTAGTCAGAACAACAGGTAAATAACGGTAAGAATGTTGAAATACCCTCTGAACCATCTGAAAAGAAATAAGTCAAGAAAAAAGAAGAAAAGAATATTGAAAAATTGAATCCTCTCCCTGTGACAGTTCCTTTTCCACAAAAAAATGAAAAGAGAAAATCTTGATAGTCAATTTGCCAAATTTTTGGAAATTTTAAAATAGATTCACATCAATGTTCCATTCACTGATGCTTTGTTGCAAATGCCTTCATATGCCAAATTTTTAAAAGAAATTTTGTCAAGCAAAAGAAAATTAAAAGAAGTTTTTGTGGTGATGCTTACTGAAAAAATGCAGTGCTATACTTCAAAATAAGCTACCACAAAAACTTGGTGACCTAGGCAGTTTTACAATTCCATGCACTTTGGGAGGAGTATATTTTGAAAAAGCACTCTGTAATTCTGGAGCTTCAATAAATTTGATGCCATTTTCTATCTTTAGAAAATTGAATCTTGGTGAAATGAAAGACATATGTGTTTCTCTTCAGTTTGCAGATCAAAGTACTAAGAAACCTAAGGGAATAATTGAAAATGTGCTCGTAAGAGTAGATAAGTTTGTTTTCCCCGTAGATTTTATAGTACTTGAAATGAAGGAATGTCCTGATGAATCAATCATTTTGGGTAGACCATTTCTTGCCACAAGTAGAGCAATCATAGATGTCCATCAAGGACAACTAATTTTGAGAGTTGATGAAGAAAGAGTCATTTTTGATATGCAAAAGATATTAAGATTTTCGGGAGATGAGACGCCATCGTCGTGTTTTTCGATTGACATGCTTAATTATCTTACAGATGAATTCAAAGATGATCGATTAATTCCAGACTCAATGGAAAGATGTTTGGCCAAATCTGGCACAACACAAGATGATGATCCTATCATCAGAACAGAAGCCGAAATACTAGAAAAAGATTCTGAAGATGAGGAGATCCAACCAGAACAAGTTCAACCAAAAATTGAACTCAAAGTTCTCCCATCTCATTTAAAATATGTTTACCTTGAGAAAGAATTATTTCCAGTAATTATTTCATCTTCTCTTACTGCATGAAAAGAAGAAAAACTGATTGAAGTATTGAAAGCACACAAGGGAGCCTTGGGATGGACTATAGAAGATATAAAAGGGATTAATCCAGTTGTTTGTACGCACAGAATCCTTATGGAGGATAGCTACAGGCCAATAGTCCAGCCCCAAAGGAGATTGAATCCAGCAATGTAGGAAGTAGTAAAAAAGGAAATCGTAAAGCTTTTGGCGGCAGGTATTATCTATCCCATTTCAGACAGCCTTTGGGTAAGCCCAGTTCAGGTAGTACCAAAGAAAGGAGGTATGACTGTTATAAAAAAAAAGTAATGAACTCATACCTACTAGGACCGGCACAAGATGGAGAGTTTGTATTGATTACAGACGTCTCAATGATGCTACTAGAAAAGATCATTTTCTTTTACCATTTATTGATCAAATGTTAGAAAGAATTGTAGGATGTGGTTTTTACTGTTTTCTTGATGGCTATTCAGGGTATAACCAAATACCAATTGCACCGGAAGATCAGGACAAAACAACTTTTACATATCCTCATGGAACATATGCCTATAGGAGAATGTCATTTGGTCTATGAAACACCCCTGCTACATTTCAGTGTTGCATGTCAGCAATTTTTTCTGACATGACTGAAAATGTTCTTGAAATTTTTAAGGATGATTTTACACTCTTTGGAAAAACATTTGAGGATTGTCTTCATCACTTGACCTTAGTTCTTAAGAGATATGAAGAGACAAACTTGATTCTTAATTGGGAAAAATATCATTTTATGGTTACTGAGGGAATTGTTTAGGACATAAAATCACTACTAAAGGGATAGAAGTTGATAAGGCTATGTCACGACCCAAATCCCCGAACCCGGTCATGATGGCGCCTCTCGTGAAGACAAGGCCAGCCAGACCAAAACTGAAAATCTCTTTTAAACTGTTAAATATCATAAATAGTTCTAAGACAGGATATAGTAACCATAATATGCGGAAATACGATAACAACAGTAGAACCCATCCCGACAAAGCCCAAACCGGGGTGTCACAAGTCACGATCATTTATTAGGGTGTAAATACAACTACAATGTCAAATTATACAAAACAGGAATAATGAACAAAAGGGAGAAAAGCGGTGCTGCGAATGCCGGCAGCCACCTTGCTAAACTCTGATAACTCTGCCTCTGATCAGCGAAAAACCCGCTACCGGGTGTATAAATACTTGCATCTGCACACAAGGTGCAGGGAGTAATGTGAGTACTCCGACTCAGTGAGTAATAAAGGTAAATAACAACTGAGTAGTAAGAAATCACGTAAACCAACCAACATGTTGTATAGAAGCTGTGAAAAACCCTTTGAGAAAAATAGTGAAGCTGTGAAATCTTAGAAATATCTTTGCTCAGATTAAAACCTCATTTGAAAATGAATTTCTCAATAGTTACGCAAATGAGTGCAAAACGAATAGTGCAGATAAGCACGAAAATCCGCCCCTCGGGCATAACACTCAATTAACAAATAATGCTAGGCAATCAGATAGATATCACATAGAATAGCACAAACAACAGATAATGGCAGACAAATGAGATAAAGTAAACACATAGAACAATATCAACACCACTGCGGCGTGCAGCCCGATCCACATATCGCTGCGGCGTGTAGCCCGATCCATATTTTACGTCGACGGCGCTTACTAGGGTGTGCAGACTCCGGGAGGGGCCCCTTACGGCCCAAGCGCAATATCACTCCATCTTGTGGCATCAAATCTAGGCCCTCGTCCTCATATCAATATCAGTATAACACTGCTGCGGCGCGCAGCCCGATCCTATAGTATCCTCACATCTGCCATCGGTCATACTTAGTCCAGAAATCACATAAGCCCTTCAGGCGTTAGTAAAAACAGCAGTTCTCAGCCTCAAATCATCATTTAATATATCATTTTAGTTTCAAAACCGAGTAAAAGTGGCTGCATTGTACAATAATGAAAAACAATACGACTGAGTTCAAGTAGTAGGTCAAAACAGTGAGGAAATAGTGATAAAAATCCCTGGAGGTTCAAATAGTTGGCTCGAAGCACAAATATGGCAATCAGTCCAAATAATGAAGATAACAAATAAGTTTCAATCAATTACGCGGTAAAAGCATCAATCAGGATGGACCAAGTCACAATCCCCTACAGTAAACGACCCCACGCTCATCATCAAGTGCGTGTATCACCTCAATATAGCACTACGATATGAGAATCCGGGGTTTCAAACACTCAGGATATCATTTACAATCATTACTCACCTCTAACCGGCGAAATCTCTAGCTCGCGACGCCTTTGCCCCTCAAATCGGCCTCCACACGCGTCGAATCTATCCAAAATCAGAACGAATGCATCACAATATGCTAAGGGAACAAAGCCCAAGCGAAAACAATCAATAACGGGCACAATTCCCGAAATTAGCAAAACCCAAGCCCCAGGCCCACTTCTCGAAACTTAGATATTTTCACATCATTAGACTCCTCATCTCCCCACGAATTCATACATATCAAAAACACAAGAATCGGAGTTCAAATGACCCCTCAAATCCTCAATTTAAGCTCTCTTAAACTCAAGCCCTAAATCTCCATTTTAGTCCTTTAATTCCTTAAATTTCAGTTCCAATCCATGAAATATTACCATAGAAGTGTGTTTTAAGTCCAAAATTCTTACCTCAACGAAGTCTCTTGGATTTCTCTCTTCAAAATCGCCCAAAGCTCCCAATACCGAGTTCAAAAATGGTTAAACCCTTCAAAAATCGCGAAGAAAGAATTATATACATTCTGCCCAGGGGTTTTCGCATTTGCGACCCCTCCACCGCTTCTGCGGTACCGCATTTGCGGTCACAAGTCCGCTTCTGAGGAACTCACTTAAAGGTCCAATTCCGCTTCTGCGGTCAACACTCCGCACCTGCGCCTTCGCAGGTGCGGTCAAATCTCCACATCTGCGGGTTCTGCTGCTCTCTCCAAACTTTGCTCCTGCGATCACCTTCCGCATCTGCGATTCCGCAGATGCGGCCCAAAACTTTGCTTCTGCGGTTCTTGACCCTCAGCCCAAATCTCACATTTGCGGTCTTCTTCCTTGCACCTTCAGCGCTGCACCTGCGGTCCCTGAACCGCAGGTGCGAAAACACCAGAAGCAGCACTTTCTGCAATCACTCAAGTTCAAATCTTCCCGTTAACCATCCAAAATCACCCCAAGGCCCTCGAGACCTCAACCAAAAACACAAACATGACCCAATACCTTATTCAAACTTGTTCCAATCATCAAAGCACCTCAAACAACATCAAATCCATCAATTCACATCGAATTCAAGCCTAAGTTTTCTAAAAACTTCTGAAATACGTTTTCGATCAAAAACCCAACCAAACCACGTCCGAATGACCTGAAATTTTGCACACACATCACAAATGACATAATTAAGTTACAAAAACTCTTGGAATTCCATTCCGACCCTTGGATCAAAATCTCACCTATCAACCAGAAATCGCCAAAATATTAACTTCGCCAATTCAAGCTGCCTATTTCTACTCCGGACTTCCAAAACCAATTCCGATCACACTCCTAAGTCATAAATCACCCAACAAAGCTAACCAAATCATAAAAATTCTGATCCGAGCTTATATACAAATAAGTCAACTCTTGGTCAGACGTTTCAAATTCAAAGCTTTCAACTGAGGCTGTTCTTTCGAATTCATACCGATTTCCGTAAAAACCAAAATCAACGATTTACATCAGTCATAATACATCATACGGGGCAAGTCATGTCTGAGAACTGGCGATCAAAGTGAAAAAGCTTGAAACGACCGGTCGGGTCGTTACATCCTCCCCCACTTAAACACACGTTCATCCTCGAACGTACCCAGAGTTGTTCTAAAATCCAACCCGTAGCTGAATAATTTTACCATGCATATACCCGGGGTGATCCCACGTCACCCTATCTTATATAGGTTCGATATCACAACATAACTGAAATTTCGCAACCCATCCTAGCCGATAAACCATAGAACCACATTTCCACTTCTGAAACCATCAATACTATCAAAATTTCACACTTACACTGTGAATAAATCCAAACAAACCGTAACAAACCATATCTGCTATCTCAGGTGCAATCACATGATATACCACACAACTCAAACACTAGCAGCGATAACTTCTAATCACAACAGTTGTACATAACAACTGAATACCGATAGGAAACCTCTTATCAACTAACGTCTTATTCTAACACTTCCATATACTTCCAATGATAAATGAAACACGTAATAAACCATAACCATTCCTCAAATCAATCATTCATAAGGCAACTTCTCCTGTGGCACGGACCATAGCAAATTTCTGAGCCGAACCTCGATATTTATCCTCCTGACATGCTGAAATCGAATCCGTTTGTATTCATTAAAGATCCCAACGATCTCATCTAATCCAACACAACTACTCAGGTGACATGACACCTCATTACAGGCTAAGGCCCCAACTTGGGCAGTACACGCACCAATAAGCAACAGTCCGGACATACTCAAATCGTGAAAATGACTTAAATGAAAGAGTTGTACCTCAAGATCACAAGAACCACCACAACACAAGGCTAAGGACCCGTCTCACATCATAGAAATAGAACACTCGAATCTAACCCGCAAGGTCATATCTCAACCTAGCTTCGCTGCAAAAATGCGCGATTCTATCCAAACATTGTTCCACATGAAACACCTCAAGTCACTATGCTCGAAATTGACAACTGCACACAATTTGACGCCTGGAACCAAAGCAAATCACTACACTCACGGTAAAACAAGGAACACATACCAAATAGACCCGATATGACGTAACCGATACGCCATCCCCCAAGCAACACTCAATTATTTTTCCCGCTCGACTTCCACTATGAATCCCAATAGAACCGCACCATATGTGTCCATAACCAACAAATCTTAATGTCTTCCAACACAGAAAGGCAACTCATAGATCTCCCAGATCACTAGTAATTTCAATAACGGTCGAATCAACCTGTCCCTCAACAATATAGCTTGGGGCCAACTAAGCCAACTCAGCTAGAACACGCATCCACATTGGCCTGCCAACGAACTCCTTATCAAAGAAGCCTGAAGCTGCTCCTTCCGCTACTATATCTCCTACCGGAGCCATACGATACGGTGCCCGGCACCAATTCAATACCGAAATCAACAACCCTGCCCGGCGACATGCCCGGCCACAAGAAACACATCCAAAGAGTCCCTCAACACCGGAACTGAATCAGTGGTAGAATCCTCTGCACTGACATCCATTACGAAGGCTCAATTAAGAAAGGCAATCCTTCCCAGCCGTTCGCTGGGTCTTTGAAATATAAACCACTCTACTGGAGCATAACCCGACGCACCTCGCCACTCAACCCGTGGCATTTCCAGCATAGCCCAAAGCGCAATAGTCCGGAATAACCCAGCATGGAGATAACCAGTCTAAACCCCAACATCATATCCAAAATCTAATATACCAGGCTAAGAAAGATCCACTCGGGCCTCCAAATCCCGATAGTCGCTAAACAGTGCCGATACACACAATCCACAACCATAACATAGCCTGAATTTGAGAACTTCCATTTCCAAATCCACACAGCCCATGAATCACCATATCCGATCCCAATTTTGCCGTCCGAATACATGTTACGCCTCAAATACCCAATCATTCCTCGATAGATACTCAAAAATTTCCCTGTGCCCCCAAGCAAACTTGAATATCACCAGTCGATCTAACAAGAAAGTGTCGCAATACTACCGGAGTACCATCAACTTAATCACATTGTCTTTTCTGAAAAACATACCCTCGTCAAATTACCCCAATTAGAACTACCTCTTCCTTAATCATCTGAAACTGCCCGTGCTACCTAAGAATTTATGACTTTCCATTCAGAACTGAACAGTAACCTTCCACACGCAATTGTCAATCCTCCACAACCAACCGCATATACCATACCATCTCAGGATAACATGAGAACTTCATCTTCCTTCCGAGCCATAAACATCTACGTACTCAATTGGTCAAGAACTTTCCATTGGTCCCAATCTAGAAGAAAAATCACTATACATCCCAAGCTCCGCATGCCCATAGAAAATATACATCTCCAAACCGTGGTAAAAACCATCAAGAACTCTCCGAGTTCATTTTGCACAATTCAGACATGTCAGGATTGAATCCTTCTAACTCGATCAAGCAAAGCAAGCCATCAAAACCTAAGAGCATCGCCGCAAAATACCTGAAAGAACTCATTACCTCGAACACACACAAGGAATTAATCATATCCTTACCATGCCGATTCGGTCTACTATCAAACTATTTCATCTATCTAAATTTCATTCTGATTCACTTTCAACTTGATATTCTCTCTTGCTATAGCACCACAATTCCTCAACCCAGGCTCACCACACGAGACCCAAGCACAAGACCACATTGTCTAAGACTTTTACGCCGCTAAATACTCACTCAATTACTCCCAGAAACACCACATTCCAGAACACTTTACTCTGAGGAACTTCCTGCGAATCTAAATCTGTTACCTTTGCTTTCTTGATACTGATACATAGAATCCCATAATTAATGTAGAAATACCACAAGTCTTGACCTCTTCCAATGAAAACACAGTTTCTAACCGCATATGCAACTTTAGAATACTCAATTGATGTATGCAGACTCTTTGAACACATTAGAATCATTCTCGCAAGTCATTCACTCTTATTCAAACTGCAATTTACCTGACCCAACGAATAGAACCACCCATGCCTCATTGGCACTCCGACACTGCAAAAATGAAATCCTTATCCTAATACAACCAAGCAACTTCCTGCCCTATGCACTGCGCATTCTTTACCAACAACCACTTAAGACATACCGTGATTCTCATACCCTATGAAGCATAATATAACCTTTGTCAAAAAAATCCTTTACTCGAGCCATCCTCGGTCTCTATTTCCGCAAGCCATAATTGATTCACTCGCACGCCTCCAACTGGAACCAACGTAGCACCTAACCGTGCAATCAACTACTCATAGCAGACTCCCCCACTTGGCTCGGAGCCATAGATCAAAATACTCTCAATAACTCATAACACTTATACTCTATTGATGCCACAATACCATAGTGAGATTAAACTCAAATCTTTTATAAACTGGTGAAAACACAGCTCATCTAGAATTTTAACTCTTCTGCAAATCTCGCAATTCACTCGCACAAAAGTCAAGCCTGCTCTCTGAAGCGACCCACATTCAAGTTTCAACACATATATTTCACTAGTAAATGAGATCTTCTAACGGACACATAAGGATCACATAACCCCAAAATTCTTCGCAGGGGATAACCCACATGTTTTGCCTTCAATTAACATTCTGTATACCTTCCACCGTCACAAACCGTACGCAGTTACTTAGTTTTCTTGAGTCTGAACTCATACTGCAACATGAAATTTACTTCATTCTCAACTTGGAAACATTGAAACATCCTTCATACACCCATAACTCGGGGCTATACCTCGAATCAAGATGGAAATCAAGCACCTAATAGTTCTTCTATCCTCCAGCAGACCTTCCTCGTCACTTCCAAGTTATATAGATACATCTCGCAGTACTAACATACTCATCACACAGTTATCCATCTATCACTTCCACTAATAGGGGCAATACTGAATATATAAGTTCAAAAACACTGCCTCTCACAATCAGCACCTCGTTGCTCAAACTAGAGGTTAAGATCCGGCCACAAGTCCTCCAGACTAGCACAACCTCAAACTCACGGAGATCACATCTCGCCCCTCGATCGGGGAATCATAAGCCATCAAGGCACATCTAATACCGAGCGCTCATGCGCACATGCAAACGCATGGAAAGAATTTCAAGAGTTACTTTTCAAGCTGGATGAGGGACGCAAGATAAGAATTCAAGAATGTGAAGTTTTTCCTAAAGGTTCTGCAGCCTCTCAAGGATAAATACAGACGTCTCCGTACCGATCCGCGAGACTCTACTAAACCTGCTCATGACTAATGAGACCTATATAACCTAGCCTCTGATACCAACTTGTCACGACCCAAATCCCCGAACTCGGTCATGATGGCGCCTCTTGTGAAGACAAAGCCAGCCAGACCAAAACAGAACACCTCTTTTAAACTTTTAAATATCATAAATAGTTTGAAGACAGGATATAGTAACCATAATTTGCGGAAATACGATAACAACAGTAGAAACCATCCCGACACAGCCCAAACCGGGGTGTCACAAGTCACGAACATCTATTAGGGTGTAAATACAACTACAAGGTCAAATTATACAAAACAATAATAATGAACAAAAGGGAGAAAAGCGGTGCTGCGAACGCCGGCAACCACCTAACTAAACTCCGATAACTCTACCTCTGATCAGCCAAAAACCCGCTACCAGATGTATAAATACCTACATCTGCACACAAGGTGCAGGGAGTAATGTGAGTACTCCGACTCAGTGAGTAATAAAGGTAAATAACAACTGAGCAGTAAGAAATCATGTAAAGCAACCAACATGTTGTATAGAAGCAGCGAAAAACCCTTTGAGAAAAATAGTGAAGCTGTGAAATCTTTAGAAATATCTTAGCTCATATTAAAACCTCTTTTGAAAATGCCTTTCTCAACAGCTATGCAAATGAGTGCAAAACGAATAGTGCAGATAAGTACGAAAATCTGCCCCTCGGGCACAACACTCAATTAACAAATAATACCAGGCAATCAGATAGATATCACATGGAGTATCACAAACAATAGATAATGGAAGAAAAATGTGATAAAGTAAACACATAGAACAATATCAACACCACTGCGTCGTGCAGCCCGATCCACATATCGCTGCGGCGTGCAGCTCGATCCATATTTTACGTCGACGGTGCTCACTGGGGGTGTGCAGACTCTGGGAGGGGCCCCTTACGGCCCAAACGCAATATCAAGCCATCTCGTGGCATCAAATCTAGGCCCTCGGCCTCATATCAATATCAGTATAACACTACTGTGGCACGCAGCCCGATCCCATAGTATCCTCACAACTAGCCCTCAACCATACTCAGTCCAGAAATCAAATAAGCCCTTCAGGCATTAGTAAAATCAGTAGTTCTCAGCCTCAAAACATCATTTAATATATCATTTTAGTTTCAAAACCAAGTAAAAGTGGCTGAATTGTATAACAGTGGAAAACAATACGACTGAGTTCAAGTAGTAGGTCAAAACATTGAGGAAATAGTGATAAAAATCCCCGGAGGGTTCAAATAGTTGGCTCCAAGCCCAAATATGGCAATAAGTCCAAATAATGATGATAACAAATAAGTTTCAATCAAATACGCGTCAAAAGCGTCAATCGGGACGGACCAAGTCACAATCCCCTATAGTAAATAACCCCACACTCATCATCAAGTGCGTGTCTCACCTAAATATAGCACTACGATGTGCAAATCCGGGGCTTCAAACCCTCGGGATATCATTTACAATCATTACTCACCTCGAACCGGCGAAATCTCTAGCTCACGATGCCTTTTCCCCTCAAATCGGCCACTACGCGCATCGAATCTATCCAAAATCAGAACGAATTCATCACAATATGCTACAGGAACAAAGCGCAAGTGAAAACAATCAATAACGGGCACAATTCCCGAAATTAGCAAAAACCGAGCCCCGGACCCACTTCTCAAAACTTAGAGATTTTCACAACATTAGACTCCTCATCTTCCCACGAGTTCATACATATCAAAAACACAATAACCGGAGTTCAAATGACCCCTCAAATCCTCAATTTAAGCTCTCTTAAACTCAAGCCCTAAACCTCTATTTTTAGTCCTTTAATTCCTTAAATTTCAGTCCCAATCCATGAAATATTACCAAAGAAGTGTGTTTTAAGTCCAAAATTCTTACCTCAATGAAGTCTCTTGGATTTCTCTCTTCAAAATCGCCCAAAGCTCCCAATACCAAGTTCAAAAATGGTTAAACCCTTCTAAAATCGCGAAGAGAGAATTATATACATTCTACCCAGGAGTTTGCGCATCTGCGACCCCTCCACTGCTTCTGCGGCACCGCATTTGCGGTCACAAGTCCACTTCTGCGGAACTCACTTAAAGGGCCAATTCTGCTTCTGCAGTCAACACTCTGCACCTGCGCCTTCGCAGGTGCGGTCAAATCTCCACACTGCGATTTCTGCTGCTCTCTCCAAACTTTGCTCCTCATCACCTTCTGCATCTGTGATTACGCAAATGCGGCACAAAACTCCGCTTTTGAGGTTCATGACCCTCAGCCCAAATCTCACATTTGCGGTCTTCTTCCTCGCACCTGCGGCGCCGCACCTGCGGTCCCCGAACCGCAGGTGCGAAAACACGAGAAGCAATACACTTTCTGCAATCACTCAAGTTCAAATCTTCCCGTTAACCATCCGAAATCACCCCGAGGCCCTCGAGACCTCAACCAAAAACACAAACATGACCCAATACCTTATTCAAACTTGTTTCAATCATCAAAGAACCTCAAACAACACCAAATCCATCAATTCACATCAAATTCAAGCCTAAGTTTTCTAAAAACTTCTGAAATACGCTTTCAATTAAAAACCCAACCAAACCACGTATGAAAGACCAGAAATTTTGCACACACATCACAAATGGCATAACGAAGCTACAGCAACTCTCGGAATTCTATTCCAACCCTTGGATCAAAATCTCACCTATCAACCAGAAATCGCCAAAATATTAACTTCGCCAATTCAAGCCTATTTCTACTCCGGACTTCCAAAACCAATTTCGATCACACTCCTAAGTCATAAACAACCCAACAAAGCTAACCAAATCATAAAAATTCCGATCCGAGCTCATATACAAATAAATCAACTCTTGGTCAGACCTTTCAAATTCAAAGCTTTCAACTAAGACTGTTCTTTCGAATTCTTACCGATTTCCGTGAAAACCAAAATCAACGATTTACATCAGTCATAATACATCATACGGGGCAATTCATGCCCGAGAACTGGCGATCAAAGTGCAAAATATCGAAACGACCGGTCGGGCCGTTACAGGCTAAAATTGATCTTATAGCAGGATTACCCCCTCCCACAACTATTAAAGGCATCAGAAGCTTTCTAGGTCATGCAGGTTTTTACAGACGGTTCATAAAAGACTTTTCAAAGATTTCAAAACCGTTGACTAACCTTTTGATGAAAGATATTAAGTTTGATTTTTCAGGTGATTGTTTGAAAGCATTTGAGACCCTTAAGGAAAAGTTATCAATCGCCCCTATAGTTGTGTCCCCAGACTGGAATCAACCTTTTGAGGTCATGTGTGATGCTAGCGATATAGCAGTTGGATATATTTTAGGCCAGATAAAGGATAAGATTTTTTGTCCCATTTACTATGCTAGCAGAACAATGAATGAGGCTCAACTAAATTATGCCACAATAGAAAAAGAGTTACTAGCAGTAGTATTTGTTTTTGATAAGTTTTGATCTTATTTGATAGGAACCATGGTCACTGTTTTTACTGATCATGCAGCTTTAAAATACCTCTTAGCAAAGAAAGATGCTCGACCTAGATTATTAAGATGGATTTTACTTCTACAAGAATTTGACCTTGAAATAAAAGACAAAAAAGGAACAGAAAATCAAGTAGCTGACCATTTGTCTAGATTAGAAAATCCCCCCTTGAGTTTAGCGAAATAAAGGAAGAATTTCCTGATGAACACATTTTTTCAGTTAACTCAATTGTGACTCAACCACCCTGGTTTGTAGATACTGCAAACTACTTGGTTGGAAAATGGACACCCCAAGATCTCTCTTACCAGCAAAGAAAAAAGCTTATATCTGATGTAAAGTATTATTTATGGAATGAACCTTACTTGTTAAAAAATTGCGCAGATAATATCATTAGAAGATGTGTGCCTGAAGTTGAGATGAGCAAAATTTTATATCACTGTCATGATAGAGCAATTGGAGGTCATTATGCGGCAAATCTAACAGCCTTTAAAGTTTTGGAAGCCGGATTTTTCTGGCCGACTCTCTTTAAAGATGCCCAAGCATATGTTGCACAATGTGACATGTGTCAGAGAACAGGTAACATCACTAAGAGAGATGAGATGCCGTTACAATCAATACAGGTATGTGAAATATTTGATGTTTGGGAATAGATTTCATGGGTTCTTTTCCTTTTTCTCATTCTTTTGAATATATCCTTGTGGCCGTGGATTATGTGTCAAGATGGGTTGAAGCCATCCCCACAAGGAAAAATGATGCTCGAACTGTGTGCAATTTTCTCAAAAAAAATAGTTTTACTAGATTTGGCACACCACGAGTCATCATTAGTGACCTAGGGACTCATTTTATGAATAAACAATTTTCTGCTTTGCTAACAAAATATGGTGTGACTCATAAAATAGGAACACCATATCATACTCAAACTCAAGGGCTAGTTGAAGTTTCCAACCGTGAGTTAAAAAGAATTCTTGAATAAACGGTTGGAATCTCAAGAAAAGACTGGGCTTTAAAATTAGATGATGAATTATGGGCATACCGAACGGAGTTTAAAATGCCAATTGGAACATCCCCATATAGATTAGTCTTTGGGAAAGATTGTCATTTGCCAGTTGAATTAGAACACAAAGCTTTTTGGGCACTACAAGCACTAAACTTTGAATTAGCCTTTGCTGGTAAAAATAGATTTTTTCAGGTTAATAAGTTGGAAGAACTGAGATTAGTAGCTTATGAAAATGCAAAAAAATTCAAAGAAAAAACAAAAAGATGGCATGACAATTTGATCCGACATAAAATATTTCAAGTGGGAGATCAGGCACTTCTTTGCAGTAGTCGACTCAAGCTATTCCCAAGAAAGTTGAATCCAGGTGGACAAGTCCTTACAATATTACAGATATAACTCCATATGGTACAATTGAAATTCAGCAAAATAATGGCGGAGACAAGTTTAAGGTAAATGGACACAGGCTAAGAATGTATTTTGGAGGACATTTTGAGCAAAATTTGTCGGTCACTTTGATAGATTGATGAATTTCAAAATTAATAAGTCGAGCTGACGACGTTAAACTCAGAACTATGATACCCTACCCGTAGCCATTGAGGGTGAAGCAATGGAGCCTCATAAGTCTGATACAGATTTGGGTAATTAAATGCTTAACCAATTAATCTGGTCAATATCCAGGTTATTGTACAACCGGAACATCTCATGAAGGCCTCTACAAAAATAGTATCACCTACATAGGAGTAACTCTATTGTGATCGGTATGCCTAAGTAACTGGTTGGTTAGCCATTTAATAATTCAATTTGAATGTTGGCACAGGTAAATTTTCTGTTTTATATTCATAACCAGCACTTTATGACTGTTAAAGTATTAAATTAATTTAGTCTATTACACATAGAACATGTGTGGTCACAGTTTCTTTCAAACTTTCTTCTGTGATTGTAAATTTGAAAGTCAAAAAGATTTTATTTTATTTATATATTCTTATTTTAAATCTAAAAATATATATATATAAAAAGGATTTTCTAATATATTTATCTATGCATAACTAATTTTATTTAGTTTATAATCATCCTTTATTCGTAAGTATTGCTCTTGTACGGTTTTAAAGTGTTAAGATAAAATTTTACATACCGTTGAACATAATATTTTTCCATTTATGTCATCTAACTTTCAAGTTTGTGATTTTTATTTTTATGAAGGCAAAGGATGAGTATCTCCAAATATGAGAAATTGTTGAAATTGAGAAGCATTATGATTACAGATAGGTAAAATCAATATAATTTAGCTAGAACTTTCCCCAAATGTCTATCGAGGCGAAATTTCAGACAATATTAATTTTTAAAAATTAGGCTTTCTTTGTTTAACTTTTTTTTAGCCTCTTTATTTCGAAAAGAAAAAAAAATTGTACATATATATCCTTTTAGCACCCAAATATGAGCCTTCGATTTCTTTGCTACACCATCATGAAAAGAAAAGTAAGAAAGAATACAAAAGTAATATTCTTACTCTTTCCAAGCTATCTAAAATTGAGAAGAAATGGTTATCAAAGCAAGGGATGGAGAATTATCAAAAAAATAAAGGATGAAAAAAATGAGCATTTTGAAAACTGTGCTTCATGTATATATGAATGTCTCGTACAAAAATACAAAAGAAAAGTATATATTCTTGCGAAATAAATTCGTGGTTGACAAAATAATTAACTCTTATCATAAAGCTAGAAAGATAAGTCACTATAAATATATCCTTTACCCTTAACAGCATTAAGCCAAATATTACAAAACCAAAAAAGTCCTAAGAAGATTTTAGAAATCAATGTTGATCGTATATTAGTGGAGACTGACTAATGGGCAAGCTTATGGAAAAATTTGAGAAACTCAAGAGTTGTTATCATAAAGTTATCAATCTCAAAAGGTTCATCATGAATACGAGATGCGAAATTTCTTTTGCTAAATAAAAGCAGAAGCAGAAACAAGGTAAAGATTTGGTGAACTTGAAAAAAGTTATTGGCATTGAACTTTATGTGAATTTTTATTTTTTCAATTTTTTACTTTACAAGAAACAATAATTACTAATAAAGTTATTCTCCTCGAGGACGAGCAATGATTCAAGCATAGGGGAATTTGATGAATATAAAATATTTATTTATTATATATTATTAATATTCTACTTTAAATAATATACTTAAATTATATTTCGTATTTTGCCTCTTTCTAACTATTTTTGCTGGGGAAAAAAAGATTATAAATAACAGAAGGAAAAGATAAAATGCTCGATGAAACAGCTATGGCAAGCACAAGAATTGAAATGGGAAATGGAAGCCTATAATTAAAGCTTGGTCACATCCAAGCTCACTCCTCGGACACATCCAAGCTCAATCTTCAGACGTATCCAAGCTCACTCCTCGGACACATCCAAGCTCACTCCTCGGACACATCCAAGCTCATTCCTTGGACATGTCTAATCATTTAATGCTTGCAAGATGTAGCTATAAATAGAATGCAATATTGGCATCGGAGAGGAGGGAAGAAGAGAACTACTTTTATCTAAAATTTGGTTTTAACTTCTTTCTTTAACTATTTTATTTTATTCTTATTAGTTTTTGGATTTTCTAAGAGTATTGGAAATATTCTAGAATTCCTTTTTGTTGTGAGATTTAAATACTCCATAATGGAGTAATCTCTTTTGTTGGGATAGTTGATGAAGCTTGATATATATTTTTATAATATTATTTCAGTTTTAATACATCCTTGGCTTGAAATTTTCATTGTATAATTCAAACTATGCTGAAATAATGGTTTTTAGCTAATCATTATTATCACTTCTATATATTTTATTTAAGTTATTCTTATATTATTTTTGTAATTCTCATGGAGCAAAATTAATATATAATAACCAATGAATAAAATAGTAGAGTGAGAATAATTTTTTGTAAAACTCTTATTTCAAATCTTTAATCTTGTTTGTCTCGGTTTTAATTCTCACGGAAGAATTGTTGTAGGCAAGATTACTGATTTTCAGTAAAAAATATTCTCACAAAGTTTTTACTACCTTTTAGCACAATTCAAGAAAGAAAATATTTCGGTTTGATGGTCACTAGTTTTAACTCAATTAATTACATAACCTCACGGTGTGCTATTAATTGACTTTTTCTTAGTGAACAAATATAATTGTATTAGCAATAAGCAATTATTCTTTAGAGAAATACATTTAGAAATTGAGATTTTATTGTAATAATATTATCAAGTGAATTTAATGATTCTCAACTCTTTTAAATTATAAATCTTTCAGAAATTGTTTGATTTGCTTTAGTTAATTAACAAGTTTTAAAACTCACCTTTAATCAATATGGTTCTCTCAAATAGTAGTAAAAATATTAAAAGTATGTAGCCTAGATTAACCAATCTATGTGGGACGATATCATAAACTATACTAGAATTTGACTGAGCACGAGTAGGAAAATCCTATGCACATTGGTCTCGTCAAGTGCAGTGGAGAGGTCGGCCCGTGGAGGAGGCTACTTGGAAGACCGAGCGGGAGATGTGGAGCAGATATCCTCACCTGTTTGAGGCTTCAGCTATGTTTCTTGACTCGCTCGAGGATGAACGTCTATTTAAGTTGGGGAAGATGTGACGACCCGGCCAGTCGTCTCATGAGTTACCGCTCTGTTTCCCCCATTTCTACTTCTTTATGCTTTGTGTATCCATGTTATATTGTATCGGGTTGGTTGGATTGAATCTGGAATGATTTTGGTAAGGTTTGAGGCACGTAGTCTCTTTTGAGGAAGCTTAAGTTGGAAAAGTCAACCAGATGTTGACTTATATGTTAGAGGGCTCGAATGTGAGTTCCGATGGTTCGGTTAGCTTCGTAAGGTGATTTGGGACTTAGGAGCATGATTGGAATGAGATTTGGAGGTTCGGAGTAGATTTAGGCTTGAATTGGCGAAGTTGATATTTTGGCGATTTCTGGTTGGTAGGCGAGATTTTTGTATAGGGGTCGAAATGAAATTTTGAGAGTTGTAGTAGTTCTGTTGAGTCATTTGGGATGTCTGTGCAAAATTTCAGGTCATTCGGACGTGGTTTGGTTGGGTTTTTTATCAAAAGCGGAATTCGGATGATTTTAGAAAAGTTTGGCTTGAATCCAATGTGTTTAGGTTGATTTGATGTTGTTTGAGGTGTTTTGAAGATTGGAAAAAGTTTGAATGAGGATTTGGGGTATGTTGGTGCCTTTGGTTGAGGTCCCGTGGGCCTCGGGTGAGTTTCGGATGGTCAATCAGACCATTTCATGCCTTGGAGAGTTGCAGATTTTGGAGTTCAGCTGTAGCAGAGTTTTTACTCTTTGCGATCGCGTAGGGGGTCTCGCGATCGTGTAGAGCTGTTGCGGGGGAAGTCCAGTTTGCTCAGTGCGTTCGTGAAGCTAGGGATGCGATCGCATAAGGTGAAGACATTGTTGATTGCGAACGCGTGGTGTGGGTCGAGTTCGCTTAGATTAAGTGAACTAGGGGTCTTGGCTTGAAGTTGTTCATTGCTAACGCGGTAGCTAGTTTGCGATTGCATAGTGTTAGATGCCTGAGCATCGCGTTCGCATGGGATTTTACGCATTCGCATAGGGTTAATTTTGGGAGCTAAGAATTTGTGCTTCGCGATAGCGATGAAGGAATTTAGGCCTAGGCAGAAGGTTTAAAAGGTCGTCTTGTCCGCGAATGTGGGGTTTATTTC
Source organism: Nicotiana sylvestris (assembly GCF_000393655.2). NCBI lineage: Eukaryota > Viridiplantae > Streptophyta > Magnoliopsida > Solanales > Solanaceae > Nicotiana > Nicotiana sylvestris. Next base: position 139,855,786 of record NC_091060.1, read on the forward strand.
TTCCATTATTGGTCATTTTTAGAGTTTTTTGAAGAGGATTTAAGAGGGATTCAAGGGGAAACACTTGGAGGTAAGATTCTTGGACTTAAAACTCGATTCTAATGTGATTTTCACCTAAATAGTTATAGAAATTAAGCCAAAAATTGAAGAACTAGGGCTTGGAAACTTAGACCTTTGATTGAGGATTTGAAAGACCATTTGAGGTTAGATTTCAAAACTTTTTATATGTATGAACTCATGGGGAGAAAAGAAACCAATTGATGTATAAATTATCGAATTTCGAGACGTGGGTCCGGGGGTCAGGTTTTGATAATTTCGGGATTTATGTTGTAAATTGATTATTTTCGTTTGGGCTTCGTTCCCTTAGCATATTTTGATGTCCTCGTTCTGATTTTTGATAGATTCGACGCGAGTGGAGGCCAATTCGAGGGGCAAAGGCATCGTGAGCTAGAGATTTGACCGGTTCGAGGTGAGTAGTGAGTGTAAATGATGTTCTGAGGGTATGAAACCCCGGACTTGCACATCGTTGTGCTATATTAAGGTGACGCATACGCTTGATGATGAGTGTGGGGTCGTGTACTATTGGGGATTGTGACTTAGTCTGTCCCGAATGACTATTTTACCCCGTATTTGACTGAAATCTATTTGCTATCATCATGATTTAGGCTAAATGTCATATTTGGGCCTTGTGCCAACTATTTGAACCCTTCGGGGATTTTTTACTGGTATTTCTTCACTGTTTTGACTTTATACTTGAACTCAGTCATGCTATATTTTACTGTTTTCATACTCAGCCATGTTTACTCTGTTTTAATACTTACATGATCTTTTAAATGATATTTTTGGGTTGAGAATCATGTTTTACTATTGCCCGAGTGGCTTGTGAGAATTTTGACTAAGTAAGGCCGAGGGCCTATGTTGTGAGGAAACATTTGATACTGATTATGAGGTTGAGGGTCTGAGATATGTACGCCACGAGGTGGCTTGATTAATATGAGGTTGAGGGCCTAGTGATGATGCCACAAGATGGCTTGATATTGCGCTTGGGTCGTAAGGGGGCCCTCCAGGAGTCTGTACACCCCCAGTGAGCGCGGGTACCCATTGTGATCTGAGATTGAGCCCGAGGGGCTGGTACTGTTCTGTGATTAAGCCCGAGGGGCTGGTACTATTCTGTGATTGAGCCCGAGGGGCTGGTATTGTTCTGAGATGTTGCTCGAGGGGCGGATTTATTGATATTGTGCCCAAGGGGCGAACCTTTATGCGTTTATCTTTTTCTTAATTTCCTGTCAATTATCATGCTTAATTGTTGAAAAGGCTTTTCATGAAGTTAAATTTGAGTTAAAGGATTTTTACCTATCTTTCACTGGTTTACTATTTTAATGGATTTATTGCTTCATTATAGCATGTTTTTGTGCCTTACGTGATTTTATGCTTTCAATCTTTATTTATGATTATTACTCACTGAGTTGGAGTACTCACTTTCCTCCCTGCACCCTGTATGCAGAGTCAGGCATATCTGGTCTCGCTCCCGACTGCTGATCATATTCGGCTCAAGCAGATTCGAGGAGTCTCTAGGTAACTGTTGGCGTTCGCAGCCTGGAGCTCTTTCCTATCTTAGTCCTTCATGTTCTTAGTTTTCTGTATTAAACTCTGTAGTTATATTTGGAGTATTCTGTTTTGCTAGATGCTCATGACTAGTGACACCCCGATATCGGGCTGTGTTGGGTTATTTTTCGCGAATTATGCTATTACCTGTTAACTTTGGATTATCTTATCATGTTTTAGATTTATTTCTTATGGTTTAACTGTTATTAATTGGATATGAGAAGTGTCGGTTAGCCTTGCCTTCACGAGAGGCACCATCATGACCAGGTCTGGGTTAGGGTCGTGACACATCTATGGAATACAATCATTTTGAGAATGACTATTCACTATTCTCCAAAAAGACTTCATCCTCCACCAACTTTGTGGCCGTGTATGTTGATGATGTGATAATCACTGGCACTGATTCAGCAAAGATAGCTAACTTGAAGGATTTTCTTGACAAACAATTCAGAATCAAAGACTTAGGGAGACTTCACTACTTCTTGGGCTTAGAAGTCCTTTATAAATCAGATGGAGTTCTCATCTCTCAAAGAAAATTTGCTTTAGACCTACTCAAGGAATATGACTGCTTTGCATATAGCAGTTTGTCTTCTCCACTTGATCCTTCACTGAAACTAAAAGTCAATGAAGGAACCTTGTTGCTAGATCCTACTCACTATAGAAAATTAGTAGGAAAGCTGAACTTCCTAACTAACACAAGACTTGACATAACATGCAGTGTGCAGCTTCTCAGTCAGTTTATCCAAGCACCTAGAGACACATACTTGACTGCAGCCTTCCACCTCCTTAGATATCTTATGAAGGATCTCACACTAGGAATATTTTTCTCCAACAGTGTTGATTGCTCAATATCTACTTATTGTGAATCTGATTGGGCATCATGCCTTGATTCCAGAAGATTTGTTACTGGATATATTGTACTAGTAGGAGATAACCCTATTAGCTAGAAGTCTAAGAAACAGGAGATCATCTCCTTATCATCAGCTGAAGCTGAATATAGGTCCCTCAGAAAAGTTGGTGAAGAATTGGTGTGGCTGACCAAGTTATTTGAGGAGCTCACTATCCCATAATCCAGTCCTATTACTGTCTTCTCTGACATCCAGTCAGCCATTCACATTTCTCACAACCCTGCGTTCCATGAACAGACCAAACACATTGAGGTGGATTGCCATTTTATCCGAACTAAGCTCCAGGAAGGTCTCATTTCTCTTCATCATGTAGCCACCAATGACCAATTGGCAGACATCCTCACTAAAGCTCTCACAGGTGTTAAACATGCTGCTGTACTTGGCAAGTTGGCTGTGAGATCCTCCCATCCAACTTGAGGGGGTATTGAGAAGAGGCACTTAATTTAATATGTTGCATGTACTTGTATTGTACTGTATACAGGTAGGTAGAGTTGATAGTTAGCATAGTAGGTGGTCACACAGTTAGAGTAGTTAGTTGTCATACGTGTGTGCACATGTATATATATACACTCACGTTTCTTTTACAGTAATAATGAGAAAATAGATATTTCATTTTCCATCCTCCCTCTCTCTCTCTCTTTCTCTGTTTCTCAGAATTTTCTAAAACCTCCATTGGAGGTCTTGCATGAGCTTGGTTTTCTCGGTCCCAAGCTAATCTCAATACTATACAAGGTAAAAAATCTCATGATTCGCTAATTAATTAGCATCTTCTTCATATGTGCTGAGATTTTCGCCGTGATTCTCGACCGATTACGGATATTTCGGCTTTTCGTTATTTGGCTCAGTAAGTTTCCCTCGATCTTGCTCGATCTCTGGGTCACGAGCTTGACGATCTAATTTTGCGCCTTGGTTCGATATAATCCGAGTTCGAGCTTTGACCTGTCATGTTTCAGCCTCGATTGGTCAAACAATGGATGAACCCGGTTTAAAATGTATGCGCGCGCATATATATATATATATATATATATATATATATATATATATATATATATACCTATGATCCGCTCTGGCTTCAATTCGTTTTGCTGCTGATCATTGTGAGTGTTATACCAATGTTATAGCACCAGTATATCACTGGTTTTGAAAATTTAGATTTTTGCCTTAACTCTAAATATCTGCCTTTTTCTGCTACAACGCCTTTTTGGGTAATTTTTAGCTACGATACCAATTCAACGCAGTTAATATATATATATATATATATATATATATATATATATATATATATATATATATATATATATAGTGAACAGAACTAGTTGCTTACGGGAACATTAGAGCTCATTAGGTGTCCAGAATTTTTAGTATTACATGCCGTAATTTGCCTAGTAAACATAATTCCTAGTATGTTCCCATACAGCTTCGTTAGCAAGCATCGAAGGAACTATTAAAAGATGGGCGTATCAAAAGGCTTCTTCTTTGTCTCTTCCTTCGTTAGAAGATCTGTCACCTGATTCGCTCCTGATAGTTATGCCTAAGCATTGGACTGCCATACTGTCCATCAATGACATGTATTCAAAAATAATAAAATATAAGGCAAGTTTCGAAATAAATTATTTTAGATCATACAAATAAATTCACATCGCCTTTATTGATACACATCAATATAGATCATACAAAATAAATTTTCTTACCTTATTCATCATTAAATAATATGAATAATGCTTTAAAATCATTGAAAATCTCCGGAGCTTAACATCAAATGAAATTATTTACTCACTACTTACTAATAAAATATTGGGATAACTAGATGTTGAGAATTTGAAAAACATATGGACAAAGTTTATTTTTTATTTCAAAATAGATTTTAACTTTCTACATAGTGGTAAAAATTGAGATTACTTGGAGATGAAAATTTTAAATGATATTTTGTTAACCTTGAGTTATGTCTCAAATATTACATAAGTCTTTGTGAATGGTAGAGATGAATGCAAGATGACTCGAACACAACTGTTATAAATATATTCAAATAAAAATATCTATGAATCTTAATGTATAAATTCAAATTATTTATTAAAATTTGACTTTAAGCCACTAAATTTATCAAGTCGGCCCTGAAATCTACTAAAGGAAAATTGCAGCTTAATGTAAATTTTCTCGCGTTCATCTAGAAGTATTAACCCCAATAAATCCTTCTTATGCTTTAGCTCCACATTAAACATTTGTTTCCTATCTGAACACTTCAAGAATTCTTAGAGCACAATATCTAAAATACAAAAATTAAACTAACCAAGGCCTTCAAGGTTCACCCGAATTTTTGGACATTAATCTTGAGAATCTCCTATTATCGTCTTTATTGAGAGGATTTATTCTATAAAAAAAAAAAAACTCAAATCTTCCTGGCCTATAATAATATCAAAAAGTATAAAAATGAACTAAAGCATCTCCATTTCAAACTATTTGAAATAGTATAAGTAAAGGTGTACCTCCTCAATGCCTTACCAATCAACTCTAGCCAGTTCGTCATCCCAACAAGCAAGATGTTGCTTAACTCGCTATAGCCATCAATCCAATATTTTTAAGAGACACTAGTTATACATAACTTAATTAAGAAGCAAAATCTAAGCAATGCATGGAATTGGGGGAAGGATGGCACAGAGTAATAACGGGTTTGACACCAACCACTATTAATAATTGGTGCACAACCCTATCAGTGCATACCAATTTTTTCCTCTTTCCTGATGTCAATAACCGAAAGTTAAAAATTAATAGATGCCAAAATAAGCTGAACATAAGCAAAATAACTAAGAACACTTACCCTTGCAATGGAATCTAATCCATCAAAAACTATCACATGCAGAGGACTTTCGTCACCTAAAGAAAACAATATATGTATCATTTCATGACCACGGGCGCCACATTAAAAGAAGAGCAAAACAAATTGTATTACGTAAATCATAATATAAGCATGTCAAGTTATTGCTATCATTACTGGAGATCATCAATCAAGCCACGACTGTCCTCATTCTATCTAAATAGCTAGGAGGTTTACAAAGGCATTTGAACAAACAATAGTTGGGTAATGCGTGTGCATTGTTTGAGATGCCAGATACGAGATTGAGGTGATGAATGTATGTACTATATTAATAACATGCACATTAGAAATGGGAATAAGCTATAGATGATGGATATGATAAATGATGATGGGACGGTGACTCAAAAACTACAAACTAATCTTAAGCTACCACACATCATACTCTTACTTGTTTCAGCCAATATTTTATCTGAAAATGATTTTTCTAAAGTTAAGCAGCAAATCAGTCGGCTGTGGGACGATCGAGAGTAATAACAGGAGAAGCAATCAGTTCTTCAATTAACGTTTTTACTTGAATTATATTACCCTGAAATAAAAGAGAGGCTCGAAAAAAGAGAGCTCCTCTCTTTTCCAACTTTGGAAGCAAGAGATTTACTAGAGCTCTCTTCCACCCACAAAGCAGGAATATCTTCTTGTCACTTTACATGTATCTATTCCTATTTTAGAGATGTCATTTAAAAAAGGGGTATATCTTGTTATGCTTCTTTAGAAAATGTGAACTTTTAATAAATAGACACTGACATGATATTCTATTTCGCTGTCTTTTATGTTTTCTTCTATTATCACATTAAAAAAGAACTGCATTGAAATCTATAATTTCATTGTTTTGTTATTCTTGTGGATTGGATTCGACAATGTTCCAACTTTATCCAAACTGATTCAACAAGGAAGAAATCTGCATAGAGATCACTCTGCTAGTGCTTTTCCTTATTTATATTTGCATCGAGTCCTGTAATAGAACAAACATCAAAGTTATTTCATTTGCCAAGTTTACTTTAGAATGGAAAAATATCAAAGTACTTACTCTCTTTCAATATCATGTGGTAATGTCACGACCCGGATTTTCCACCATCGGGTGTCGTGATGGCGCCTACTATCGGAGCTAGGCAAGTCAAATATCTAAAACACCTTTCCTGCTTTCTTTCAAACAATATAATAAACGAGAAAAAATTTAAGCGGAAGACTTTAAATCTAAAACAACTGAAAACCAAAAGTGTGGAAGTTTAATACACATCACTACCCAAGGTCTGGTGTCACTAGCTCACGGACTACTACAGAATACTACAAACAATGTCTGAAAGGAAATACATCATGTTTGTCTGATACAAGATGAACAAACGAAAAACATGGAAAGGGACTTCGGCCTGCGAACGCCAGCTAGGCTACCTCGAGAGTCCCTGGACTGAAGACAGCTCCCAGAAATCCTACTGCTGTGGTCCGTAAGCTGCTCCCTGATCTGTGCACAAAAATTTGCACATAGTGTAGCATCAGCACAACCGACCCCATGTGCTGGTAAGTGCCTGGCCTAACCCCGGCGAAGTAGTGACGAGGCTAGACAGTACCTACCACATTTAACCTATACAGATATATATACAACAAGTGCAAGAAAACAATAACAAGATAATACAAAGTAAAACTGGGAGGGGACATGCTATCGGGGAGTAACAGATAAAAATAAAATATCGGAAATAAGCAGAAGAGACTCCGGTTCCCATGATATATATATATATATATATATATATATATATATATATATATATATAAGTGGACGGCGTGCCACACGATCCCATAATATCATATATAAGTGGACGGCGTGACACACGATCCCATAATATCATATATAAGTGGACGGCGTGCCACACGATCCCATAATATCATATATAAGTGGACGGCGTGCCACACGATCCCATAATATCATATTTAAGTGGACGGCGTGCCACACGATCCCATAATATAGTTCATAATATCTGACTTCATATAGTAGACCCCTTCAGGGGAGAATAACAACTCAATACCTTTAACCCGGCAAGGGTACAGCTAACAGCCCAAAATATCCCGACAAGGGAGAATATATATATCAGTCTACACATCCCGGCAAGGGAGTATTCACAACACATTCTCCTTTTTAAATCCATTCTTCCTCAACTAACACATTCATGTTCGAGCTAACGCTCCAAAAGTACACCAATCACAATTTTACCTCAACCGTTCACATTATATGAAACTCATCAAATAAACAAGGAGCTTGTGTCACATTATTCGAATTAAAAGCAATCAAGACTCACGGTCATGCTAGACTCCGGTGCATAGATAACCGTCACCATGCCTATACACCGTACTCCACATTAGCAAGTAGCAAATATCATCCTAATCCTATTCCCTCAAGCCAAAGTTAGAACAAACACTTACCTCGAATGCTCCAAACTCAACTCACGCTTCTAGTATAGCTTTACCTCTTGATTCCACCACCAATCCGCTCGAATCTAGTCATAAGTTACTTAATCACATTAATAATTACTAAATGAATCATCCCCAATGCATGAAAATAGATTTTTCAAGGTTTTTCCCAAAAAGGTCAAAAATACCCCCGGACCCACGTGGTCGAAACTCGAGGTTCGGACCAAAACCCGGTTACCCATTCCCCCATGAATCCAAATATATGATTTGTTTTTAAATCGGACCCCAAATTGAGGTCCAACTTCTCAATTTGTAGAAAACCTAGGTTCTACCCAAAACACCCAATTTTCCCCATGAAAATCTTTAATTTGAAGTTGAAATTATATTAAAAGATGTTAAGGGATAAAGAAATTAAGTTAGATATCACTTACCAATCGTTTTGGAGAAGAAAAGTTGTTTGGAAAATCGCCTCTTAGGTTTTGGATTTTTGAAAAGTGAAAAATGACTGAGATTTCCGAACTTGTATACCTTCTGAGGACCTGGCGCGGACCGCACAAAAATGTGTTGCGGCCGCGCCGAGTGGGAGAAAAGTGGGGCTTCTCTGAACCCTTCCAGCGCGGACCGCAGTGTTTTGGTGCGCGGCCGCGCTGGTTGACCTGAAACCCTAGCCCTCAGACTCAGCCACGCGGACCGCACAGAAAGGCATCGCGGCCGCACTGCTCCAGCGCGGACCGCGCGGAAATGACCGCGGCCGCGCTGGTGTCTGCAACACCTGAACCTGCATTTTTATTAAGTCCAAGACCTCCCGGGCCCCATTCAAAACTCACCCGAGCCCTCGGGGCTCCAAACCAAACATGTACACAACCTTAAAAACATCTTACGGACTTACTCATGCGATCAAATCGCCAAAATAACATCATATACATAGGATCAAGCCTCAAACACATGATTTTCTTTCAACTTTTACAAAAACTCAACTTCCCCATTTTTAGTCCGAAACACGTCATATGACGTCCGTTTTAGCCAAACTTTACAGATAGTGCTTAAAACATATTTAAGACTCGTACCGGGTGTCGAAACCAAAATACGAGCCTAATACCGCAGTTTTTTGATCAATTTTCTTCTTCATTTTCCTTAATTAATTTCAGAAAACAATTTCACACAAAAATTCATTTCTCGGGCTTGGGACCTCTGAATTTGATTCCGGACACACGCCCAAGTCCCATATTTTCCTACGGACGCTCCGGGACCGTCGAATCACAGGTCCGGGTCCGTTTACCTGAAATGTTGACCGATGTCAACATTATGCATATTAATACCAAAATTCATCAAATGTTTCACATAATTCACATATTCTAACATAAAAACTTTTCGGCTACGTGCCCGAACTACGCACGCCAATCGAGGCAAGTAAAAGCGAGGTTTTCAAGGCCTCGAAAGCGCGGAACAAGGAAGAACTACGGTGATGACCTTTCGGGTCGTCACAGGTAAATAACAATGAAAATTTAGTTTAGAAAAGATATCTCTAATTAGTTCCTTGCTGAGTGTAACGACCCAAAGGGCTATCACCTATTTTTAATTGAATTCTGTGCCTCCAAGGCCCTGGAAACCTCATTCAGAGTAGCCTTGATTTGCGTGCGCAATCCGGGCACGTAGCCGGAAAGCTTAAATATGAAATTCTATGAAAAATGTTAAGTCTTGACTTTAAAAGGAGTTAATTTGACTTTGGTCAACCTTTTGGGTAAACGGACCCGGATCCGTGATTCGACGGTCTCGGAGGGTCCGTAGGAAAATATGGGACTTGAGCGTATGCCCGGAATCGAATTCCGAGGTCCCAAGCCCGAGAAATGAATTTTTTTAAGTGAAATTGTTTAAGGAAATTTGAAATGAAAACTTATTAGGAAGCAATGGTATCTGGTCCGTATTTTGGTTCCGGTGCCCGGTACAGGTCTTATATATGACTTGAGTCATTCCTGTGAAATTTGGTTAAAAACGGACGTCGTTTGACGTGATCCGGACTTTAATTGAGAAATTTGATGTTTAGAAGAGTTTTGAGAAATTTTATTGATCTCGAGGTTTAATTCGATGCTCGTAATGTTATTTTAGTAATTTGATTACACGAATATGTCCGTAGAATATTTTTGAGGTTGTGTGTATACTCGGGTGAGTCTCGAGTGGGTTCCAGGATGCCTTAGGCTTAGAAAGTCAGATGTTGCAGGTTCAGGAAGTTGCAGCCTCTGAACCCTCTATTGCGGTTCGCGAGAAATCGTGTGCGATCGTAGAGGGGCCAGCGCGGCGCGGTTGCCTTTATGCGGTCCGCGGTGGAGGTTGTGCGGCCGCAGTCGCCTTAGTGCTATCCGCACAGGATAGTGAACTGCAGGTCTTCAGGGAGGCCTGTGCGGCCGTGGTTCATTTGATGCGGTCCGCACAGGGGTCTGAGAGGGGTATAAATAAACGAGAATTTCAGTTATTTTTCACTTTCAAAACACCAAAAACATAAGAGGCGATTTTTCAAACAACCTTTATTCTCCAAAAACGTTGGTAAGTGATTTCTAACTCATTGTTTTCACTCATTAACATCTTTTAACATGATTTCAACTTCAAATCAAAGATTTTCATGAGGAAAATTGGGTGTTTTGGGTAGAACCTAGGTTTTTTCAAAAATTGGGGATTTTGAGGTCCGATTTCAAAACAAATTATATATTTGGATTCGTGGGGAAATGGGTAATCGGGTTTTTGTCCGAACCTCGGGTTTCGACCACGTGGGCCCGGGGGTGATTTTTGACGTTTGGGTAAAACTTTGGAAAACTCATTTTCATGCATTGGGGTTGATTCATTTAGCACTTATTGATGCAATTAAGTAACTTGTGACTAGATTCGAGCGGATTGGTGATGGAATCAAGGGGTAAAGCTATAGGTGAGACTTGAGTGGTGATCAAGGCATCGAGGTAAGTGTTTGGTCTAACCCTAGCTGGAGGGATTAGGAGTTGAGTCATATTTGCTATTTTCTTCTTGTTGAGTACGACGTATAGGCATGGTGACGAGTATCTATACGTTGGTGTCAAGCATGACCGTGAGTTTTAAATTGAAAGTTGGTGTGTTCTTAAATGACACTTGGGTGCTTTACTTAATGACATTTTATGATTGAGCGTTTTTAATAATTGAACTGAGTACAAGCTAAGTTGAGATTGGTTATAGCTGATTCTCCCTTGCCGGAATAACTATTTCAATATTGTTGTTCCCTTGCTGGGAAAATTATTACATTGTTGTGTTCCCTTGCCGGGAAGTTATTGTATTGATTATTTTCCCTTGCGGGATTCCTTGAAATTGTGAGATATTATGAAATGGCAGCAGGTGGTACGCCTACCACAAGATATTATGAAATGGGAGCGGGTGGTACGCCTACCACAAGATATTATGAAATGGGAGCGGGTGGTACGCCTACCACAAGTTATTATGAAATGGGAGAGGGTGTTACGCCTACCGCAAGATATTATGAAATAGGAGCAGGTGGTACACCTCCACAAGATATTATGAAATGGAAGCGGGTGGTACACCTACCACAAGATATTATAAAATGGGAGCGGGTGGTACGCCTACCACAAGATATTATGAAATGGGAGCAGGTGGTACGCCTACCACAAGATATGAGAAATGGGATCGGGTTGCACGCCTGCAACAAGATGGAAACTGAAAGTGAAAGTTGTCTTTACTTTTCCTTATCCGTGTTAGAAGTTATATTGTCAGCTTCCTTATTTATTCCTTGCTATTTTGCTTTATCAGTTATCCCCAAGGCATGTTCCCCTTCCCCAGCTTTAATTGCTTATTATCTGTTTACCTTTCCGCCATATATTATAGAATTGCACAGGTTTATCTGGAGTTCGGTCCTAGCCACGTCACTACCTCGCCGGGGTTAGGCCAGGCACTTACCAGCACATGGGGTCGGTTATGCTGATACTACACTTTGCACTGTGTGCAGATCCCGGAGTAGCTTTCGGACAGTAGTTGGAGGGCTTCCTTCAGTCCACTCAGAGACCCAAGGTAAACCTGTAGGCATCCGCAGGCCCTGGCGTATCCCTCTATCTCTATTTCCTGTTTCATTTCCTTTGTTCAGAAACAGTGTATTGCATTTCTTCAGACCTTGTATGTAGAAACTCTTAGATAGTTTGTGATACTCTGACACCAGGTTTTGGGGTATTTGAGGTTTTAAAAGTCGTAATAGACGTAGCCTTCAGACATTTCATAGTTATCTTCCGCTTAATTATTTAAAGTTCTGTTGTTTTTATGTTGTTGCTCGTAATTGTTAAAAGGAAGTAATTTGGTAAGGAATTAGATAGTTAAGGGTTGGCTTGCCTAGCTCTCATTAGTAAGCGCCATCACGACTCCCGAGGGTGGGAAATCCGGGTCGTGATAAGTTGGTATCAGAGCACTAGGTTACATGGGTCTCACAGTTCACATACAAACTTAGTAGAGTCTGAGGGATCGGTACGGAGACGTTTGTATTTATCCCCTAGAGGCTACAGAGTTAGGAAAACTTCACATTTGTTATTTCCTGTCATGCAGTTCTGTTTCCCAATACTGATTGAATTTATACTTCGTTCTTTCGCAGATGGCGAGAACACACGCTTCCTCATCTACCGCTCAGCAGCCCGAGACACCAGTAGCAGCTTCCACTAGGGGTAGAGGGCAAGGCCGAGGCCGTGCTAGAGGCCGAGGTAGGGGCAGAGTTCATCCCCAAGCAGCAACACTAGTGGCAGATCCTCAGGTTGATTTTGAGGAGGTGGTTCCGGCCCCAGCAGTTCCGGTGGGCCCAACTCTGGTCCCAGAGGGGTTTATTGCTACCCCAATTCTTCAAGATGCTCTGGTCCGATTGGTGGGCCTCATGGAGAGTGTCACCTGAGCAGGTTTGCTTCCTGTAGCACCAGCCACTTCTCAGGCTAGAGGAGGGGCTCAGACTCCTGGTACACACACTCCGGAGCAGGTAGCTCCCCAGTTGGAGCAATTCAGCCAGGTGCCATAGCTCAGACCGGCGATGGAGCGGCTATGTCCGCTGATGCTTTGTGGAGGCTGGATAGGTTCACCAAGCTCTTCACTACTACTTTCAGCGGTGCTTCTTCTGAGGATCCCCATGATTTCCTATAAAGCTATCACGAGGTTCTCAGGAACATGGGCATTGTTGAGACCAATGGGGTCGATTTTGCTACATTCCGCTTTTCTGGATCCACCAAGACTTGGTAGAGGGATTATTGCTTAGCTAGGCCAGCCGGGTCGCCATCTTTGACTTGGGAGCAGTTTACAGTGTTGTTTCTGGAGATGTTCCTCCCCATGACTCAAAGAGAGGCCTATCGGAGGCAGTTTGAGCGCCTCCAGCAGGGTTCCATGACGGTCACCTAGTGTGAGACCAGGTTCATCGACTTAGCTCGCCATGCTCTTATCATACTTCCTACAGAGAGAGAGAGAGGGTGAGGAGGTTTATCGATGGTCTTATTCAGCTGATTCGTCTTCAGATGGCCAAGGAGGTCGGGAGTGAGATCACTTTTCAGGAGGCGGCCAATGTGGCCCACAGAGTTGAGATGATTTTGTCACATAGAGGTGGTCATGGGTTGGATAAGAGGCGCCGTCATTCAGGAAGATTCAGTGGTACCTCATCTAGAGGTAGAGATTCATATGGTAGAGGCCATCCTCCTAGGCCCTTTCAGTCAGCTCTTCAGGTTTCTCACGGTGCTTCCGGTAGTCGTGGTCCTTCGATGCAGTATTCTGACCAGTAGTCCTTCAGTGCACCACTGCTTCAGAGTTTTCAGGGTCATCAGCCCCAGCAGTCGAGAGCTTGTTTTACTTGTGGTGACCCGAGGCACATTGCTAGGTATTGCCCTCGAGCTTCGAGCAGTTCTCTGCATCAGGGTTCTCGTGCTATGGTTCATCCACCAGATGTTCCACAGACCACCCAGCCAGCTAGAGGTGGGGGTAGAGATGCTAGAGGTGGAGGTAGAGGTCCTAGAGGTGAAGCTCAGGCCGCCAAAGGTGGAGGCCTACCAGTAGCAGGCCGTTCTAGAGAGGTAGTTCAGGGTGGTGGGGCCCAGCCCCGATGTTATGCCTTTCCAGCCAGGCCCGAGGCTTAGTCTTCAGATGTAGTGATCACAGGTACGGTTCTGGTTTGTGATAGATATGCTTCAGTGTTATTTGATCCGGGGTCTACATACTCGTTTGTGTCATCTTATTTTGCACCGTATCTGGTCATGCCTAGTGATTCGTTGAGTATTCTTGTTTATGTGTCTACACCGGTGAGTGATTCTATTGTGGTAGATCGAGTCCATCGCTCTTGTGTAGTTGTGATTGGGGGTCTTGAGACTCGTGTGGATTTGTTGCTTCTAGACATGGTCGACTTCGATGTTATATTGGGGATGGACTGGTTATTACCTTACCTTGCTATCTTGGACTATCATGCCAAGACTATGAACTTATCTTTGCTGGGTATGGCTCGTTTAGAGTGGAGAGGAACTCCTGATCATTCTACCCGTAGCGTTATCTCTTATGTGAAGGCTCGGTGTATGGTCGAGAAGGGGTGTTTGGCCTATTTGGCTTACGTTCGTGATTCCAGTGCTGAGGTTCCTTCTATTGATTCTGTGCCCGTGGTTCGTGAGTTTCTTCAGGTATTCTTTTTAGACCTATTGGGTATGCCGCCCGACAGGGATATTGAATTTTGCATTGATTTGGCTCCGGGCACTCAGCCCATTCATATTCCGCCGTATTGCATGGCCCCGTCAGAGTTGAAAGAGTTGAAGGAGCAGTTGCAGGACTTGCTTGAGAAGGGTTTCATTAGACCCAGCATTTTGCCTTGGGGTGCGCCGGTTTTGTTTGTTAAGAAAAAGGATGGTTCGATGAGAATGTGCATTGATTACCGGCAGTTGAAAAAGGTCACCATCAAGAATAAGTATCCACTGCTGAGGATTGACGATTTGTTCGATCAGCTTCAGGGTGCCAAGGTATTTTCAAAGATCGACTTGAGATCTGGCTACCATCAGTTGAGGATTAGGGCATCTGATGTCCATAAGACAGCTTTCCGCACTCGGTACGGGCATTATGAGTTCTTGGTCATGTCATTTGGGTTGACAAATGCCCCAGCAGCTTTTATGGATTTGATGAACCGAGTGTTCAGGCCTTGTTTGGACTCATTTATGATAGTCTTCATTGATGATATTTTGATATATTCCCGCAGCTAGGAGGAGCACGAGCAGCATCTTAGAGTGGTTCTTCAGACTCTGAAGGATAGTCAGTTATATGCTAAGTTCTCGAAGTGTGAGTTCTGGTTGAGTTCAGTTGCATTTCTGGGTCATGTTGTATTAGCAGAGGGTATTCAGGTTGATCCGAAGAAGATTGAGGCAGTCAAGAACTGGCCTAGAACAGCATCAGCTACAGAGATTCGGAGTTTCTTAGGATTGCCAGGCTACTATCGTCGGTTTGTGGAGGGGTTCTCATCTATTGCAGCCCCGATGACCAGGTTGACCCAGAAGGGTGCCCAGTTCAGATGGTCGGACGAGGGTGAGGCAAGCTTTTAGAAGCTCAAGACAACTCCAACTACCGTATCGGTGTTTGTTTTGCCCACAGGTTTAGGGCCTTACACAGTTTATTGTGATGCTTCTCGTATTGGGCTTGGTGCAGTATTGATGCAGGATGGCAAGGTCATTGCTTATGGTTCGAGGCAGTAGAAGATTCATGAGAATAACTATCTGGTCCATGATTTAGAGTTGGCAATCATTGTTCACGCATTGAAGATTTGGAGGCATTATCTGTATGGTGTGGCATGTGAAATGTTCACTGATCACAAGAGTCTTCAGTATTTGTTCAAGCAAAAGGAGTTGAATTTGAGGCAGAGGAGATGGTTGGAGTTGTTGAAAAGTTATGATATCACTATCTTATATCACCCGGGAAAGGCTAATGTGGAGGCCGATGCTCTGAGGAGAAAGCCAGCCAGCATGGGTAGTCTTGCTTATATTCTGGTCGGTGAGAGGCCGATTGCAATGGATGTTCAGGATTTGGCCAATCGATTTGTGAGATTGGATATCTCTGAGCCTAGCCGAGTATTAGCTTGCACGGTCACTCGATCTTCATTATTGTAGTGTATCCGTGATCGACAATTTGATAATCCCCATCTGTGTGTCCTTAGAGACACGGTGCACCGTGGAGGTGCCAAGCAGGTTATCTTAGGTGATGATGGATTTTTGAGATTTCAGGGGCGAGTTTGTGTGTCTAATGTGGATGGGCTTTGAGAGTTGATTTTAGAGGAGGCTCATAGTTCCCGGTACTCTATTCATCCAGGTGCCGCGAACATGTATCAAGATTTGCGGCAACATTATTGGTGGCGTAGAATGAAGAAGGATATTGTTGCATATGTGGCTCGATGTTTGAATTGTCATCAGGTTAAGTATGAGCATCAAAGGCCTGGTGGACTATTTTAGAGGATTGATCTTTCCGAGTGGAAGTTGGAGCAGATCACTATGGACTTCGTTATTGGACTTCCGCTGACTCGGAAGAAGTTCGACGCAGTTTGGGTCATTGTTGATAGGCTGACCAAGTCAGCGCATTTCATTCCTGTGGCAGTCTCTTATTCATCCGAGAGGTTAGATGAGATCTATATACGAGAGATTGTTCGTCTTCATGGCGTGCCTGTAACTATCATTTCGGACCGAGGTACACAGTTTACCTCGCATTTCTGGGAGCAGTTCAGCGAGAGTTGGGCACTCAGATTGAGTTGAGTACAGCATTTCATCCTCAAACGGACGGGCAGTCCGAGCGGACTATTCAGATTTTGGAAGATATGCTTCGAGCCTGTGTCATTGACTTTGGAGGCTCGTGGGATCAGTTTTTGCCTTTAGCAGAGTTTGCCTACAGCAACAGCTACCAGTCGAGTATCTAGATGGCTCCTTATGAGGCTTTGTATGGTAGGCAATATCGATCTCCAGCTGGATGGTTTGAGCCGGGGGAGGCTCGGTTGTAGGGTACGGATCTGGTTCAGGAGGCCTTGGACAAGGTCAGGATCATTCAGGAGAGGCTTCGTACGGCTCAGTCCAGGCAAAAGAGTTATGCAGACCGCAAAGTTCGAGATGTGGGTTTTATGGTTGGTGAGCGGGTATTGCTCCGAGTATCGCCTATGATGGGCGTGATGAGATTCGGGAAGAAGGGCAAGCTTAGCCCTGGGTTTATTGGTCCATTTGAGATTCTTGATCAAGTGGGAGAGGTGGCTTATAGACTTGCATTGCCGCCTAACTTATCAGCCGTGCATCCAGTATTTCATGTGTCCATGCTTCGGAAGTATCACGGCGATCCATCCCACGTGTTAGATTTTTGTACTGTCCAGTTGGACAAGGACTTGTCTTATGAGGAGGAGCCGGTAGCTATTCTAGACCGGCAGGTCCGTCAGTTGAGATCGAAGAGTTTTCCTTCGGTTCGTATTCAGTGGAGAGGTCAGCCTTCTGAGGCGTTGACCTGGGAGTCCGAGTCCGACATGCGTAGCCGCTATCCTCATCTTTTCCCCGACTCAGGTACTTCCTTCTTCTGTCCGTTTGAGGACGAATGGTTGTTTTAGAGGTGGAGAATGTGACGACCCAAAGGGCCATCACCTGTTTTTAATTGAATTTTGTGCCTCCAAGGCCTTGGAAACCTCATTCAGAGTAGCCTCGATTTGTGTGTGCAGTCCGAGTGCGTAGCCGGAAAGCTTAAATATGAAATTCTGTGAAAAATGTTAAGTCTTGACTTTAAAATGAGTTAATTTGACTTCAGTCAACCTTTTTGGGTAAACGGACCTGGATCCGTGATTCGACGGTCCTGGAGGGTCCGTAGGAAAATATGGGACTTGGGCGTATGCCCAGAATCGAATTTCGAGGTCCCAAGCCCGAGAAATGAATTTTTTTAAGTGAAATTGTTTTTTTGAAATCGTTTAAGGAAATTTGAAATGAAAACTGATTAGAAAGCAATGGTATCGGGTCCGTATTTTGATTTCGGCACTCGGTACAGGTCTTATATATGACTTGAGTCATTCTTGTGAAATTTGGCTAAAAACGGACGTCGTTTGACGTGATCCGGACTTTAATTGAGAAATTTGATGTTTAAAAGAGTTTTGAGAAATTTTATTGATCTCGAGGTTTAATTCGATGCTCGTGATGTTATTTTGGTAATTCGATTACACGAATATGTCCGTAGGATGTTTTTGAGGTTGTGTGTATACTCGGGTGAGTCTCGAGTAGGTTCCGGGATGCCTTAGGCTTAGAAAGTCAGATGTTGCAGGTTCAGGAAGTTGCAGTCTCTGAACCCTCTAGTGCAGTCCGCGAGAAATCGCGTGCGACCGCGGAGGGGCCAGCGCGGCCGCGGTCGCCTTTGTGCGGTCCGCGGTTGAGGCTATGCGGCCGTAGTCACCTTTGTGCGGTCCGTACAAGATATTGAACTGCAGGTCTTCAGGGAGGCCTGTGCGGCCGTGGTCCATTTGATGCGGTCCGCACAGGGGTCTGAGAGGGGTATAAATAAACGAGAATTTCAGTTATTTTTCACTTTTCAAAACACCAAAAACATAAGAGGCGATTTTTCAAACAACCTTTATTCTCCAAAAACGTTGGTAAGTGATTTCTAACTCATTGTTTTCACTCATTAACATCTTTTAACATGATTTCAACTTCAAATCAAAGATTTTCATGAGGAAAATTGGGTGTTTTGGGTAGAACCTAGGTTTTTTCAAAAATTGGGGATTTTGAGGTCCGATTTCAAAACAAATTATATATTTGGATTCGTGGGGAAATGGGTAATCGGGTTTTTGTCCGAACCTCGGGTTTCGACCACGTGGGCCCGGGGGTGATTTTTGACGTTTGGGTAAAACTTTGGAAAACTCATTTTCATGCATTGGGGTTGATTCATTTAGCACTTATTGATGCAATTAAGTAACTTGTGACTAGATTCGAGCGGATTGGTGATGGAATCAAGGGGTAAAGCTATAATTGAGACTTGAGTGGTGATCAAGGCATCGAGGTAAGTGTTTGGTCTAACCCTAGCTGGAGGGATTAGGAGTTGAGTCATATTTGCTATTTTCTTCTTGTTGAGTACGACGTATAGGCATGGTGACGAGTATCTATACGTTGGTGTCAAACATGACCGTGAGTCTTAAATTGAAAGTTGGTGTGTTCTTAAATGACACTTGGGTGCTTTACTTAATGACCTTCTATGATTGAGTATTTTCAATAATTGAACTGAGTACAAGCTAAGTTAAGATTGGTTATAGTTGATTCTCCCTTGCCGGAATGACTATTTCAATATTGTTGTTCCCTTGCCGGGAAAATTATTACATTGTTGTGTTCCCTTGCCGGGAAGTTATTATATTGATTATTTTCCCTTGCCCGGATTCCTTGAAATTGTGAGATATTATGAAATGGGAGCGGGTGGTACGCCTACCACAAGATATTATGAAATGGGAGCGGGTGGTACGCCTACCACAAGATATTATGAAATGGGAGTGGGTGGTAGGCCTACCACAAGATATTATGAAATAGGAGCAGGTGGTACGCCTACCACAAAATATTATGAAATGGGAGCGGGCGGTACGCCTACTACAAGATATGAGAAATGAGATCGGGTTGCACACCTGCAACAAGATGGAAACTGAAAGTGAAAGTTGTCTTTACTTTTCCTAATCTGTGTTAGAAGTTATATTGTCAACTTCCTTATTTATTCCTTGTTATTTTGCTTTATCAGCTATCCCCGAGGCATGTTCCCCTTCCTCAGATTTAAATTTTATTAGTGTTGTATTTTTAAATTGACGATTTCAAGCTAATAACTGGGGTATATATTAAATATTTATACATATTTAATAAAAAATTTACATAAAATTATTATTTGAGTAAAAATTATTGGGTTCGGCTGAACCTACAACCGGACTTCTAGCTCCACCACTAATAAACAACCAATCCTAATTGCAAGAAAACATTAGCGTTAAAGATATTTTAATTTGTTAATTATTTCAATTTCGCTAGAATGTTTTTCGTCTTTTACATTTTTCTTCTTCACCATCATTTAGACTTACTGTCACCTTAAAAAGATTAGAAAGGAAATAAAAAGAGGAAACATATAATGGAAAAGCAATTGGAAGAAATATGGAGAATTAAGGAAATATAATACATATATAATTCCATCTCATATTTGCGCTTTGATCCTATGCCAAATTATCTTATGATTGCATATTAACACGCAATGTTCAAAATTCACTTCATGAAACCCTATTTCCTCAAGATGTAATGTTCTCAAATTCATCACCAAGTATTGTGGTGGAAAGGTAAGTACTCTTCATCTTTTATTAGATGTCTTGATTTCAAGTCTTGAGTATGAAGTCATCTCTATTAAAAAATACTTTACCCCCCAATATGGTACTCCCTGATGCGAATTCGAATTTAATTGCACCGGAGCACATATACCGAACACGTGGTAAAATAAAAAAGTAATGTTCTCAAATCCTCCTTTTTCCCAACACGTCAATGTTCATTAGCTCAAACCTACCAATTATCGCACATTTGCCCTCGATCTCCGCTATATGAGATAATTAATCCCACCATTTGAGATAATTAATCCCACCATTTTAGTATAAACGTTATCACTGAATTAGCTAATGCCCCAAGTCAAACGTAGGATAAAATTAATTCCAAACTTTATTCGGGAATTATTATCCTTATCCCATGTACCAAACGAACCCTGAGTCCATTTCTATCTTTGCTCCTCCCAATACCAACGTTCTCCTTCCCAGTCAATAGGGAACTCAATCAAACTCCATATGCCCCTTAGAACGAAAACACAAGAGCAGTGAACTGAATGACATTAAAATTTAGCAGATTAAGTTCGACTATTTTTTATCTGCAGACAACTTTTCTACTTTAAGCAAAGATTAGATATATTAAGGTATATATAAAATAGTAAAGTAAAATTGTAGTTTGACAGAGATAATTTTTATACAGATTTGCGTATCGATATGATACCTATATTCAGTCCCCTTGGGCCAAAACATAACTAAACAATATTTAAGAAAATTTTGCAAAATCCTAGCAACAATAAGTAATTAAAAAATACGGCAACTAATTATCTACATTCCTGGTCGAAACAATTAAAGCTACTCCAATTCAGTTCCTAAATTATCGCACCATAATATCATAATCTCCCATAATGGCTAAGTATAATGATGACAAGAAATAGCATATAAAAATCAAGAATTATTTTACCGAGAATCCATAATGCATTATTGATCACGCCTAATTATGCCTTATAAAAAGGACAAGCGGTCGTTGCAAATATAATCCGGGTATTTAGCCCAGAGTCGAATCCCACAGGAAATTAACCTACCAATTACTTTTGTCAGACTCACTGAATTCTCCGTAATCAACTTCCCAGATATTTTGATTAACACTTGGTGATATTTCTACTAACTATAACTGAATAGAATTAAGTAAATTAAAAGCTAACTATGACTGAGTTGTAAACAAATCAGAGAAGGATCTTATAAGGTTGTGATTTCCCCTATTGATGGAATCCCTTCCTGTTATGTTTCGTATAGATTTGCCTAATCGTATCTATCGATCATGAGCACTCTTACTACCATAACTCTCTCCCGAGTAATTACGATAATTTACTAGACACACTCTCCCGAGTTACACTAGCTGGCTTTTATTACAGCTCACTTAGATCGCACCCAAGATTTTGTTATCCCTAAGCCCACCTTTAAACCCTCGGTTATTGATTCCTCATATACTTTGGGAGTGGTGTTGTTCAACAACTACCTAAATATGCATTCTCTCCCGAGTAATACATATTAAATAGGCACAGTTAATTGAGAATCCTATCAATTAATTACAACAAGAATGTAGTTGAATAAATAGAGATTAAACTGGGCAAACTATATTAACACAACAAGAAGTTCATCCTTCAACGGGTTCCATCAAAACCTTAAACTAAATAATTAGCTATTCATAATCGTATTCATAATAACAACAGCAAAATTCATCATGAATGATAAAAACAAAAGGAAGAGTAGGTAGAACTCGATGCCGATATTTCCTCCTTGCCTCTTCTTGCCTTGAACAAAACTATGAAAACCTTGATATCCTCTTTTTGGGCGAGCTGGACCTCTTATAGGTTAAGTGGAATTGCCCCCAAACTTCCAAGTTTACCCCTGCAATTTTTGCGTTCCGAAATGGCTAGTGTGGCCACGCTCGAACCGCGCTAGTGGCCGCGCATATGGCCAAGTACAATGTCCCGTTTTTCTGCTCTAGCGCGGCCACGCTTGGCCCCCGCTAGAGTGGATCAGCATTTTCTCTCTTCTTTTCTTTCTTCTTTCACACATACTCAACTCCTAGGGGCTTCCCTTGCTTTAATTTAACTCCAAACACTGTCCTAAGTCCTCATAAGCACAACTTGCTCCAGCAAAACATGAAATTCGCAATTAGAGCCATTTTATCGTCATTTAACCTTCCTAGAATGGTGAAGCATAGTCAATTTGGGGGCATAAATAGTCGCCAAACTATATGAATCTAGCCTATTATCAACACCCCACACTTAAATCATTGCTAGTCCCCGAGCAATCCACTTTACTCTATAAAGGTTCATTCACTAAACTTTTCCTTAACGTATCACACCAAGAACATATCACCAAAGTTGCATCTAGTAGTGTAACAACTTTGCCTCAAGAATCGACTCTCACGTGCCATGCAAT
Source organism: Nicotiana sylvestris (assembly GCF_000393655.2). Classification (NCBI taxonomy): domain Eukaryota; kingdom Viridiplantae; phylum Streptophyta; class Magnoliopsida; order Solanales; family Solanaceae; genus Nicotiana; species Nicotiana sylvestris. Next base: position 139,878,299 of record NC_091060.1, read on the forward strand.
ATTCATACTTACTCAAATTACTTTATACAGAGGTCAAGCCTTAATTTTTCTTCGTGAATTAAACGCCTTCACATCACACAAGAGAGTAGTTCCACAATTAATAATATTAAGAACAATTAGGAACTTAGATAGACAAAATTCACTCACTCTCAGAAAGAACATTTATATGCCACAAAGATGCCCCATAGGCTTGCCCGTAGTGTACTACTCTACTAATCGAGCTCATTCAGTCTCAGATCAATTAGGACTTCATTTGGTTATAATGTAGGCTAAGGGACAGGTAGGATATATTTGGATATAGTGACTAACCTCCCTAAGAACTTTTAATACAATCACCTTTGCATTCAGAACCATACTTATGTCTGACCAGACATTCCACTACACTTCTGTTTATAGCACCCCAAACTTCTTTAGGTGCAATTATATCAAGTCACCACTTATCAAGGACTACATTTACTTATTTTCTTTTCTCTTTTTTTTCTTTCATTTTAAGTGGCGCTTATTCTTTTTATTTTTCAAAACACAGCATCACTTCTTTTTCTCTATTCCATTGGTTCCACTCAAAAACCAAACCACCACCTCACACTTTAACTTTTGCATATTTCATAACTATTTAAGTGCTCATGTAAGGTAAAGGGGTTCAAACAAATGGGTTTTTCAAACAATTGGGTAAGGTTTGTAATGTGGTTGCCAAAGAAACAGGCTTATAGGTTCAACGGGGTTAACTACGATGTATCGCATTTAGGTGGGACTACTTTATATATCTGTCTTAACAAAGAAATGCATATTTCACTTCTAAGACTGAATAAAACTACTATTCGCTTTGCAAACACACAGGGCAAGTTCTAGGCATCAAATGCAGAGCATAGAATACAATACAACTCACACACACATGGCACATGACTTACTCCAAATTGGCTTATCAAAACACTCTCGTTTGAGTACTCAAGTCAGTTACAAGCATATAATTTAAGGCACTCTACAAGAATCAACAACTGAGACTAAGAATCACACTCTAGTATCTACTATGTTCAGGTGTATCAATGCTAAGGGATTCTCTTCCTATCTCAGCTCACAACCCATAAGTACCAAATAAAAACTAGAAACAAAATAAACAAAAACTAATTACATCTGGTTCAAGAAAAACTCTTGGAAAAGAACCGCGGCCTAAAGAAAAACCAAGGTGAAGTTACTACACTACCTAAAACAGAAAATCTTTTTGGTATTTTCTTTAGACTTACTTCCCTCAAGAAAACTGTCTAGAATATCCGTCATCAGGAAGAGTCCATATATTTCTGGTTTTTTTTAGAGATTTTCTCGTCGACTTAGACACTCAAGAACCCTATCGAAAGAGATCCATCGTCGGGACAAGTCAACTTACCTAATTCGACTACTACTCAAAACAACAAAAACAAAGAAAACATAAAACAATCAAGTTCTTGCATATATACACATACATTGAAGTATCCCCCACCCCACACTTGAAAAGAAGAAATGTCTTCATGGCATACAAAATAAAGAACAGTGAGGTAAAGGAAATTCCCTGATTGATCAATCTTGATCGGAGACCATCCCCGGGTCCAGATGACATACACGACCCAGAGCTCGCAGCCAGCTCAATATTTTCTTCTCAGATTTAACCTGTTGTGTGGCCACTACATCAACACGCATACCTAAGTCAGCGACTGAGGTCCGCAACCCTGCCACCTCCTGCTATAAAGCTGCAAACTGGGTACCCCGACTAACCCCAGATGGTCTTGCAGCTTCTGCAATCAGTGCACGGGTGGGCGGCTTGGTTTCCGCTTCCTCCTACTCATCCTTGCCCTCCTCAGATGCATCTGAGTCATCACTATCATCACCACCAGGTGCCACAGGCTCCTTCCCAGTAGTCACCTTATCAGCTCGAAACTTTCCCTCTCTCGACACATTTCCATCCACATTCAAATTTTCCGGCACCCGAGCTGCCCTGCAAAGCCTAGAGACTAGTGAAGGGAAAAAGAAACCATACCTCTTCACCGGACAACGTGTAAACATCTCCTCTTGCATGAGCTTGGCTACGTCAAAGTTATGACCATTTATAAAGCACCAACTTAATGCAGCTTGAGGGGTATTCACTTCCGTGGTGTTGGAGGACGAAAACAGGCGGTTGTTGATAACATACAGCCAACACTTCTCTTCAAAGGTGAGTGCCGCTAAATGGAACTTCTCCCCATATTTCATACACACAATTTCCTTGCTAGGTACACAAATTGTTTCAAAGAACAACTCCCACTGGGTGTATTTTCTGCCATAGGCTTCATAAAATTCCTCCATTTCTGCCACAGGTGCGGGCAGCTGGTATATCCTCCGAATAGCCTCAACAGAGGCATCCACAGCCTTCTTGCACACTGTTACTATACCATCGACATGTTCTTTAACATTGGCATAGAACTCACGCAAAACCATCACATTCCCCTCATTTGGTTCTTCAAAGAAGATTTGTAGCCCATGTCTAACCAACTCATTATACAAGTTGGGACAGCCAAGTTGGAGGGACCCTATATCTATGCCCCTCTCTGGTATTGGCTTCTTGGAGGCCTTATCAGCAAAACGGTCCTGAGCCGCGGGGGAGACGAACCTGTTACTATCATAAGGACGAGTAGGAGCTGAAGTGTGCGCTCTGGAGGATCTAGATTGACCAATGGATTAAGCACCAGTGGTTCGGCATTTTCTGGAGGGTGCCATAGTACCTGAAGTGGGAGGAGAATGTGAGAAGTGAAAAGGAGTAGTAGAACTGGGATTGGCTTGAACCTTGGGGAATTAGGGCTGGGATTCTAAGGCGTTGGGTGTTGATAGGAGAAGAGGGTATTAGTTAGGGTGGGGGCTAAACAAAATAAAACAATTAAAATACAAATTAAGAAAATAAAAAAAAATTAACTTATACAAAGTGGCAGGCGGGCGGCACTAGCGAGGTCGTAGCACGGTCCGAGCGCGGCCGCGCTAGCAACACAGAGAGCTTGGCCATATGCGCGGTCACTAGCACGACCACGCTCATGGGCGGAAAGCTGAGGCAGAATAGTTGGCTATATGCGCGGCATTAGCGCGACAGCGCTCTTGGGTGGAAAATTGAGGCAGAATAGTTGGCCATATGCGCGGTCACTAGAGCGGGCGCACTCCTGGGCCTCGAGATTTTTCCATTTTTCTACCTTTTCCTACAGCGTCTGATAGACTTATCCCGATCCCAAGCTCACCTGCACTGGTTAGTACTTACCAAAATCAAAAATAACAAATACTAACTATACTAAAGTCACTACGCATTGGGTTGCCTCCCAACCAGCGCCTTAGTTAATGTTGTGGAACGACAGTTACAACAAGTCAATGGGTTGCCTCCCATACAGCGCCTGATTTAACGTCGCGGCATGACGCAGATGAGTGCATTTAAGGCTCGCTCGACCTCTTAGGTTCAGCCAGATGGATCACTGACACTTCCTTGGTTTTATCCATGCCCACATATATTTTCAATCTTTGCCCATTGACTCTAAATGTGTGGGAATATTTCTCTGAGGTAATCTCTACGGCACCTGAAGGGAGCACTTTGACCACCCGAAATGGTCCAGACCATTGTGACTTTAGTTTACCCGGAAATAGCCTTAATCTTGAGTAATAAAGCAACACCATGTCACCGGGATTGAAATTTCGCTCAACAATGTTCTTGTCGTGCAACCTCTTCATTCTCTCCTTGTATAACCTCGTGCTCTCAAAAGCAATAAATCGGAACTCATCTAGCTCGTGCAATTCTGTGACTCTATTTGTTCTTGCAGCCTCAATGTCTAGGTTTAGCTGTTTTATTGCCCACCAAGCTCAATGTTCTAGTTCCACTGGCAAGTGGCATGCCTTCCCGAATACCAACTTGTACAGTGGCATACCAATTGGTGTTGTGAAAGCGGTTTTGTAGGCCCAAAGTGCATTATCTAGCATTTTCGCCCAATTAGTTCTTGTGGCGTTCACAGTCTTGGTCAGTACACTCTTTATTTCTCTATTCGACACTTCGACCTATCCACTAGTCAGAGGATGATATGGGGTTGCCACCTTTTGGCGCACATCGTACTTTGCTAGCAATTTCTCGAAGGCTTGATTGCAGAAGTGAGTGCCTCCGTCACTGATAATAGCTCTCGGGATCCCGAAACGGGTAAATATATTCTTCCTCAGAAACCCCACCACCACCTTTGAATCATTGGTGGGGAGTGTTACAGCTTCCACCCATTTGGACACATAATCTACACCCACAAGTATGTACTTATTGCCAAAGGAGCTGACGAAGGGGCCCATAAAATCTATCCCACATACATCGAACACTTCAACCACTTGAATTGGGTTCAGGGGCATTTCATGGCAATGGGAGATGTTCCCGGTTCACTGACATTCATCACAGCCCTTCACCCATTGATGTGCATCCTTAAACACGGTTGGCCAGTAGAACCCAGCTTCTAGAACTTTTGCTATCGTCCTAACTCCTCCAAAATGTCTGCCATATGCCGATACATGACATGCCTGCAAAATACAAGATTGTTCTATCTCGGGGACACACATCCGGATCATATTTTTAACACAAATTCTAAACAGATAAGGTTCATCCCAGTAATACATGCGGCAGTCACGGTAAAAAATTTTCTTTTGCACAGAGAAAAGGTCATAAGGAACTATACCGCTTGCTAGGTAATTTGCAATATCTGCATACCATGGCACTTCCTCAAGGCTCGTGGCGAGTAGCTACTCGTCTGGAAAGGTTTCCAGAATATCCTCTGCCTCAACTGAGTTTTCAGCTCCTTCAAGTCGCGATAGATGATCAGTGACCTGGTTTTCTGTGCCCTTACGGTCATGAATCTCCAGGTCGAACTCTTGCAGTAGAAGCACCCAATGAATCAGGCGCGGTTTGGACCCCTTATTTTTAATCAAATACCTGAGAGCAACGTGATCAATATATATAATTACCTTAGAGCCAATTAGGTATGATCTGAACATGTCGAATGCGAACACTACAACCAACATCTCCTTTTCAGTCATAGTGTAGTTCAGCTGGGCTCCACCCAACGTTCTACTAGCGTAGTAAATTGGGTTCATTATCTTATCTTTCTGTTGTCCTAGCACTGCCCCCACTGCATAGTCACTAGCGTCACACATGATTTCGAATGGTTGCTCCCAGTCGGGGGCAACAATTATGGGGGTTGTGACTATCCTCTTTTTCAACTCCTCGAATGCTACCTTGCAATCATCAGAAAACATGAAAGGGTGATCTTTTTCTAACAACTTACAGAGAGGGTTGGCAATTTTTGAGAAGTCTTTGATGAATCTCCGGTTGAAACCGGCATGCCCGAGGAAGCTCCTGATTGCCTTGACTGATGTGGGGGTGGCAGCTTTGCTATCACATCGACTTTAGCACGATCCACCTCGATTCCCTTGCTTGATACCAGGTGTCCCAAGACTATACCCTCTTGTACCGTGAAATGACACTTTTCCCAATTAAGTACAAGGTTAGTTTCCATATACCTTTTCAACACTCGGGTCAGGTTTGTAAGGCACTCATCGAATGAGTTTCCTACCACTCATAAATCGTCCATGAACACTTCCATTATGTCTTGAACCATGTCGGTGAATATAGTCATCATGCACCTTTGGAATGTGGTGGGTGCATTGCATAGGCCAAAAGGCATCCTTCGAAAGGCATAAATCTCATATGGACATGTGAATGAGGTCTTCTCTCTATCCTCTGGTGCAATGGAGATTTGGTTGTACCCTGAGTACCCATCCAGAAAACAGAAGTGGGACCTCCTTGCCAGTCTGTCAAGCATCTGATCAATGAAGGGAAGTGGGAGTGGTCTTTCTGGGTGGCCAGATTCAATTTCCTATAGTCTATACAAATTCTCCAGCCTGTGACGGTTCTTGTAGAGATTAGCTCATTGTTATCATTTTTTACCACCGTCATACCACCCTTCTTAGGAACACATTGCACCGGGCTAACCCAGTTGCTGCCAGAGATAGGGAAAATGATTCCCGCATCCAACCACTTAATGACCTCCTTCTTCACCACTTCCTTCATGTTGGGGTTCAGCCTTCTTTGGTGCTCCCTAGAAGGTTTGTGCCCCTCTTCCAGCAAAATTTTATGCATACAATATGTCGGGATGATCCCCTTAATGTCTGCCATGGTCCACCCAATGGCAGTCTTGCACTCCGTGAGTACCTGCAAAAGTTGTTGTGCCTGCACATCTAACAAACTAGATGAGATAATAACAGGTAATGTAGAGTTAGGTCCTAGGAATGCATACCTGAGATGGGCAGGTAGTGGCTTCAACTCCAGCTTTGGTGGTTCTTTTATGGATGACTTGGCTGGAGGAGTTTCTCTTTTTTCAAAGTGCAGGGGCTCGAATTCAAGTGATCTCTCCCAAAACCCTCTACCCTCTAGATCCAGTACCCATTCTACAAATTCTTCCCCATTTACCTCATCTAAATTCATAAGACATGCAGCAAGAGGATCCCTAATAGTAAATGTCTCATCATCCTATTCCAAGGCATTAATAAGAGAACAATTGGCGAATTCACTTGGTCGCCTCATAAATTTCTGCATGTTGAAGGTTATCTCCTCATCGTTCAACCTCATCTTGAGCTCCCTAGTTTTACAATCAATAAGGGCTCGCCCTGTGGCCAAGAACGGCCTTCCCAAAATTATGGGAATTTCTTCATCCACTCTACAATCTAGAATCACAAAATCTGCAGGGAACACAAATTTCTCTACCTGTATCAACACGTCATTCAAAATACCTTAGGGTCTTTTCATAATTCTGTCTGCCAGCTGCAACAACATAGACGTGGGTCTAGCTTCCAATCCAAAACCTCTTATAGTTCGCTAGGGGCATAAGCTTTATGCTAGCCCCCAAATCACAGAGTGCCTTGGCAAAGGCAAAGTTACCAATAGTGCAGGGAATTGTGAAACTCCCTGGATCAGACAACTTTTCAGCACCTAGTCTAGTCACCACAGTACTATAGGTCTGAGTTAGAGTAACTGTGGTCAAGTCTTGGAAGTCGAACTTTTGGGACATCAAGTCCTTCATCATTTTTGCATAACCAGGCATCTCCTCCAAAGTATCAATCAATGGAATATTTACCTGAATTTAATTAAACATCTCCAATAATTTCTTGTATTGTTCCTCTTTCTGGTATTTGGTCAACCTCTGTAGGAATATTGTTAGAGGTCTCTTCTTCCCAGTGATTTGGGTTTTCTCTTTGTCAGACACCACCTCAACTACCGGTTCCTGGGCTGTCTCAGCTTCTTTCTCAGCCTCCATCTGTGTGTTGGTTTTTTCCTGGGCAGGCTGTATTATTACCTCTGTTAGTTTTGTTGAATCATCTAACTCAATGGGCACTGGTACAAGTGTCTCAGCCTGTCTGCTTTCTCGATCCCTCTCTTACTATAAGTCTAGGTCTCTGCAATTACGCAGACTCACTGCCATCAACTGTTTCGGGCATTGATCTTTTGGATTTACCTGAGTGTTTGCAGGAAATGTCCCATGAGGATGATTATTCAAAGACATCGAGATCTGGCCCATTTTCACTTCAATATTCTTTATGGCTGACTCATGTGCATCTACTCTTTCACTTATTTTCGCATTTGACCCAATAACCTGATGCATCATTGCCTCGAGTCTGGCAAACCCATCTTCCTGTCTCCCACCATGTTGCTGCTGAGGAGGATGATAACCCTGCTGCTAATTTTAGTTATTGTACCCTATGGTCTTTGGTAGGGCGCCACATTATTGTGAGGTCACATGGCTCCCATATTTCCATTGTTGTGTTGTGGCTGGACTAGCCTGTATGGCTGATTCTGTTGGCCCCAATTCTGACCACCCTGTCTCTGAGCCCCATAATTAGACACATAATTCATGTCCTCAGGGTAATGATGATGATCACTTTCTGCATTCCATTGGATGACTAATGTAAGATGTGCATAGGCCCCCATTGGTTGTATCTACAATGTGCACCTGCTGCTTCTACCCTGACTTTTCCACCTTTTTGGTGAGTATACTCATTTGTGTCATTAAGGTGGTCATATTTTCAGCAAGAGTATTGGCTAGATGTAAGGGCATTGAGTGAACTACTGGAGTGATAAGTGCATTCCTATTTGTCCATCCCGAATTCTGTGCCATCTTGTTAAGCACGATCTGTCTTTCTCTCCATGATTTGCTCAAGAATGCTCCACCAGTTAAAGCAACAACATTAGCCTTCATGCTATCTGTCAGACCGATGTAAAATCCTGCCCCAACATCTGCTCTAGAATATCGTGGTGCGAACATATAACCAGCATCCCTTTGAATTGTTCCCATGTTTCTTGCAATGTTTCCATTGGTTTCTGTCTAAAGCTCAAAATTTCATCAATTTGCTGAGCAGTCTTGTTGGGTGGATGAAACTTATTGACAAATTGCTTGACTAATTCCTCCCAAGTCGTGATGGAATTAATAGGGAGTGAATTTAGCCAAGTCTGGGCAGCTTCTGTCACTGAGAATGGAAACAACAACAACTTTATTGCTTCTTGAGTTACGTTGGGCTGCCTTTGAGTTTTGCAGATTGACAGAAAATTCTTCAAGTGTTGTTGAGGATCTTCAATGTATGACCCCGAAAATAGTCCCTTGTTTTGCAACAAGTGCAGCAAATTGTTTGTGATTTGAAAAGATTCAACCTGTATCTACTGGACTAATATCGTTATGGCCAAATTTTCTGTTGTGGGTTGTGCCCAGTCATATAGGAGAGCCTCTCGCACTAGAGGTGCCACTACCTATGCAGCTGGGTCGACCACGTTATCCTGGTTGTTGTCTCTGTTGTTTACCTGGCCTGCCATGTCTGGTTCAGGTTGTTCAGTTGATTGTTGTTGTTTGTTTTTCCGGTTGGCCCGATTCAAGGCCTTGAAGACCTTCTCGGGTATCTGATAATACTTCAAACACTTCACCAGTCCTCGATGAGTTTCTAGACATGCACCTGCACAACCAAGTTAGCAAATGCTAAAATTTTAATTTATGGATTGACAATGAAGAAAATTGACTATATTAAGAATTTTTGTATTTCTTTCAATTGTAATTGATACCGCTGTTAAGTCCTCGGCAACGACGCCAAAATTTGATCACGCCCAACTATGCCTTATAAAAAAGACAAGTGGTCGTTACAAATATAATCTGGGTATTTAGCCCAAAGTCGAATCCCACAGGAAATTAACCTACCAATTATTTTTGTCAGACTCACTGAATTCTCCGTAATCAACTTCCCAGATATTTTGAATAACACTTGGTGATATTTCTACTAACTATAACTGAATAGAATTAAGTAAACAAAAAGATAACTATGACTGAGTTGTAAACAAATAAGAGAAGGATCTAAGATTGTGATTTTCCCTATTGATGGAATCCCTTCCTGTTATGTTTCGTATAGATTTGCCTAATCGTTTCTATCGATCATGAGCACTCTTACTACCGTAACTCTCTTCCGAGTAATTACGACAATTTACTAGACGCACTCTCCCGAGTTACGCTAGCTGGCTTTTATTACAGCTCACTTAGATCGCACTCAAGGTTTCGTTATCCCTAACTCACTTTTAAACCCTCGGTTATTGATTCCTCATATACTTTGGGAGTGGTGTTGTTCAACAACTACCTAAATATGAATTCTCTCCCGAGTAATACATATTAAATAGGCACAGCTAATTGAGGATCCTATGAGGATCCTATCAATTAACTACAACAAGAACGTAGTTGAACAAATAGATATTAAATTGGGAAAACTATATTAACACAACAAGAAATTCATCCCTCAGCAGGTTCCATCAAAACATTAGACTAAATAATTAGCTACTCATACTCGTATTCATAATAACAACAGCAAAATCCATCATGAATGATAAAAATAAAAGGAAGAAAGGTAGAACTCGATGCCGAATTTTCCCCCTTTCCTCTTCTTGCCTTGAACAAAACTATGAAAACCTTGATATCCTCTTTTTGGGTGAGCTGGACCTCTTATAGGTTAAGTGGAATTGCCCCCAAACTTCCAAGTTTACCCCAGCAATTTTTGCGTTTTGGAATGGCTAGCACGGCCGCGCTCGAACCGCGCTAGTGGTCGCGTATATAACCAAGTAAACTGTCCCATTTTTCTGCTCTAGCGCGGCCGCGCTTGGCCCGCGCTAGAGTCGATTAGCATTTTCTCTCTTCTTTTCTTTCGTCTTTCACACGTACTCAACTCCGAGGAACTTCCCTTGCTTTAATTTAGCTCCAAACTGTCACAACCCAAATTTTTCACCCTCGGGAATCGTGATGGTGCCTACTAATGTGAGCTAGGCAAGCCAATCATTTAAATTAATTACTCCACTATCCAATTAATTCTTTTTAACAGATATAAAGCGATAACATATAAATAGCAGAATATTTAATTAAGCGGAAGAAAAATAATAAAATATCTGATTATGTAGCTATTACAACTACTTAAGCCTTTATCACCCAAAACCTGGTGTCACAGTGTCACAAACGGTCTAAGACTGCTAAATACAAGGTCCGAGAATAAAAGACACATCGTTTCTGAAGCAAAAAGATGAAACAAGAATTAAAAGATAGAGGAGATGCCAGGGCTAGCGGACGTCTGCTGGTCTACCTTGGATCTCTGCGTGGACTAAAGGTAGCCTCCAACTACGGTCCAAGAGCTGCTCCAGGATCTGCACATAGTGCAGAGTGTAGTATCAGCACAACCGACCCCATGTGCTGGTAAGTGTATAGCCTAACCTCGGCGAAGTAGTGACGAGGCTAGGACCAGACTACCATATAAACTTATGCAGTTATATAATATACAGCAGAAAGTAAAGCAGGAATAAACAAGTAAAGATGGGATGGGGAAAACATGATTCGGGAAATAACAGGTAAAAACATCAAGAGAATTATAAATGAATCAAAACCCAACCACTAACAAGAAAAAGGAAAACAAAGGCAGATTTCACTTTCTTTTCACATTTTGTTGCAGGCGTGCAACCCGATCCCATTTCTTGTATCTCGTGGCAGGCGTGCCACACGCTCCCATTTCATGCATCTCGTGGCAGGTGTGCCACCCACTCCCATTTTATTATATGTTGTGGTAGGAGTATCACTCGCTCCCATTTCATTATATCTTGTGGTAGGCATACCACCCGCTCCCATTTCATTATATCTTGTGGTAGGCGTACCAACCGCTCCCATTTCATTATATCTTGTGGTAGGCGTACCACCCGTTCCCAGTTACAAGCCAACAATAATCACAAGGAATCTCGGCAAGGGAACAAGAGCAATATAACAACTTCCCAGCAAGGGAACAATGATATTTCAACAACTTCCCGGCAAGGGAACAATAATATCAAACAAACATCCCGGCAAGGGAACAATATTATCAAAACAAACATCCCGACAAGGGAACATTAATATCAAACAAACACTCCGGCAAGGGAACAATGGTGATAATAACATATGATGCGCAATAAACGACAACGAAGTCATAACAATTATAATCCAAGACTCACGGGCATGCTTGACACTAACGTATAGATACTCGTCACCATGCCTATACGTCGTACTCCACAATTAACATGTAGCAAATAAGACACTACTCCTAATCCCTCAAGCTAAGGTTAGACCAAACACTTACCTCGATGCCACGAACACAATTCACCATTCAACTATAGCTTTACCCCTTGATTCCACCACCAATTCACTCGTATCTAGTCACAAGTTACTTAAGTACATCAATAAACGCTAAATGAATCAACCCCAATGCATTAAAATGAGTTTTCTAAAAAGTTACCCCAAAAGTCAAAAATCGCCCCCGGGCCCACATGGTCAAAACCCGATGTTCGAACCAAAACCCGATTACCCATTCCCCCACAAACCTAAATATATGATTTATTTTGAAATCGGACATCAAATCGAGGTCCAAATCCCCAATATTTGAAAAACCTAAGTTCTACACAAAACACCCAATTTCCCTCATGAAAATCATTGGTTTTAAGTTGAAATCATGTTAAAATATGTTAGTGATTGAAGAAAACTAGTTAAAAACGACTTACAATTGATTTGGAGAAGAAGAAGCCTTTGAAAAATCGCCCTAGTGTGTTTATGTTTTGAGAGGATATGAAAAATGGGTTAAAATTCATCTAAGTATAAAAGTTGCAAGTCACAGATGTGGGAATTGCGAACAGGGGTTCGCAATTGCGAACCCCACCCTCTGCTGGCTTGGGAATTGCAAAGGGAGGTTGGGAAATGCGAACTGGGAATTGCGAAGGGAGGTTGGGAAATGCGAAACCTGCAGGCCTGCAATTCCTTAAGTCCAAAATTTCACCCTGCGGCCTATCCAAAACTCACCCGAGCCCTCGAGGCTCCAAACCAAACATGCACACCATCCTAAAAACATCATACGGACTCGCTCGTATATTCAAATCACTAAAATATCATCAACAACTATGAATTAAACCTCAAAATCAATGAAATTTCTCAAAACTTCTTTAAACATCAAATTTGCATTTAAGGTCTGAATCACGTCAAATGGATTCCGTTTCTTACCAAACTTCACAGAATTATCTTAAATCATATATAAGACCTGTACCGGGCGTTGGAACCAAAATACAGCCTAATATCAACATATTCTAATCAAAATTCATTTCCAAATCCTTTAAACAATTTCAGAAAATAATTTTCTTTAAAAATTCATTTCTCGGGCTTGGGACCTCAGAATTCTATTTCGGGCATACGCCCAAGTCCCATATTTTCCTATAGACTCTCCGGGACCGTCAAATCATGGGTTCGGGTTCGTTTACCCAAAACATTGACCGGAGTCAAATTAATTATTTTATAGTCAAAATTTATCATTTTTCACAGATTTTCACATATAGGCTTTCCGGCTTCGCGCTCGGGCTGCGCACGCAAATCGAGGTGATGCTAAAAGAGGTTTTTAAAACCTCGAAACCTAGAATTCCTTTTAAAAACTAGTGATGACTTCTTGGGTCATCACATTCTCCACCTCTAAAACAACCGCTCGTCCTCGAATGGACAGAAGAAGGAAGTACCTGAGTCGGGGAAAAGATGGGGATAACGGCTCCGCATATCGAACTCGGACTCCCAGGTCGATGCCTCAGGAGGCTAACCTCTCCACTGAACAGGAACAGAAGGAAAACTTTTCGATCTCAACTAAGGACCTGCCGGTCTAGAATAGCTACCGGCTTTTCCTCATAGGACAAGTCCTCATACAACTGGATAGTGTTGAAATCTAACACGTGGGATGGATCGCCGTGATATTTCCGAAGTATGGATACATGAAACACTGGATGCACGACTGATAAGCTCGGCGGCAACGCAAGTCTATAAGCCACCTCTCCCACTCGATCAAGAATCTCAAACGGGCCAATGAACCTAGGGTTATGCTTGCCCTTCTTCCCAAATCTCACCATGCCCTTCGTAGGCGACACTCGAAGCAATACCCGCTCACCGACCATGAATGCCAAATCATGAACCTTGTGGTCGGCATAACTCTTTTGCCTGGACTGAGCTGTACGAAGCCTATCTTGAATGATCTTGACCTTGTCCAAGGCATCCTGAACCAGATCCGTACCCAATAACCGAGCCACTCCCAGCTCAAACAATCCAACCGGAGACCGACACCGCCTACCATACAAAGCCTCAAAAGGAGCCATCTGAATACTCGACTGGTAGCTGTTGTTGTAGGCAAACTCTGGTAAAGGCAAAAACTGATCCCACGAGCCTCCAAAGTCAATGACACAAGCTCGGAGCATATCCTCCAAAATCTGAATAGTCCGCTCAGACTGCCCGTCTGTCTGAGGATGAAACGTTGTGCTCAACTCAACCCGCGTGCCCAACTCTCGCTGAACTACTCTCCAGAAATGGGAGGTAAACTGTGTACCTCGATCTGAGATGTAGACTCGGTCACACCATGAAGACAACCAATCTCCCGGATATAGATCTCAGCTAACCTCTCGGAAGAATAAGAGACTACCACAGGAATGAAATGCGCTAACTTGGTCAACCTATCAACAATAACCCACACTGCATCGAACTTCCTCTGAGTCCGTGGGAGACCAACAACGAAGTCCATAGTGATACGCTCCCACTTCCACTCAGGAATCTCAATCTTCTGAAATGAATCATCGGGCCTCTGATGCTCGTACTTAACCTGCTGAAACTTCAAACACCAAGCCACATATGCGACGATATCTTTCTTCATTCTTCGCCACCAATAATGCTACCGCAAATCCTGATACATCTTTGCGGCGCCCAAATGAACGTATTTTTGGGAGCTGTGGGCCTCCTCTAAAATCAACTCTCGAAGCACATCCATATTAGGCACACAAACTCGACCCTGCAATCTCAAAACTCCATCATCACTTAAGGTAACCTGATTGGCACCTCCGTGCTGCACCGTGTCTCTAAGGACACACAAATGGGGATCATCATACTGCCGATCACGGATACGCTCCAATAAAGAAGAATGAGCGACCGTGCAAGCCAACACCCGACTGAGCTCAAAAACATCCAATCTCACGAACTGATTGGCCAAAGCCTGAATATAAGCAAGACTGCCCATATTGGCTGACTTCCTACTCAAGGCATCGGCCACCACATTAGCCTTTCCCGGATGATATAAGACGGTGATATCATAATCCTTCAACAACTCCAACCACCTCTTCTGCCTCAAGTTCAACTCCTTTTTCTTGAACAAATACTAAAGACTCTTGTGATCCGTGAACACCTCACATGCCACGCCATACAGATAATGCCTCCAAATCTTCAATGCGTGAACAATGGCTGCCAACTACAAATCATAAACCGGATAGTTCTTCTCATGAATCTTCAACTGCTGTGAAGCATAGGCAATGACCTTGCCATCCTGCATCAATACTGCACCAAGCCCAATACAAGATGCATCACAGTAAACTGTATAAGGTCATGAACCTATGGGCAGAACCAACACCGGTGTCGTAGTCAGAGCTATCTTAAGCTTCTGAAAGCTCGCCTCACACTCGTCCGACCATCTGAACTGGGCACCTTTTTGGGTCAACCTAGTCATTGGGGCTACGATAGATGAAAACCCCTCCACGAACCAACGATAGTAGCCTGCCAATCCCAAGAAACTTCGAATCTCTGTAGCTGATGCTGGTCTAGGCCAGTTCTTGACTGCCTCAATCTTCTTCGGATCAACCTGAATACCCTTTGCTGATACAACATGACCCAGGAATGCAACTGAACTCAACCAGAACTCACACTTCGAGAACTTAGCATATGACTGACTATCCCTCAAGGTTTGAAGAACCACTCTAAGATGTTGCTCGTGCTCCTCCCGGCTGCGGGAATAAATCAAAATATCATCAATGAAGACTATCAAGAATGAATCCAAGTAAGGCCTGAACACTTGGTTCATCAAATCCATAAAAGTTGCTGGGGAATTTGTCAACCCGAATGACATCACCAAGAACTCATAATGTCTGTACCGAGTGAGGAAAGCTATCTTAGGGATATCGGATGCCCTAATCCTCAACTGATGGTAGCCAGATCTCAAGTAAATCTTCGAAAATACCTTGCCACCCTAAAGCTGATCAAACAAATCATCAATCTTCGGCAATGGATACTTACTCTTGATTGTAACCTTGTTCAATTGCCGATAATCAATACAGATTCTCATCAAGTCGTCCTTATTCTTAACAAACAACACTGGCGCACCCCAAGGCGAAACACTCAGCCTAATGAAACCCTTCTCAAGCAAGTCTTGCTATTGCTCCTTCAACTCTTTCAACTCAGGCGGGGCTATACGATACGGCGGAATAGAAATGGGCTGAGTGCTCGAAGACAAATCAATGCAAAAGTCAATATCCCTGTCAGGTGGCATACCCGACAAGTCTGAAGGGAAAACCTCAGGAAACTCACGAACAACGGGCACATAATCAATAGAAGGAACCTCAGCACTAGTATCACGAACATATGCCAAATAGGCTAAACACCCCTTTCGACCATACGCCGAGCCTTCACATAAGAAATAACACTACGAATAGAATGATCAGGAGTCCCTCTCCACTCTAAACGAGGTAAACCTGGTAAGGCTAAGGTCACAGTCTTGGCATGACAGTCCAAGATAGCATGGTAAGGTGATAACCAGTCCATCCCTAATATGACATCAAAATTGACCATGTCCAAAATAAGCAAATCTACACGAGTCTCAAGACCTCTAATCACAACTATACAAGAACGATGGACTCAATCTACTACAATAGAATCACCCACCGATGTAGACACATAAACAGGATCACTCAAAGAAGAACTAGGCATGACCAGATACGGTGCAAAATAAGATGACACATACGAGTACGTAGACCCTGGATCAAATAACACTGAAGCATCTTTATCACAAACCAGAACCGTACCTATAATAACTACATTAGAAGCCTCAACCTCGGGCCTGGCTGGAAGAGCATAACATCGTGGATGGGTCCTACCACCCTGAACTACATCTCTGGGATGGCCTGCTGCTAGCTGGCCTCCACCTCTAGCGGTTTGAGCTCCACCTCTAATACCTCTACCTCCACCTCTAGCACCTCTACCCCCACCTCTAGCTGACTGGGTAGGCTGTGGAACACCTGGTGCCTGAACCATGGCATGGGAACCCAGATGCTGAGAGCTACTTGGTGCTCGAGGGAAATACCTATCAATGTGCCTCGTGTCGCCACAAGTAAAACAAGCCCTCAGCTGCTGGGGCTGACGACCCTGGAAACTCTGAAGCGGCGATGCACTGATAGGAGCTAGTGGTGCACTGTAGGACTATTGATCAGAATACTGCATCTGAGAACCACGACCACCTGAAGCACCGTGAGAAACCTGAAGTGCTGACTGAAAAGGCCTAGGAGGATGGCCCCTACCACATGAATCCCTACCCCCAGACGAGGTACCACTAAATCTACCTGAATGATGAGGCCTCTTGTCAAACCCCTAACCACCTCCCTGCGACAGAACCATCTCAACTCTCCTGGCCACATTGGCTGCCTCCTAGAAAGATATCTCACTCCCAGTCTCCCTAGCCATCTGAAGACGAATCGGCTAAATAAGTCCATCAATGAACCTCCTCACCCTCTCCTTCTCGGTGGGAAGTATAATAAGAGCATGACGCTCCAAGTCGATGAATCTGGTCTCATACTGGGTAACAGTCATAGAACCCCACTGGAGACGCTCAAACTGCCTCCGATAGGCCTCTCTCTGAGTGATGGGGAGAAACTTCTCCAGAAATAGCTGAGTAAACTGCTCTCAAGTCAAAGCTGGCAATCCGGCTAGTCTAGCCAAACAGAAATCCCTCTACCAAGTCTTGGCGGATCCAGACAAGCGAAACCCATTGGTCTCAACTATCCCCATGTTCCTGAGAACCTCATAACAGCTGTCTAGATAATCTTGGGGATCCTCAGTAGATGCACCGCTGAAAGTAGTAGTAAAGAGCTTGGTAAACCTATTCAGCCTCCACAAAGCATCGACAGACATAGATGCTCCATCAACGGTCTGAGCTACTATACCCGGCTAAACTACTCCAACTGGCTGAACCGCTGGAGTCTGATTCTAGGGAGCTACCTGCTCCGGAGTGCGAGTAGCAGGAGTCTGGGCTCCTCCTCCAACCTGAGAGACGGTTGGTGCTACAGGAAGCAAGCCTGCCCGGGTGACACTCTCCATAAGGCCCACCAGACTGACCAGAGCATCCTGGAGTCGGGGTAGTAATAAACCCCTTTGGGACCTAAGTTGGGCCCACCGGAACTACCGGGGGCTAGAACCTCATCATTAAAGTCAACCTGAGGCTCCAACGTTGGTGCTGCTGCGCTGGGCTAAGCTCTACCCCTACTTTGGCCTCTTGGACGGCCTCGGCCTCGCCCTCTGCCCCTCGTGGGAGCTGCTATTGGGGGCTCGGGTTGCTGGTCAGTGGATGAGAAAGCGCGTGTTCTCGCCATCCACGAAAGAGCAGATTAGAAATTCAATTAGCTTTGAGAAACCAAATCGCACGACAAGAAAGAATAAATGTGAGGTTTTTCCTAACTCTGTAGCCTCTGGGGGATAAATACAGACATCTCCGTATCGATCCCTCAAACTCTACTAAGCTTGTCTGTGAATTGTGAGACCCATGTAATCTAGAGCTCTGATACCAACTTGTCACGACCCGGATTTCTCACCCTCGGGAGTCGTGATGGCGCCTACTAATATGATCTAAACAAGCCAATCCTTTAAATTAATTACTCCATTATCCAATTAATTCTTTTTAACAGATATAAAGCGATAACGTATAAACAGCGGAATATTTAATTAAGCAGAAGAAAAATAATAAAATATCTGATTCTGTAGCTATTACAACTACTTAAACCTTAATCACCCAAAACCTGGTGTCATAGTGTCACAGACGGTCTAAGACTGCTAAATACAAGGTCCGAGAATAAAACACACACTATTTCTGAAGCGAAAAGATGAAACAAGAATTAAAAGATAGAGGAGACGCCAGGGCCGGCGGACGCCTGCAGGTCTATCTTGGATCTCCATGTGGACTGAAGGTAGCCTCCAACTACAGTCCAAGAGCTGCTCCAGGATCTGCACATAGTACAAAGTGTAGTATCAGCACAACCGACCCCATGTGCTGGTAAGTGTCTAGCCTAACCTCGGCGAAGTAGTGACGAGGCTAGGACCAAACCACCAAATAAACCTGTGCAGTTATATAATACACAGTGAAAAGTAAAGCAGGAATAAACAAGTAAGATGGGAGGGGGAAAACATGTTTCAGGGAGTAATAGGTAAAAACAGAATATCAAGAGAATTATAAAGGAATCAAAATCCAACCACTAACAAGAACAACGAAAACAAAGGCAGATTTCACTTTCTTTTCACATCTTTTTGCAGGCGTGCAACCCGATCCCATTTCCTGTATCTCGTGGTAGGCGTGCCCCCCGCTCCCATTTTATGTATCTCGTGGCAGGCGTGCCACCCGCTCCCATTTCATTATATCTCGTGGTAGACATACCACCCGCTCCCATTTCATTATATCTTGTGTTAGGCGTACCACCCGCTCCCATTTCATTATATCTTGTGGTAGGCGTACCACCCGCTCCCATTTCATTATATCTTGTGGTAGGCGTACCACCCGCTCCCATTTCATTATATCTTGTGGTAGGCGTACCACCCGCTCCCAGTTACAAGCCAACAATAATCACAAGGAATCCCGGCAAGGGAACAAGAGCAATATAACAACTTCCCGGCAAGGAAACAATGATATTTCAACAACTTGCCGGCAAGGGAACAATAATATCAAACAAACATCCTGGCAATGGAACAATACTATCAAAATAAACATCCCGGCAAGGGATCATGAATATCAAATAAACACCCCGGCAAGGGAACAATGGTGATAATAACATATGAAAGGCAATAAATCACAACAGAGACATAACAATTATAATATAAGATTCACGGGCATGCTTGACATCAACGTATAGATACTCGTCACCATGCCTATACGTCATACTCCACAATTAACATGTAGCAAATAAGACACAACTCCTAATCCCTCAAGCTAAGGTTAGACCAAACACTTACCTCGATGCCACGAACACAATTCACGATTCAACTATAGTTTTACCCCTTAATTCCACCACCAATTCGCTCGTATCTAGTTACAAGTTATTTAATTACACCAATAAATGCTAAATGAATCAACCACAATGCATGAAAATGAGTTTTCTAAAGTTTTACCCAAAAAGTCAAAAATTGCCTCCTGGCCCACATGGTCAAAACCCGAGGTTCGAACCAAAACCCGATTACTCATTCCCCCGCGAACCCAAATATATGATTTGTTTTGAAATTGGACCTCAAATCGAGGTCCAAATCCCCAATTTTTAAAAAACCTAGGTTCTACCCAAAACACCCAATTTTCCCCATGAAAATCATTGCTTTTAAGTTGAAATCATGTTAAAAGATATTAATGATTGAAGAAAACTAGTTAAAAACGACTTACAATTGATTTGGAGAAAAAGAAGAAGCCTTTGAAAAATTGCCCTAGTGTGTTTATGTTTTGAGAGGATATGAAAAATGGGTTAAAATTCGTCTAAATATAAAAGTTGCAGATCTCAGATGTAGGAATTGCGAACAGGGGTTTGCAATTGTGAACCCCGACCTCTGCTGGCTTGGGAATTGCGAAGGGAAGTTGGGAAATGCGAACTGGGAATTGCGAAGGAAGGTTGGGAAATGCGAACAGGGAATTGCGAAGGGAGATTGGAAAATGCGAACTAGGAATTGCGAAGGGAGGTTAGGAAATGCGAACTGGGAATTGCGAAGGGAGGTTGGGAAATGTGAAGCCTGCAGGCCTGCAATTCCTTAAGTCCAAAATTTCACCTCGCAGCCTATCCAAAACTCACTCGAGCCCTCGGGGCTCCAAACCAAACATGCACACCTCCCTAAATATATTATACGGACTCGCTCGTGCATTCAAATCACTAAAATATCATCAACAACTATGAATTAAATCTCAAAATCAATGAAATTTCTCAAAACTTCTTTAAATATCAAATTTGCATTTAAGGTCCGAATCACGTCAAATGGATTTCGTTTCTTACCAAACTTCACAGAATTATCTTAAATCACATATAAGACCTATACCGGGCGCCGAAACCAAAATACGGGCCCGATACCAACATGTTCTAATCAAAATTCATTTCCAAATCCTTTAAACAATTTCAGAAAATAATTTTCTTTAAAAATTCATTTCTTGGGCTTGGGACCTCGGAATTCAATTTCGGGCATACGCTCAAGTCCCATATTTTCCTACGAACTCTCCGGGACCGTCAAATTACGGGTCCGGGTTCGTTTACCCAAAACATTGATCGAAGTCAAATTAATTTATTTTATAGTCAAGATTTATCATTTTTCACAGATTTTCACATATAGGCTTTCCGGCTATGCGCCCGGACTGCGCACGCAAATTGAGGTGATGCTAAAAGAGGTTTTTAAAGCCTCGAAACAGAGAATTCCTTTTAAAAACAAGTGATGACCTCTTGGGTCATCACACAAACACTGTCCTAAGTCCTCATAAGCACAACTTGCTCCTGCAAAACATGAAATTCACAATTAGAGCCATTTTATCGTCATTTAACCTTCCTAGAACGGTGAAGCATAGTCAAGTTGGGGCATAAATAGTCGCCAAACTACATGAATTTAGCCTATTATCAATTATCAAAGTTTACACCTCATTCATTCCTTCGATACGTCTTTCTTCTACAACGCAAACACATACTACAGTCGACTATTTACCTCAATTATCATATTATTGTTGTTTCATAATCTAATAAATAATTTGAACATAAGTTTTTAATCATACATTGATTGACTAGATGAATATATACACGATATATATTCGACGTATATTAATTTTTATAGTTTGTTTTGACGTATATTTAGTTAATACATGATGAATAATATTGTTATATGAGCATATTAAAAACACATATAACTTATTTTTGGAGTATATTAAATTTATCGTCCAACAATTCTCTTTAATACGAGTACAAATGATTTTGTTTGTTACAAAACATATATATACACTGGTACACACTTAAAATACAAAAGATATTCAAAAAATACATCTTGGTAAACAGTAATAATACATAAGATTATAATTCAACTAGTACATCAAATATACATAGTAAAATTTATACAACCGAAGCAAAATTCTTGAACAAAATCTTCAAAGAAATTGAAAAATGATTGGGGTCATTTTGGTGCTCGCATGCATCCTTCTGTTTGTTCGAATTTTTGAGAACCAAGACTTCTTTTTCTTTTAGCTCTCTTCTCTTTCTAGTCTCGATCTATCTCTATTTTTTTGTTTTGTATGAGGCCTGTTACTAAAAGGCAGCCATGGTTTTCTTGTTTCTTCTTTCTCTTGCGATCATGAGATTTAGAATAGAAAATAAAAGGAGAGATAGTGTGAAAAGATAGATACGGATCCCATGATTTGTGCATTCTGTTTACTCATTAATTGTGTGCATAATTTTTGCAATATGCTAATATAATAAAAATGATATTTATGGAATAAACAAGAAATGATATCATTTTCTTAAATACTTCACTTTTACTTGGCATATTTACTAAAAATATATTTTTATATTTACTTGTCACTTTACGCATATCAAGAGAAGACAATTTTTTTCTTGTTATACCCACAGTATTTATCTCATTTCAAATCATTTTCTCAAATCTAATAAAATATGCATTAATTAATATGGGCATCATGGTAAATTATACACTTCATTTATTATTTCTTAAGAAGTATAAAAAGTTAAAACGTGCCAAGTAAAAATGAACGGATGGAGTAATTTTTAAAAGATGCTCAGCCGTGTGTTTTTCTCAAATTATTATTGCTTTTCTATTTTGGGTCCACTACAATTTTGGTTTTAAAACTTGTTCACCACCAACGATTTTTTCTCAACACCTTAGTTTTACAAGCTCTCGAAAGAAACTTATAGCCTGTTTGGTCAGGCTTTTTTTTTGGCCAAAAGTGTTTTTTTGGCCAAAAGTATTTTGGCCAAAAATTGAGGTGTTTGGCCAAGCTTTTAGAAGGAAAAAGGTACTTTTTAGCAGAAACAGAAGCAGATTTTGAAAAACAGAAAAATGTAGTTTTTCTCCAAAAGCACTTTTCTGATAAACACTTTTAAGAAAAATATACTTCGAGCCTGTTTGGCCAAGCTACCGAAATCTACTTATTTTGAAAAGTACTTTTTTTCAAAAGTACTTTTGGAAAAAAATAATTTGTGTTTGGCCAATTCATTTAAGAAGTACTTTTTGCAATACTTGGTAAACAAAAATTGTATTTGGCCAATCTTTTTAAAAGTACTTTTGAGTACCAAATTGCTAAAAAGAATAGTACCAAGGTCTTATAATTCTTTTAAAGAGAAAAATGAACTCAAATATTTATCATAAGAGACTTTTATTATTTTTTAATTTATTTAATTAAACTATAAAACATAAAGTAAGCAAACATATTAAAGATTTAAATCAATTTTACATATATAGTTATACCGAAGCATATTGAATAATCAAAATATATCATTCAGTATGAATTAGAAGCCCAAATTGCTATATATTGATAATCTACCATGAAATAATAAGTAAAGTCACTCACACATGAAAATATTTCTCAACAATTTCATCTCTACGTCTATCACACAATGCTTCCATATTAGTAGAAGACTTGCCTTGCATTTCTAAAGGAATATCAAAAGGCCCAACTCCTTCCTCAATCTCTGTAGTAATGTCTTCATTAGCATAATAATTGAATTCCTTATAGGTAGAAGAATATCGCCGGATGAAATTATGTATAGCCATGATAATTGTAACTAGATGATTTTGAGTGTCAAACTTGAAAGATAGCATTGGGCATAAAATAGAAGTAATTTTAAATATATAAAAATATTTTTTTTTGTAAAAAAATAGTTAAGCATGTTTAGATTCAAATTCAAAACGAGTAACTAATTATTAACAACACATAATGTATAATTTAATTTTTATAAAATTTAAATTCAAAAAAAAAACTAATTAGTATTACCTAACCTTACTAACTTTGTCCCAAATTGCCAAATGGCCTATTGTTAGGCTGCCACTTGGCTTAATATGTGATGCTTTTTTTCTTCTGTTAATAATATATAAATAGATTATACAATGCAATTGTGAATGTATTACCTATTTGTAGGTAATTTTCACAAATTAAATTTGATAATTGTTTTAAAAATTCGGGAACTAATAGCATATAACAAAAGAAATTATAAATGACTATTTGTAGGAAGAGAATTTATAATCTAAAGAAGGATGTAGATAATTTGCTTTAGTGTGAAAAAAGAAAAAGATAATTTGGAAAGTTACAAGACATTACACAAAAAAAAAATCAAAAACAAGAAAAGTCAATAAAGAATTTAGAAAGTTACAATATGATTCATGTATATGATATCTTTAATGTTAAAAGAATGATAAAAACTAGAAACAAAAATGAAAAGAAAATAGTAAGGGATATTTGGAAATATAAATTTATGGTGAGGATAATTTTGTCTTGAATCAATTAATTTTTCACTTCTGCTTCTACTTCTTGGAAGAAGCTAGAATTTTCTGCTTCTTCCCAAAAGCAGAAAAACTGATTTTGCTGCTGGCCAAAAATACTTCTCTATATTGGCCAAACAGCTTAAATTTTTTAAAAAGTACTTTTTGGGGAAAAAAATACTTTTGACCTCCCATAATCTTGGCCAAACAGGCTCTTAGAAGCAGTTTTCAAAAGCTTGGTCAAACACTAATTAGTGCTCAAAAGTGTTTTTCAAATTAATTAGCCAAACACAAACCGATTCTCTCCAAAAGTACTTTTTTGAAAAGCGCTTCTCAAAATAAGCAGATTTTAGAAGCTTTAACCCTTGAACTTTTCTCTTTCCGCTCACACTTTTTTTTTTAAACACATTCACAATATAAAGATTACAGTGCTTGCTAGAAAACTGGAAGAGAGTAATCTTGCTTGAGATAGAAGGTGTGTGATTTGGAAAATTTTATTTTGTGTCTCATATAATTGACACTAGTTGTATGAGACAACTTTTTTGTCTCACGGTTTTGTGGATCCAGAAATATAAGATTGGGGTCCACAAATTTATGGGATAAAAAGGAGTCTCATACAACTAGTGTAAATTGTATGAGACACAAAATAAAACTTCTCATGTGATTTTAACTGAGTAGCTCTTAAGAATTTATAGGCTTCAATGTAGCTAGCTAGCTTGAGATGGGTCTTGACTCGTTCTTGGATTGGTTCGGCATTCTTGATCTTAATGGACTTATATCATCACTAGTAAATTTGGTAAAAATAGCACGGTATAGCCAGTTTTCAGACTGATCATTCAAAAATAGCCAGCGTTTACGAAGTCAATGAAAAATAACTACTATTTTGCTGCAACAGAGACCGGTCCATCATAATATATTGGAGTTCGGTGCACCTGTGTTGGAACTCCAGCATAATATGTTGGACCAATATACTTTGCTGACTCCAGTATAATATACTGGAGATTGGAGCATCGGTACTCCAAACTCTAGTATATTATACTGGACAATTATACTTGCTGGAACTCCAGTATATTATGCTGGAGTTGTAGTGTACTTATGCTGGAACTCCATCCAGCATACTTATCCTGGAACTCCAGTATAATATGATGGAGTTCAAGCATACTTATGCTGGAACTCTAGTATAATATACTGGCGTATTTTTCGGGTTTTGAACAGTGTTTTCGCTCAGATTTATCTTTACATGAAAAGTGGCTAAATTTCGATTACTTTTGAAATTGAGCTATTTTTGAACAACCAGTTGTAAATCTGGCTAATTTTAAATTTCTCCCGTAAATTTGTCCGCGCTTTGCGCGATCGTGAATAAAAAAACAAATACGGCTTAATAATGATTATTATTATTATTTTTATAATTAACATCAATCCATTTTTACTTTGGTAATTATTCGAAGAAATTAATGTGCATAATGTATAATCTTTTTATTCACAATAGGAATCAGATATGATAATAGATAGTTGCATTTTAAGATATAAGAATATGTAAAACTGCATTAATTAGTATAGAATATAAAAGGTTAATTGTGGTACCTTTTATCAAATTATATCATGTTCTAGATATATAGGTTCCCTAGAATGTCCAAAAACATGCCTCCAATCCTCGGGCATAGAGGAGAACTTTATTTAAACCGGAAAAAATTAGTTTCTTGACGTAATGTCCGTTTATGCTAATGAAAAAAAAGAAGAAGATAAATTAGAAAAGATAACTGATTGTTGATAACATGACGCAAAAAGATAGTTGTTGACTTTTCTTAAATGGAACGTCGTTTTCAATATCTTTTCATTATCATTCACTCATTAGTTTTTCAAATTATATTTTTAGACTTTTGAAACTGCATAAAAAATAAGGCAAATTCATGAAAGATGAAAAAATTGACAAAGGAGTTCTACCTGGAAAGAAAAGAGACTAAAACAATGAGATAAAAAGGATTTTTAAAGACGACTATTAGTAAGAGAATTTTAAAAAGTGATATGGCTACCAACAACAATCTCTGGAATTGTAAAAATAGTTACTTCCAATGAACTATACGGAAAAGATACTTTGGATTAGTTTACTTTCTTTTTACTTTTGTTTGAAAATAAAAAATAAAATAAAAAAAGAAATACAATTGCTCGCCATTAATGGGTTTTATTTGCTTCGTTGGAAAAACAAAAAAAAAATATTATAAAATAAAGATTGTAAAGTAAATAAATCGAAGACAACTATATAAAGAGAT
This sequence comes from Nicotiana sylvestris, assembly GCF_000393655.2. Classification (NCBI taxonomy): domain Eukaryota; kingdom Viridiplantae; phylum Streptophyta; class Magnoliopsida; order Solanales; family Solanaceae; genus Nicotiana; species Nicotiana sylvestris. The sequence goes on from NC_091060.1 coordinate 139,904,694, forward strand.
TGATATATTATCCAACTTCAAACCGACGTACATAATAAACTGAAATCGCCTCTATTTATAGAAGAAAGGAAGTAGCTGCGAGGCTTTTCAGGAAGCAGCTGCAAGGCTTTTCAGGAAGCAGCGAGGCTTTTCTTGAGCTGCTTGTAAGCTGTCTGCATGAGCTGCTTGCAACTTGCATGTTTAATAAGAAGCTGCTGCAAATCATTTCATTGAGTTGCTTGCAACCTGCCTGCATCAGCTGCTTGTAGATAAATTTCAATGGAGTACTAAATGGATAATCTTCTTGAAGAAGATTATCTATAGCGGAGTATTAAATGAACATCCACAATATAATTATTTTCATAACACTCCCCCTTGAATGTTCATTAAAAGATATTGTATCTCGCTAAAACCTTACTAGAAAAAAATCGAGTGAGAAAAATTCTAGTGAAGGAAAAAGAGTACACATATTTAGTAATACGCATTTCTAGCTGCCTCATTAAAAACCTTACAAGAAAAACCCCATGGGAAAAACCTTAGTAAGGAAAAAAGAGTACAGCGCGTATTCACTCCCCCTGATGAAAAACTTATTTCAAATATTTGAGTTTCCACATTCCAATCTTATATACCATCTTCTCACAAGTTGAAGTTGGCAAAGATTTAGTGAACAAATCTGTCGGATTATCACTTGAACGGATTTGTTGCACATCAATGTCACCATTTTTTTGAATATCATGTGTGTAGAATAATTTTGGTGAAATGTGCTTCGTTCTATCTCCTTTTATAAAGTCTCCCTTCAATTGGGCTATGCATGCAGCATTGTCTTTGTAGAAAATTGTGGATCTTTTATCACATTCCAAACCATATTTTTCTCGAATGAAATCAATCACTGATCTCAACTATACGCATTTCCTACTTGCTTCATGAATAGCTATTATCTTAGCATGATTTGAAGAAGTAGAAACAATAGATTGCTTTATGCAGCACCATGATATGACAATACCTCCACATGTTAACACGTACCCGATTTGAGATCGAGCTTTAAGGGGATCAGATAAATAACCTATATCAGTATAACCAACAAGATCTGCACTATCTTTGTTAGCATAAAATAAACTCATATCAAGAGTTTCCTTTAAATATCGCAATACATGCTTAATCTCGTTCAAATGCCTCCGTGTAGTAGAAGAGCTATATCTTGCTAGTAAATTAAAAGAAAATGCTATGTTGGGCCTTGTAGCATTAGCAAGATACATAAGTGCATCAATCGCACTAAGATAAGGTATTCCGGGACCAAAGAGTTTCTCATCCTCTTCTGGAGGTCGGAATATATCCTTATTCACTTCAAGTGATTGAACAACCATTGATGTACTCAATGGGTGCGCTTTGTCCATGTAAAAGCATTTTAAGACCCTTATTGATGAATAAAGATCCCGTCTGCCAAATGTTCAATTTGCTAACCAAGACAAAGTTTCCCTTTCCAAGGTCTTTCATCTCAAATTCTTTCTTAAGATATTCAATTGCCTTTTTGGAGCTCTTTTGGAGTTCCAACAAGATTTATGTCATTAACATAAACAACAAGTATAACGAATTCTGATGACATTTTTATTATAAAAATATATGGACAAATAACATCACTTACATAACCTTCTTTCAGCAAATATTCACTAAGGCGATTATAGCACATGCGTCCAGATTCCTTTAATCCGTACAAAGACCTTTGTAATCTGATCGGGTACATTTCTCGAGACTTTGAACTATATGCTTCAAGCATTTTAAATCCTTCGGGGATCTTCATATAAAATTAATCAAATGAGTCATATAGGTTATGACTTGCATTTAAATGGCATGGCATCTTCAAGCGTCTGGACTATAGGTCTGATCCTCACAATCTTTTACAATATTGTACACTATATTATATCAAATATATCGTCGAAGATCATTTTGTATCGGTTCCCAAGCGACATAACTTGTTGAGTTCTCATCACTTTTTTTATTTTTAGGTAGCTGAACTTCTTCTGGAGTTTCATGAAATGTTATGTCGTGGGCTCTTCTAGAGCTCATTTCCTCCTCATTATGATCATTTTGATCGTTAGCTCCTACCATTTTTCAAGGTTTGTTACCTTTGGAACCGATTGGTCTATCACGCTTCATGCATATAGTAAACTCTATCCTTCAGGGCCTTTAATTCTAATAGGAGCATTTGCAGCTGAAATATGATATTTAATTTTGGATCAGCAAATGCTTCTGGCATTTAATTTGAATTATCTTCTAAGTGAGGATCATACTAATGATAATTTGATTCATATAACATATTTTCAGCTGTTTATTCCATCCCCCAAATGTTAGAAAAACTAACATATATCCTCAATCTTCTTTGGGAAACATATCTTTATGTATTGTGGTAGAGAAATTAATCATATACCACACATCAAAAGATAGTAAAAATATTTAGTTTCTGATCCCAAACCAATTGTGAGGGGAGGACTTCTCATATATTGTTGGTCTGATGCATACAAGTGTTGCTATATACAATTTAGAAAATCTTAGACCAACACATGAAGCTTTGTTCTCATAAGCAATGGTTTAGCCACTAATAGGAGGTATTCAATGCTAAACCAGCTTGGATATAAACCAGCATTATCAAGATGAACTGTCTTGATTTCATAATCTGAAAATTATGCTCTTAATTCAGAAAAGCAATTCCAAATGCCAAACTGCAGGTTGACAATAATCATACATGTAACCATCTCATATATACATCTATAAGCGGTTCACATGATAGGTGAATGGGCCCATATTCACCTTTTATATATTCCAGAATTCAGGGGTCTTAGTCCCAACTTTAGCTGGTATAATCAATTTATTATGAGAACAAGCAACACAAGAAAATTCTTGAAGAATCTTCTAGTTCTTCAGTATATGCTTATCTGAATTCTCAAATAGCTCATTTAAAAATGGCAAATGAAAACTTCAAGTTTTTCATGGCATGTGCTATCTCTTAGTAAACTTCTGGTTTACTATGACATAAACTTTTGCATTAGTAAACTTCTGATTTACTGTGACTACTTTTGTAATAGTAAACTTCTGGTTTACTGTGATACATGATATAGTACAAACTAAAAAATAAGGCGGGTAACTTATCACATACATATTATTTTACCTCCTATGATTGTGGAAACATGAAGATTTTCAATCTTCTTATTATTTGTAGTCTCAATATGATAGCCATAATGTATTAGTAAACTTCAGATTTACTACAACATATGTTTTGACCATAATCATATAATATGAATGACATATTTGTATATAAGCCGTTCGAGAGCCTTCATTTATTATCCACAATCTAATATTTATCGAACACTACTGGTGTCATGTGTCTTCTAGACAAACAGTTAGCTCTTCAGGAGTTTTTGATATATTTTGCATTATCATATATTGCTCAGACACTTCTGGTATCATGAGAGAAAATTATAATCAAATGAACAATATAAAGACAATTCTAAATTTATAAATGTAAGAAATTAAGAATTTCAGTATTTTTACCACCAACTTTGTAACAAATGTCTCCTTCAGGGAGAAACCCCATTAACATTTGAATATTTGATATCAAAGCGGCAAACACATAGTCATTACATCCTTCAGGAAAAGATACATGAGTTGTTATTTTCTTCGGGGAACTCAATAACTAACCATAATATATTAATGTGGTTGTAGTAGAAAGCATTCTACAAGAATGCTTTTGCCTTAGAATGATAATTTACAAGATAGTTTACGTACAACAGGTACATGCGACAATGATCTTTACGCCATAAAAATGATATTTATATCCTTTGTTATTCTATCTCTTCAGGAGGTGAATTGTGGTATTTCTTCATTCACTCAAAGGAATGAAAATGTGCTTCAAAAATAACTTTGAATAGCGCATTATTTTGTTTAAGCAAAAAAAAACACCTCTTCGTAATATTTTCCTACTTCAGGAGCAAATTTCAATTGTGTTACTTTTTCAGAAGCAAATTTAAAATATGAAATATTGAGTATATATTCCCTCAATCATATTACCTCTTCTGGAGGTGAATTGTAATATATTCACATCAAAAGCGTGTTCATATTTACGAGCTTAAATAATATTGTCATTGTAAGCACGTGATTTTTGCTTCACGAGCAATCACTCCAAAAGGAAAACAAAAAATAAAAATAGTGACGGATGATTTCGCTGTACAATTTTTCGATTTTTTTTTTTTTTTCCGTGACATGTGTTATTAGTCATTTGTGGGTCTGTCCATTTTTCATCTAGTCATTATCAAACGAAAATACAAAAATATGTGTCAGTAAAAGAAAATTCAAAAAATATATATGTGTGCATCGTTCGTTCTAGGCTTTTAGTTCACTTACTTAAATATTTTGTGATAATTGTGTTAAAATGTTGCATTGTTGTTTAGTTTTAATTTCGTTATTTTATTTATTTTGTTATTTTTATTTTTTATTTTTGTTTTGTTTTAAAAGAAAAATGAAATTAGAAAACAAAGAGGGAAGGAAATCGGTTGGGCCCAAAAGAAATGAAACGAAAACAGGCCCAACCAGCACTGATCCAGTCCAAAACCGGCTGCCTAAGCAGCAATTCAAATGACGCCGTATGAGGGCGTTCGATCTGAACCATCCGTCTAGGCCAATCCAACGGCTCAGGACCTCTATCAGTAACCCGTTTCAAAACCCGACCCAAATAACCAGCCTGACCCAACCCCTCATTTAAACCAAACGACCTCGTTTCACTACCAAACGACCCCGTCTCATTTCTCACCCTCAGATCCAAGCCGTTGAGATCATATGATCTAACGGCTCAGATCCGATCAACCTCCCCATATATAAACTCAGCCCTTACCCCGCACCCCCTATCCGAACCCCACCCCTCACTCGTCTCCTTCCCCAACCTGAAACCCCCAAACCCTAGCAAGCCGCCCTAGTTTCCCTTCCATCAAACCCCGGCAGCATGAATGCCGGTGGCCACCTCCTGAACACCCTAGGACCACCTCACTGTCCTAAACACGAATCCACTAACCACGAACCTCGAATCATCTCCTATCGTCTCGAATCTGGATTTGAAGATTCGAGGCAAAACTCGATCTACACCAAACCTCACCATCTTTGCATCAGCCACTCCCCTGACCTTCCTCGTGACCAAACCAAGCTTGGTTTGGTCCGAATCTACCCACAACTCCTTAAAAATCAGATCTGGAAATCCAGACTTTAGAACACATGCACCTGGGGAATCCGGCCGGTCTTGAAAGGGGTTTTGAGGTTCAATGGATCTTAACCAAGGTGTTCTCATGTGAGAACACCCTGGTTAAAATTTGTTCGGCCTCAAATGGGCAGAGTTGAGTCGGATTTGGGTCTGTTTGATTTAAACATTTTTCGGTAAGTTTTCTTTCCCTTTTCGTTTATATTAATTGTTGATTAAGTCATTAGCATTGCTGTGTGGTAATTGTTTTTTTTTATTTTTTGATAGTTTCTTAATTTCTTTCCTCTCAGTAAAGACCTTTTATTTGGTCAATTGTTTCTATGTATGATTTAAATGTATCCTATGATGAGCATGTCTGATTAGTATAGTCGTCGCATGAATAACTTATATAGGCCCCAGTAATTGAGCACAAAATTGTCTGATGCCCTTTAGGTCCTTGAACGTATTGTTTATATGAGCGACTGATTATTACCTGCTATAATTAGTATATTCGACTCTATAAATGTCGTCGATTAGTTTTCTATAACTAATGAGTCGAATGAGCTAATAATGTCGCATGACTAATTGTACCTTGTCACTGACTAGATGCCCAGCATCGTCTGAAATGGTTTGTTTGCATTGTAAAGGGTCAGTCCAGGCAGTCTTGAATTTGAACTTTCATCAGTTCAAAAATGCCCTGATGCTGCAATAGGCAGGGGCAGTAATAAGCAAGGTTAAACAGGGGTAATCTGGGGTTTGAAAAGGGCAGAAAAGGTTAGTTTAAATGAAGCTGACAAGTAGGGTACTAATTAAGATTAAACTAATACCAATGGGGAACAAAACATGAGGGCATGGGTTTAAAAGGAATACTAAAATAAGCCCATAATCCTGATTAAACAAAACCAGGCGTGGGGAACCAAAGGGGCTGGGCACAAAAGATGCTTAGGCATGGCTTTAACAGAGTATGGGCAGGCTGCAAAGTTGCAGCACGAGGGCAGCCTAGCTGCACTGAGTCATTTGGCTTATAAATAGGCCATTTGAGAACTTAGAAAGGGGCTGGACATTTCTTAGTCTTCAGAAAAGAAAAACAAGAAACATAAAGTCTCAGAATATTGTAACCAAACACTGTCTGAAAATTACATAAGAGTTTATGTTGGTTTAGCTGTCTTGGCCAATTACTGTTGGTTGCCTGTTTGAGCTGCTTGTGGTTGTTGAATTGCTGGGGTGTTTACATTGAATACTCTGCTGTCTCTGCTGGTTCCTACTCTGTTTCTGGGATTTGTTGTTTGTTGCTCGACTACTCGGGAGCTTCATCTTTGTTGGTTGATTTTGTTGCTGTGTTGTTGTTGTGTGTCTGCTGCTGCTGTATTCGTTGCATACTACTCAACTGATCACTCTCTTTCTTCCTTTCCTTCCTATACCAGGTACACACCCAATACACTGTCAGATGTAGCTGGAAATTTGAGCATGAATGTAAATGAAAGACCTGAAGAATTTTGTTTATATACATAGTTTGCCCTTTTAAATATCATGTGATGTAGGAAATTTTATGCCTGTTTTGGATGCTGGAGATAGCCTTCAGGTCTGATAACTATCAACGAATGTTAGTTGAATGTTAGATTGTGTATATAGGATGGTGATAAGAGTATGCCTAAGGCAACAAGTTGTATCTCAGATTTAGTGCAATAGTGTAGTATAAGCATGTAATGTATGCCAAGCATAAAATTCGTACACTAAATAAGTTCTTTCCTTTCCAATAAATTGCTATATATAACTCTTAAAACCATGTCTTAAGATCAGGAACACAAATTCAGGGCCTCAACCTCACAAGGGTCGAGTTCAGGCCAAAACAGGCCAAGTCGGCCTGCTTCGAACAAGCAGTGGCCCAGGTCTGGCCAATCACGCTGGGCTGGATTTGGGCCCGTGATTACTTGTTCGGACAGCCTCGTTTCTGATTTTAGGCATTTCTGAATGTTGTTACAAACAACTTGCAAGCATGTAATTAATTAGGACTATCTACTGTTTTCAATTGATAAGGACAAACGCGATAAGAAACGTAGTTGCTATAGGATATCCTTTTAAAATAAGAACGAGATGAGCCTCGATGAAAATAAACAAAACGTGCAAATGTGGGGCCCTTGTTTAAATGTATATTATCGAAGCATTTAGGTTCCAGGGCGGGTTGTTTAGCAAATCTCACAACCCTCCTAGAATAACAATACGATAGACTCTTTAGGACGCGCCTTAATAAATCTTACCTTCTTAAACTAGGGTGCGCATTTATGCGACCCAAATCCAATTCTCAACGGAGTCGAAATGTGTTTCTAATCACGGGTACATTGACTGTGACGTGGTTCGAGATGCATGTCCATTACGTTGCAAATTCATAAAAAATAAAGAACGAGATGAGCCTCGCCAAATAAAACATACAAATTGCGGGGCCCTCAGTCAATATTTGCTTTAAAAATTATTTGGACTTCGGGATGGACCGTTAGTAAAATTCCACGGTCTTACCCAAAATAAATACGCTAGTCGCTTAGGGCGCGTCTTTAATAATTTAATTTCTTTAAACTCGGGTGCGCATTGATGTGACCCAAATCCAAATCTCAACGGAGTCAAAGTATGTCGACGACCACGGGTACATTGATTGTAACGCGGTTCGAGATACATTTTCACAACGTTGCAATTCCTGATAAAAACAGTAAAGTGATAAAAGCGGTTTAAAGATAAAATTTGCACACAAGTTCATATTGTATTTAAAATCAGATAAATAAGCCAAATATAACAGTTGAGCGACCGTGCTAGAACCACGGAACTCGGGAATGCCTAACACCTTCTCCCGGGTTAACAGAATTCCTTATCCGGATTTCTGGTACGCAGACTATAATATAGAGTCATTATTTTCCTCGATTCGGGATTAAAATTGGTGACTTGGGACACCCTAAATCTCCCAAGTGGCGACTCTGAAATAATTAAACGAATCCCGTTTCGATTGTCCTTTAATTGGAAAAAACTCCCTTGCGCCCCCTCGGGCGCGGAAAAAGGAGGTGTGACAGCTCTGGCGACTCTGCTGGGGACCTTTAACCCAGAACCACTGGTTCAGGGTTAAGAATTCGAGCTGGAAATAATTGTTATTATTTGGCTTTATTTATTATCTGGTTTTTTTACGTGTTTGAGCCTAATGTACTAAATGCTGCTTTTACTGCTTTGATATTATTTGGACTGTATATATAAACTGTGCCGAAACCCTTCTCTTCTCTCTTGAGGAGCGCACGCTGGTCGTGGCTTCTTTCTGTTAGTGTCATATGCCAAAATAGAACGAGGATTCGGAGGAGTTGCAAAATCGGATGGCCTTTTGGTTACCGGTACACAGCTCCCATCCTTGGCTCGAGTTGTCCGCTCGGGTAAGCCAGGTCTAGAACAAACACCCAGGTTCTGAACGTAGTATAACAAAGCCACATGCCAGGATCCCTAGTAGGAACGTTTATTTGCATCATGTGCATTTGACTTAGGGGACTCAACACAGGGGTTGGGTCCGTCTAGGACTAGCAACCTGATATGAAAAGACCATCCTGCTGCATCCTGCTTGCTTTATGCATTTACTTGTTTCAAGGCTTGCATGCTGACCGGTTTCGGAATAACGGATAAGGAGATAATTATTTTTGAGAGGACTCTGCCAGAATTTTGAAAAAAAAAATAAAAAAAAATAGTGTCAATTTGTGTATTTGAGTCTTATTAATTTGTTTTAGCAAGGGTCTTTGATTCATCTCTAAGAGAAAAATAGTGTGTCAATTTGTGTATTTGAGTCCAATGAGTCTGGATCTTTGCTTAATCACCCCAATAAACATGCAGAATGAGCATGAATCCAAGTTTGCCGATAACAGTTAGAAGCAAAATCCCCCTGGAAGTGCGATTATGGTGGGAGGATTTGGAAAAGTCAGAGCAAGACAAGGTCAAACTGCACCTGGGAGGTTTGGTTGATTTGTTAAAAGTCAGGCCTCGGTGCGACATCATAAAGGCTTTGGTTACATTTTGGGATCCGGCCCACAACGTGTTCCGTTTCTCAGATTTTGAACTCACCCCAACCTTAGAAGAAATGGCGGGTTACATGGACGTCACTGAAGGTCTAAGACACAAATACCTGATCGCTCCAAGGGCTGTGAATTCACACAAATTCATGGATCTGTTGAAGATAAGCAAAGGAGTCCCATACGCTGAACTGGATAGAGGTTTTTCTACCCTACAATTCATATACCAGAGGTACGGGAGCAAGGGAGGATTTAATGATCCAGAAAGTGGTATTTGTAGCAGGGGAAATCTGGTAAAATGGAATGAGCATAGGCGGTTCGCTTTTATGGTGGCATTTTTGGGCCTTGTGGTGTTTCCCCGAAAAGATAGAAATATCGATCTAAAGGTGGCTGGAATCGTCAAAATCCTGATTACCAACGATAAAAGCATCCTTGCTCCCATGATAATGTCAGAAATATACCGAGCCCTCACAGCTTGTAAAGCTGGAGCAGACTTCTTCGAAGGGTGCAACTTGTTGTTACAGATGTGGATGATCGAACACTTGTGTCACCATCCTCAGTATATGCACTACATGTCTACAAATGGGGGCTGCATCGAGGGTTATAGCCTAAGGGTTTCAGGTTTTCGATCGCCGGGAGGGTTTGAAGAATGGATATCCTATCTCCGGATCATCACCGCAGACCAAGTAAACTGGACTTTGGGTTGGCTTTCTGTGGAAGAAATCATATACATGCCCGCCACTGGTCCTCACTTCCTCTTGATGGGACTCAGGGGTATTCAACCTTATGCCCCTTACAGGGTAATGAGACAGTTGGGAAGATGTCAAGTACCACACCCGGACGAAGATCTCAGCACTTATGCAGTCGAGGTCAGCAGTGACGGCCAATTTCCTGAAAAGACAGTTCGTTGCATATGGAGTGAATGCCAGTACTTGACGGCAAATACCCGGGTAAAAGATATGTCTAGGGGTGAAGTCTCGCCGACCTATCTCACTTGGCAGAACAAGAAGAACATCGTGAAACGGCCAACCAAACGGCCTCACCTCCGAAATTTTGTTGAGTCATCGCAAGGACAATGGGACTGGCTCGCAAAAGAGGAGGGTTACCTGGTTGAAATTAGGAAGCTGAAGCGACAAGTTGAAAGGATTGTATTCGAAAACAACGTGCAAGTCGCCCAAGAGCAGGCTGAAAAAGATAAGCTAGCCCAAGAGAACCAAACCCTGAGGGCCCGCCTTCGTCAAGCCAGTAAGAATAACATCGACCGACAGAAGCGCTGCTCCGACGAAAGATTGATAGCCAGTTTGAGAAATCAGGTCATCCAGAGCCAAGAAGAATTAGACCAATCAGAGGCTTGCATAGCAAGGATGAGGGCCAAATGGGCAGAAGGTACAATGGCCCGGAGGAAGCGCCTACAGCAAGTCATGAGGAATTGTGAACTGAGCGTCAAAACAGCAAAGGAAACAAATGCTGCTCTGCAAGAGCGGATCTTCAAGCAAACACAAGATGCCCAAGCCGACCGAAGACGCTATTACAATGCAATGACAAGGATGGAAAGGCAAATGGATATGTTCCAGGATCAGCTCGCCACCAATGCACAAACGCTAGGATTGAAAAGCCGACAGATAAGGCAATTGTTCGCAGAAAGGGACAACATTCGAGCAAGAATTGACGAAATCGGGCATTACATCTACCTAAAATGTTTGGCATGCGAGCAAACACCTCGGGAAACCCTCATTGCTTCCATCATGGGCTGCGTCCACCGGATTATGAACGAGTTGAAGAGCTTGCAAAGAGGCCTTACACCTAGGGCCGCGAAAGGGCCGAAAGATGCCTCGTGGGTCCCTAAGTTGGAAAATTAGTTGACCAAGTCCTGGTCGTTTTTTTTGTTGTTTCCCCGTATGTTGTTTTCTTTTCCTCAAACCAAGTTTAAAACCGAGGAGTCTGTACTGTTGCTATTTTGTTTGAAGTAATGTGTAATAGCAAATTTTGATAATGAAATTAAGTGACTCCGGAAGAATTTCTATGTGTCTTTACTTTGAGGCAGAACTACGCCTGGTCTGATTCGCGCGGGGACGTGATACGTAGGCAATCCCCATAAGATTCGACCGCTTTTAATAAATAAAGAAAAGAAAATGTAAATAGAATAAAACGCAGGGTTTCGCAAAATACTTTAAAGAGACAAATGAGCAAACCGGGATGACGCATGTTGTTTGAAGCAAAGCATGTAGAAACGGTTAACTGCCTAGGTGCATTGCATCCTCTATGTGTTATGATCAAATCTGTTAAGCTCTAACACTAACAAAGTTTGTTGTTGTCTGATACCAGACAGTTAGTTGTTAAAGAATTCTGGCAACACATTCATACCAAACCAGATCCAAAGGACCGGTAGCAACAAGCATGACTACTTCAGAGAATAGTAATGAGGAAGAAAGGCCGATGAGCCAGTTGCTAAAAGAGGCAATGGAAAAGATTGAAAGGATGGGACTAGAGATGCATGCAATGCAGCTAGCCCTGGCCAAAACACAAAAGAGCCCTGAGACACTGGGACACATGCCGGAATACCCTCACTCTGGCCCTTCCACAAGCCGCCCAAATCCCCTCTATCATCAAGAAAGAAGCCCTCACGATTCCCAAGCTCCACCACCCCATCAACCTCTCCCAACACCCAACATTCCCATTTTTGTGGGACCTACATCAGCTCCTTTGCAGCGAACGACTAGTGAGCCATTGTTTCAGGCTCACGACACCCAATACTATCCCCCTGAGCCTACATTCCACGCACCGGAACCACAGGCTTACAATCCCCATTTGGAAGTACCGGCAGAGGTTGAGAAGCCGGTTAAGGCCCCTGAACAGGATGAAGTGTTGAGAAAGTTCAAAAGCCTGGAGCAATCCTTCAGGAACTTGCACGGGCTGGGCAATCAAGTCAGCGTGGCATACAAAGATCTGTGCCCTTTCCCAGATGTCCAACTCCCGGCTGGGTTCAAGATGCCCAAGTTTGATTTATATGAAGGGCACGGTGATCCCATGGCACATTTGCGGGGATTCTGTAGCAAAATGAGAGGGGCAGGAGGCAAGGATGAGCTTTTGATAGCTTATTTCGGCCAAAGTCTGAGCGGATCTGCACTGGAATGGTATACCAGGCAGGATTTCAGCAGGTGGTACACGTGGGATGATCTGGCACAGGCTTTTGCAGGTCATTTCCAGTACAATCTAGAGATAGTCCCTGACCGTCTCACGTTATTGAGAACTGGGAAGAAACCCGGGGAAAGTTTTCGCGAGTTCGGATTCCGCTGGAGAGAACAAGCAGCTAGGGTCGATCCTCCCATGAGAGAGGGAGAGATGGTAGACTATTTTTTGCAGACGTTGGATCCAACCTACTTTGGTCACTTGGTGACAACGGTTGGAAAATCTTTCAACGAGGTGGTCAAAATAGGGGTCATGATAGAAGAAGGTTTGAGGTCGGACAAGATCTTAAACTATTCGGCACTTAAGGCCACAACCCAGGCTATTCAAAGCGGCACGGGAGGTGCGCTAAGAAGAAAGAAAGAAGAGGTTGCCACGATCGAGGCAGGCAGTTGGTCCAGGGCTGGCAGGCCGCACTACAACCAACCCAGGCCTCACAGGTCAAATTACCCATACAACCCACCACAAAATTTCTATCCACCTCGAGAACCACATTGTTCCGTACACCAAGCCCAGGTATACACTCAGCCTCCGGTTCGCCCACAATGGCGCGCACCGGCTCCCCAGAACATATATGCACCACCACAAAACACCTACCCTCCACCAAGGGCATATAGAAACCCTTCAGGGGCAGGTTTCCGGGGAAATCCAGATGCTAGGAATGACAGGTTGCGGAAGCAAAGAACCTTCACCGAACTGGGAGAAACCTACACCGCTGTGTTCCACAAGCTGCGGCAATTGGGTTTGGTTAGTCCTGTCCATACTCGGGAACCAAATCCCCCGCCTCAGAATTTGGATCGTTCAATCAGTTGTGAATACTGTTCAGGGATGCTCGGGCACGATACCGAGAAGTGCTGGAAGTTAAGGCATGCCATACAGGATCTTATTGACACCAATAAGATCGAGGTCCAGACACCGGAGGCTCCTAACATCAACCAAAACCCACTGCCAGCGCACCACGAAACTCACATGATTGAGTTGGTGTGTGAGGGAGGAGAATTAAGAAAACCCTCACAAACAGTGATGATGATCCAAGCCGCCCCGAGAGAAGTCTTAACCAGTGGAGGAACGAGTATACAGCCGCAGGGTGAAGGCGTCAAGCCGGTAGTAATATTGGGGAAGAGCCCGTCCGTCATAGCAAGCAAACCCGAGCCAAGCAAGTTGGTAATACCAGGGATCCTGCCCACACCGGCAGTCATGTTGAAAGGGGTATGTAGAGAACGGGTGACCATAAAGCCGGTGGTCCAACTGCCGATGATTGACAGCAGGGCTGTGCCCTGGAAATATGAAAAGGCAGTGGTGACGTACCAAGGAAAACAGGTGGAAGAAGTCAGTTGTGAAGCGCAAGGGCTGACTCGATCAGGTCGATGTTTTGCTCCGGTGGAGTTAAGAAAAACCAACCCAGTGGCAACCAAGAAGCCAGTGTCAGAAGAAGAGGCTGAAGAATTCCTGAGGAAGATGAAAGTACAAGACTATTCTGTGGTTGAGCAGCTGAGAAAAACACCTGCCCAGATCTCACTATTGTCATTACTCCTCCATTCCGAGGAACATCGTCGGGCCCTGTTAAAGATATTGAACGAGGCCCATGTACCCAGTGAGATTTCTGTAAACCACCTGGAAACCATTGCCAGCAAGATTTTCGAGGTGAACAGAGTGACATTCTCAGATGATGACCTGCCGGTGGAAGGAACGGAGCACAATAAAGCTTCTATACCTAGCTGTCAAATGTGAAGACTCGGTGGTAACCCGAGTATTGGTGGATAACGGCTCAAGCGCCAATATTTGTCCATTATCCACCCTGGACCAGTTAAAGATTGACCGTGGAAGAATCCGGGAGAATAGCATCTGTGTCCGGGGGTTTGACGGAAACGGAACAGCCACTGTGGGGGATGTTGTACTTGAACTGACCATTGGTCCGGTCCTGTTTACCATGGAATTCCAGGTATTGGACGCCACGGTATCTTACAACTTGCTGTTAGGACGACCTTGGATTCATGCAGCTAAAGCGGTGCCTTCCACCCTACATCAGACAGTGAAGTTCGAGTGGGAAAGACAAGAGGTCGTGTTGCACGGCGAGGATACAACATGCACCATGAGCGGAACCATTGTGCCTTTCATAGAGACCACTGATGACAAAGGTCCTTGGGTCTACCAGATTTTCAATACAGGGTCGGCCAACAAAATTTCTGAAGGAGAAATCATCCCGCGCCCTAGGGTAGCTGCCGCAACAGTCATGATGGTATCAGAAATGCTGGGTAATGGATTTGTGCCGGGAAAAGGCCTGGGAGTTGAACTTCAAGGGATAGTCCAACCTGTTTCCCTTCCTAAGAATCTGGAAACCTTCGGGTTGGGGTTCAAACCAACCGCAGCAGACAGGAAGGAGGCGCGAAGAATGAAGAAGAGGGTCTGGTTTCTGCCTAAACCAGTGCCACGCCTCTCAAGGTCTTTTGTTAAAGCAAGTGCCAAGGGGTCAGTGATCCCAAAGATTCGAGGACCTTTGACCGGTATAAATGAAGACCTGAATCAGAGTTTTGAGAGGCTGTTCGCGGATGTCAGTATGGTGGAAGCTGGAGAAGATTCCAGCAGAGCAGAGATACAATTTGTGGGGCCTGAGGCCAAGACCAACAATTGGACGGTTACTCCTCTTCCTGTCCGAGGGGAGTCTTGGTAGTAGGCTTTGATTAATGTTTTGTTTGTTTATTTGTTTGATCGGATTATTCAAGGGTGTAATCCAAATTTTACTTTCGTTTTTGTAAAAGTGTGAACCCTTTTATCCCGCAAATTTAATAAAGTTCTCTTCTTTGGTCTCATTTTAATTTTTGTCTTGTTCTTTTTCCTTCTGAACAGTTCTCTTTTTACTGGTTCTAATGACATGGCATGCACAGCGGATCTTCGACCTAGTCTAATAAATCAATCTGAAATCGACTCAATGATGCAAAAGGTCGTTTGTGACGATGAATCTGAATGTGACGAAGGTGAAGCCTTCGAAGAAATAAACAGAGAACTGTGCCAGTTTGAAGAGAAACCCAAGCCTAACTTAAATGACACCGAGGCGGTGAATCTAGGAGACGCTGATAACGTCCAAGAGACCAAAATTAGCATCCACATTGAGCCGAATGTCAGAGCAGAATTGATCAAAACTCTCAGGGAATTCAAAGACGTTTTTGCCTGGTCATATGATGATATGCCTGGATTAAGCACCAATTTAGTGGTTCACAAATTACCCACTGACCCGGCATACCCTCCGGTCAAGCAAAAACTAAGGAAATTTAAAACAGAAATGAGTGTAAAGATCAAGGAAGAAGTGATTAAGCAGTTACAAGCGAAGGTCATTCGGGTCACTCGATATCCCGAGTGGTTGGCCAATGTGGTACCAGTCCCAAAGAAGGATGGAAAAATCAGGGTGTGCGTTGATTACCGCAACCTCAACAAAGCAAGTCCCAAGGACAATTTTCCGCTGCCCAACATTCATATCTTAATCGACAATTGCGCAGGGCGCGAGATCGGATCCTTTGTGGATTGCTATGCAGGTTATCATCAGATCCTAATGGATGAGGAGGATGCTGAGAAGACAGCGTTTATTACGCCATGGGGAACCTACTGCTATCGGGTAATGTCGTTCGGGTTAAAGAACGCTGGGGAAACATACATGCGAGCAATGACTGCCGTGTTTCATGACATGATACACAAGGAAATTGAGGTGTACGTCGATGATGTGATCATCAAATCTTGGCGTCGGGAGGACCATGTAGCAGACCTAAGGAGATTTTTCCAAAGACTCCGAAGGTATGATATCAAGCTTAACCCGGCCAAATGCGCATTCGGGGTTCCATCAGGAAAGTTGCTAGGATTCATCGTCAGTCGACGGGGGATTGAGTTAGACCCATCCAAAATTGAATCCATCCGAGATTTGCCACCGCCAAGGAACAAAACAGAGGTAATGAGTTTGCTGGGTAGACTCAATTACATCAGCAGGTTCATCGCTCAACTCACAGCAACTTGTGAGCCCATATTTCGGCTACTGAGAAAGGATGCTGCAGTAGGTTGGACAGCAGAGTGTCAGGAGGCTTTCGACCAAATCAAAGGGTATCTGTCTAATCCACCCGTATTGGTCCCACCTAAGCCCGGGAAACCCCTAATCCTTTACCTGACGGTCTTGGAAAATTCATTTGGTTGTGTACTGGGGCAACATGATGACACAGGAAGGAAGGAGCAGGCCATCTACTATCTTAGCAAGAAATTCACAGTGCATGAGGTCAAGTACACTCAACTCGAGAAAACATGCTGCGCCCTAACTTGGGTAGCTCAGAAGTTGAAGCACTACCTGTCTTCATATACTACTTATCTCATATCCCGCTTGGACCCATTGAAGTATATCTTTCAGAAACCTATGCCCACGGGAAGGTTGGCAAAATGGCAAATTCTGCTCACAGAGTTTGATATCATCTATGTGACGAGGACGGCCATGAAAGCCCAGGCGCTGGCAGACCATTTGGCCGAGAATCCCGTTGATGAAAAATACGAGCCCTTAAGAACGTATTTTCCTGACGAAGAGGTGATGCATACGAATGAGTTGGAATTACCCGAGGAACCAGGTTGGAAGCTTTTCTTCGATGGAGCTGCAAACGCAAAAGGGGTTGGAATAGGAGCAGTACTCATTTCTGAAACAGGACGGCATTATCCTGTTACGGCTCAACTACGCTTCTATTGCACCAACAATATGGCCGAATATGAGGCTTGCATTCTGGGTCTGCGCTTGGCTGCCGACATGGATGTCCAAGACGTCTTGGTCTTGGGAGACTCGGACCTCTTGGTACATCAAATTCAGGGTGAATGGGAAACACGAGATCTAAAGCTCATACCATACCGACAATGCTTGCATGATCTGAGCAAGCAATTTCGATCGGTAAAGTTCAAACACATCCCGAGAGTTCACAATGAGGTTGCGGATGCCTTGGCCACCTTGGCATCAATGCTGCACCACCCTGACAAAATGTATGTTGATCCTCTACACATCCAGGTCCGTGATCAGCACGCCTACTGCAATGCCATAGAAGAAGAAGCAGATGGCGAACCCTGGTTTCATGATATCAAGGAATACCTCAGGATGGGGATATATCCAGAACATGCCTCTGGAGACCAAAAAAGAGCCCTCCGGCGGTTGTCGAATGGTTTCTTCCTCAGTGGGGGAATATTGTACAAAAGAACCCCGGATCTGGGATTGTTGAGATGCATAGATGCCGGGCAGGCAACGTCGGTTATGGCAGAAGTACATGCTGGAGTTTGTGGGCCACACATGAGCGGATATGTATTGGCAAGAAAAATCCTTCGAACAGGGTGTTATTGGCTCACCATGGAACACGACTGTATCACTTTCGTGAGGAAATGCCATCAGTGCCAGATACATGGAGACTTGATTCATTCTCCGCCAACAGAGTTACATACGATGTCAGCACCCTGGCCGTTTGTAGCATGGGGCATGGATGTCATTGGGCCCATCGAGCCAGCAGCGTCCAACGGTCATAGGTTCATTCTAGTGACCATTGATTACTTCACCAAATGGGTTGAGGCTAAAACCTTCAAATCAGTAACCAAGAAGGCAGTGGTGGACTTTGTTCACTCCCATATCATCTGCAGATTTGGGATCCCAAAAGTGATCATCACGGACAACGGTGCGAATCTTAATAGCAGCTTGATGAGAGAGGTATGCCAACAATTCAAGATTACACACCGCAATTCCACCCCATATCGTCCTAAGGCGAATGGAGCAGTCGAAGCAGCCAATAAGAATATCAAGAAGATACTGCGAAAAATGGTGGAAGGGTCCAGACAATGGCACGAGAAGTTACCCTTTGCCTTGTTGGGTTACCGCACTACCGTCCGGACTTCCATAGGCACAACTCCTTATTTGTTGGTGTATGGAACTGAGGCCGTGATACCAGCGGAGGTCGAAATTCCGTCCCTCCGAATTGTCGCTGAAGCCGGGATTGATGATGATGAATGGGTCAAGGCTCGATTGGAACAGTTGAGCCTGCTAGATGAGAAAAGATTGGCAGCAGTGTGCCATGGTCAGCTGTACCAAAAGAGAATGGCAAGAGCGTATAATAAGAAGGTGCGCCCCAGGAAGTTTGAAGTAGGGCAGCAAGTATTGAAGAAGATC